>NC_089596.1:16143797-16483797 GCF_019320115.1 Miscanthus floridulus
GTCACTGTTCCGGCCGGTTTCTTTTTCTCTCTCCCCGCCAGATCGAATCATATCCGTCTATTTCTAATCCAATGGCTCAGATCGAAGGATACCCCTTCACTGCCGATTTTGCAAATACGTCCTTATAAATATTTCGGTGTTAACCCACAGTCCAAAGCGCTTTTACAGATTCCGTTTCTTTCTTTAGAAACGTATTTTTGTTCAGTTAGATTAAAATACGTTTTCAGCTATTTACAGAGTTGCCACTGCTTTTGTTTTAGCTATAACTTCTCCGTTTTAACTCCGATTTGATCCGTTCAAGTTGCGTTAGGTTCATAATTAAGTTATCTACATATTCATGCAATTGTAAAGTAGATTTCCAACTTCTAAAATTCGAGCTTAGACTTAATTTATTATTTTGCTATAGGAAAACTTGTTTAATTCATAACTTTTCCGTTTTAGATCCGATTTTTGTGATCTTCGCGTCTGTGTGTTCGTAGCGAGACGTAGATTTGTTTTCTAAACTTTTCATCTTGATTCTATGCTGTTGGTGTACTGTTCTAATCTATAGCCTTGTTTGCTTTGCATGATTGCTCCTGGATGCTTGTGTGTTGCTGTGGTTATCGAGTATAGACGGTGAGCAGTTTGTGGGAGATCAAGGGTACGACTTTGACGAGCAGGACCAGCAGGAGTACTTTGCTCAAGGCAAGTATAGCATGAGATCATCCTTGTTTCCTATTCACTTGAATTCATTGAACTCATGTTGCATGTGTCATCTTGTTAGGAATTTCCTAGAATTGAACTATTACCTTGTCACCTATGGGTTATGCATTTGGGTAGCTTTGCTAGAGCTCAATTAAACCATGATCTTGTAACTTGACTAATGGTATATGCAATAAACATTAAAATGTGACTTTTGGCAACATGAAAACAGGGGGCTGAAGTGTTTAGCTATTTTCTAAATGCTTCAGATTCCTCTCCCTAAGGACTTATCTGTAAGTGATCATCCGGGACTTACAGTACAACTGTGAGGGCTACGTGGCTCTAGCTTTAGCTTAGTATGAGGACCTTTTCTAGCTCGTTAGTGGTTATCTTCATTGGCGTAAGAATGGCTTGCCGAATCGAGTATAGAGCGGCCTCTATCCTTATGAGTATAGGTTGCGTGTCAATGTGCTATCGGGAAGGGGGCTCTATATCTGTTTGCCGAGTAAATCTAATGGCCCTAACTTGTTAGACGAACCTTTGAAAGGCTTCATAGTGACCCCTGCCTGCTCACCTTGGAAGTGTTTTGGGAGTATAAACCCGGGCATATGGGTATCATGACTCACAGTGAAAGTGTACAACCTCTGCAGAGTGTAAAACTGGTATATCAGCCGTGCTCACGGTCACGAGCGGCCTTGGAACCCTTATGGAATAGATGATCACTAAGTAATATCTGTTTATGCTATTCATTACTCATGTTTACGCATGATCATGTGTTTTGCATTGGGAATTGAAACAACTTGTTGCTACTCTTAAGCTAAAATTATGACAACTAAAAGCTGCACGCTGTTAAACCTGTGTTAAGCCTTTGAGCCTCATGAACCCCGTGTTACACTTGTTGAGTACGACATGTACTTACGCTTGTTTATTTTCATTATTTGGATAAAAATCCCGGATGGGTAACAGATGACCATGGATATGATGATTTTCCTGAGGACTACTAGACTTGTGGTCAACCAGTCGATGTCCCTGTGATATGGAGCTTCCGCAAGAGATCTTTTTATTATTATTTCCGCTATATTTATGTGATAACTCTGTCATATTTGTGATGTAATAAACATTTATGATGATACTATTTATAATTTATCAGCTTATGTGTGTGACTGATCTCTGGGCGCACATAAGATTTTGCACTCCATTTTATCCTTAAAATTGTGTGTGATAGATTAGTATCAGAGCTATGTTGACTGTAGGACGCAAGCCTAGTTAGCAATATTCATTTTAGCTTCTTTTGCTTCACTCATTTCATGCTTTCTATCTCACCCTTGTTATTTGCTAAAGTTTGATGCTTCTTTTGTCTTATTCCATTATGAAAATTATTGCTTCTAACCTAATCTAACTAAGTCTAATTCTATAGATGCCTCGTGCCCACAAGACTGCCCGCATCAGCACTGGAGGGTACTACCCGCCTCGAGGTTTGTCCATGGAGCCTGAGGAGGAACTACCCTAGGAACAAGAATTCAATCCGCCAACACCGCCAAGACCAGTATCTACGCCTGAGCCCGTTCAGGAGGAACCTCAAGAAGTCGAGGTCGTCGACTTGTCCGAAAATGAAGAGGAAGACATTGTTGAAGAAGATGAGCCAATCCCGCCACTAGGGTGGACAACAAAGGTGTGGTATAAGCCAGGGTGTGAATCCTCCATTTCACATCACCGACTCATGAGCATGCTTCAGACCTACTACAACGACTGGGATGCAGCTGTAGAATACGCCTGCGAAGAGCATACACACCCTCTAGAAGACACCTACTAGAAGACTAGGGTGTGCATCACCATCAAGGATGAACAGAAAGGTGCATATCAGCTGGATTCCAACTATGCGCACCATGGTCACCGTGCTACCATAGAGGACGGCATAGAAGATGCAGCCGCTGAAGCTTGCATAGGCCTCCGTGGTCGCCGATTCGAGGACATGAAGGATGATCAATATCGATTCCTCCCTCACCAACACCTAAAATTGGGATGGGCGATGATGGACCCGCAGGGCACGGATCCAACCACCCAGGCGATGGTACACTTTGGCTTTGAGTCTGTGTCAAAGATTCACCGATTGGAGAATCAATTGAAGGTGAAGCAAGAAACTATCAAGAGGCACCGGCAGGTGATAGACGAACAAAGGGTGTGCCTCAATTTGCCAAAGATGTATGACGAGCTTCCCCATAAGTATCACCCATAGATGTTGGAGTCCCTCTTTATGTAATAACCCGATAGTAGAACGAGTTAAGTTGAGTCTAGTCGAGTCTATTAGTGCGGTGTGAGCATTGGTGTGTTTAGTTGATTTGTTATTATGTTTATGTGTGAGTTGTATCTTTGTAATGTGTGCTGGAACTTTGTGGGTATGTCCGCAAGTTCCATAGTTAAGAATATTAAAGATTAGGTCAATAAATGAATAGTTGGGAATGTTACATCTTGTTCTCTCTAAATCTATTTTTCGGAGCAGTCTGCCTTTATCTTAATGCCAATTAAAATTTACACGACCAAAAATTATGAAAATTTTATGGGAACAACTAGACTTAAGCATATTTCCAACGCCTCTGGAATCACCCCCATATCTGATCTGGTTCGTGAGATATCTCTGTTCCAAGTTAAAAGTCTCTATGCAGTCTGGAATCTAGAGACAGTTTCGGTTGTATCATGTTTTGAGTAACCTAACGACAGAATCTGGGAATGTGGTTTGAATACAAGTTGTAGATAATTTCTTAAGCTTTCCAACTGTTGATGCAAAAGTGGATCTGCAAACACAAAGGGCTAATACCCGAATCGATATCCAAAGCGTGCTAGTCGATTTGACCTGTTAATCAACAAGGATGAAGATACGAGCACTTTGGTCCTGACAACAGCGATACGCCCGGAAGTCACGGCCAAGAGGTACTCACACGGAACTCGAGAATCGCCGAAGGTCACACTGAAGCTATGCAACTCGCCGAATCAATGAGAACTCGTAAAAAGGAAAAATATGCAAATTGATGAAGTCGCCGAAAAGTAAGTAGATGCAAATAGGAGTAAAAATTGGTTTTGATATTGATTGATTCTTTATTACATTGCCCCTCAATCTATATTTATACCCTGATCTAAAGAGATATAACCAAATACAACTAGGACACCAAGTCCATATCTAAGGAAACACGTGACTCTTGCATGAATCATACTCTAACAAATATAGAAAAGGAAATCAACTCCTATCTATTTCCCTATCCGCCTCAATTACGATGGAAATCTCACCGACCTCCTTTCCATCGGCATACTTCCTGTTTCATCGGCAGTAGTCTTCAAGCCTTCCTTCATCGGCATCGAAAATAACATCTCCAACCTTATCGGCAACACCCGAGTCTAAATCAACCTTTCCATCGATCACCACCATTCATCGGCAACCATCTTTACAAGCTGATTTTCATCGACTGTCAGCGTATATAGTAACTTTCCTCCTGCCGATTAGCCCACTCTGATCATTTTGACACGTGCAAAAAACGGTGTCAACACATGGCCCCCAATTTCGGAGTATAAAACCATTAATGCTCCAAAATTTACTCCAGATAACGTTTGCCTTCGCCCAATTACCGTAACTCATCCTTCAAGCCAAAACTTGATCTGTTATCAAATCTAATCAAATCTAATCCTGATTCATGCACTTCAGTAAATATCGCACAATTGCCAACCACTCTTGCCCTGATTATGGTTAAGATACCGAAACAATAATCCATCGGCAAGATCCTAATATAATAATGCCGCCATTTTCAGAATTAAAATATCATGTACCGAGATCTCTTCCAAGTCATGATTACTTGCCATCAAATCATCTGTACAATCCCTTGATTATCATGCGAACAGTTACCATATCCATCTGAACCACCTCGACCTACATGCGCGCGACATAGAGATAAGTCTAGAATACCCCTACTCCAAGCGGCTTATAAATAGATTTCTCCGGAATGCTCGTCTTCTACCCTCAGACTCCAATCTTTGACATTCTCTCTTTCCGACGGCGACTCCAACGAACAACTGCGTGACCTCAACCAACAAGAACTTTTCTCCAGCGTCAACCTCGAGTCTCCGGCTCGTGCCCCCATCTACCTCAAGATAATGGCAATCAACTTCGACGTCCCTGCGGTTCGTTCCACTTCCGTTACCTTTTACCTCGATTCCTCTAGTCTTTGCAAGTTCATACAGTTGGTAATTTTTTCTCTTTTCTTTTGTTCTTCGGATCCTCTAAACTTAGGAACTGCGCAACAAATTAGTTATTCCAACCGATCAGCCGCATGTCCAATGCCTAGGACTAATGGGCAACACAGATCCAACTGATCTGATTAATGCAGAGGTTAACAGAATCCCTTTTAGAGCCCAAAATTTCTCTCTGAATTTATGGAAAGATACATTCTGATCTTGGCCCAAAACGACCAAAGGGTGGAAAGATTGGTACTTGAGGGTCAATAGGTCGATGCAAGTACACTGGGCAGAACGGAAGCTAGACCAATGCATTAGGCTATCCATTGCCGATATGCAAAAGAACGAGTCAATGATGATTGCAGCTGCTTACTTCTGGTCAGACACAACAAACACTTTTATGTTTGGACATGGCCCAGCTACTCCCACACTTGCCAATGTCTACATGCTCACTGGCTTGGACATTTCAACTGCCGATGAAGGCTCCATCTATGGCAGAAAATCTGAATATATGGTGAATACCCGCAACATCGGTGGTTGGATGGGATACATTCAAGAATGCCAGAGAACCGGGACAGTTAACCAGAGGGAACATGCCACATTCTTGAATATGTGGCTAGAAAAATTTATCTTCTGTGGTCGATCAGTAGGACCAACCAATGCCTTCCTCCCCGCGGCTGAACTCTTGGCTAATGGTGTAAGGTTCCCTCTTGGCCGATACCTTCTGAGCTCCACTTATCATCTTCTTCATCAAGTGTCTCAGAAACTTTTGCTTGGCGAACCCATCGGCAACTTAGGAGGCCCGTGGTGGTTTATCAACATGTGGCTGAATGCCCATATGCACAAACGTTTGCAATGGGACTTCTTTGCCCAACAATTCCCACGAGAAATTGCTGAAGACCACGTGCTTGGGGACAAGGAATCGGCAACACGCTCACCCCTCAATTTTGGTGAAGCCATAATTGTCCTCCCTGGAACAGAGGCTAATGAAGACCAGATCGGCAGATTTTTCCAAAGCTTCTACAATGGTCTTTCTCGTGATCATAGGGCCTGGGTACCTTATATTGACGAAGAAAACAGATTCCTCCTTCTTTTCAACTTTGCCGATGACACTCTGAATCAGGATAATGAACTCATGATGGCCATCATTACTCCCAGGGCAATCCCAGTAAACACATTCGGTAGCGGGAAAAACACCAATATCACGTATGAATTTTACAACCCATTAGCAGTATCCCGTCAATTGGCTTTTGGGCAACTGCCAATCAAACTTTGTTTTGCCGATGTGATCAAACCCAGAGAAACAATCACCTGCAAAATAGATTGGAGCAGGGTAGTGCGACTCTCCCCCGATGCTGATACTACAGATGTCGATATATCCATCTGGACGCCAGTATCTTTCATCACCGAATCATATAAGCAATGGTGGCGAGAGTGGAGGGAACAACTGTTTGCAACATCTGCTCACACATATTGGCACATGATCGACCTTGAATACGCCATTCCCAATGACGCAGTAAGTTTCTTTTAACTCCCTTCTGCTTTTTCCTTTCATATATCGGTAACTAACTTTCTCGTGACATGTTAACAACCCAGCACCATCTATGAGCAAAAGTGGAAAACCCTTCGATCTTTGGCCTATTTCCCCGATATCACCGATCGGCTACAACGCCCCCACCTTAGCTGCTTTGACTCACCAGAAGACCCGTGCCAAGACCATCACCTCCAAGTCCAAATTGGCTACAGCTAGGGCCACTCCATTGGCTGCTGCTACAACCCTAATCAAGGCATTCAAGGTAACAACCCTGTTTATTTCTACTCATGCCGATCACAAACTGTATTAACATTAATCATCAGGGTGTAAGAGCCGCTGCTGGATCGTCATCGGCAATTCCTCCGACATCAAGCACCACTACTTCTGACAAACCTTCAGAGGTATTCCTTTGATTTTACATTTTATCTGTTAAATATCATACCTTACACTTGTTTTGCAACAACAAATGGGTACATCGGCAAGCGTACCAGATGTCCAAGCTCCATAACCAACAAGTGCCGATGCCCCCCAGCCAACCGTTGCTGAGGCCCAAGCAAAGCGCAAAGCCTTAACAGATGCCGAGGCACAGCCAAAACGATAGAAGTCCATGCCGATCCCCACATCTGCCCCAATGTCTGCAATCCAGCCAGAATCAGTCGATGCAACTGAGCAAGCAGTTAATCCTCCTGTACAGGACATACCATCGGTCATCATACCCCAAGAGCCAACCATCGATGAGGCCACAGAGGATATCCCATCGGCAAGCTCAGCTGATCCTCCACACGGCATACTCCAGGCTGCTTCCTCTAGCCAAGTACAGGAAATTGCCTTGAAACAGGTAAGCCGATTGACCTAGTCGATTTATAATATTCATACTTATCCTTAACTGACTTCTTTTTCTCAGGAACAAGACTCCCCAAACAGCCTATTTTCCTTTGCCATTGACGTTTCTGACGATGATGGAGAGGAAACAAGTTCTTCCCTTGCACTAGGAACAATATCCGTAGAAATTAAGTCCAAGTTGGAAGCTCTCCTGAACTTGTTACAGCAGGATACCGCCCAACTGGTAGATGACTCGGACCCTGCAAAGGCAATTTTCAAAACAATCCGTGGCCAGGTCCCTGCCGATGTTGAAGAAGTACTCTTCCCAGTAGCCCATTAAGAAAGCCGCCAACTGCAATATCAACGGGTTGCTCAACGCATTGCCGATAGAGCAGCTCAGGCTCAACTCAAAGAAGAGATGCTACAATTGAAACAGATTGCCGATGAGAAGCACAAGGGCATCGGCAACTTGCAAACTTCGGGCGCTGAACTTAAGCAGAAAATCTTAGATTTATCGGCAAAGAGGATGGCTCTATTGGCTGAATTGAAAGAAGTCGAGGCAGCCTTAACTCATGCCCAACAAGAAGAAAGCCAGCTACCCAATGCCATCAAGGCCCTTCAGCAAGAAAGAGACATCCAGGCTCGCAAAGCCTTGGCCATGAAGAAAAAACTCAAGCCTGTGGAGGGTGCTGCCGATGAAGACATCAAAGAAATGAAGGAAGACGACCAGATTCACCTACGTGCGATATTGGCTATCCAATCCTTGTTAAACTTGTAAATCTTGTCTATTGCATCGGCACTTTATGAGACATTGACATCCTTGTATAATTCTAGCCGATAGGACTGTTATCGGCACTTATACTTTTATGCATCCATCCAGATACTAGGGTAATATTTCTTTAAATATTTTCCATTTAATGCTCTGGGAAACACAACCCCTTCGAGGGTTTCTAGAATATATGCGTTACCAGGAACAGACTGATTTATCCGATATGGACCTTCCCAATTAGGAGACCACTTTCCAAACTTTGAACTTTTAGTTCCAATCGATAAAATCAATTTCCAGACCAGATCTCCATCGACAAACTCCTTTACCTTCACCTTCTTGTCATACCATCTGGCTACTCTTTTCTTATTTTCTTTGATGCTAACTAAAGCCCATAACCGATGACCCGCCACATCTTCCAACTCATCCTTCATAAGAGTATCATAATCATCGGCTGTCAGCTGATTTTGAGAACGTATTTGCCTAGAGCCAATTTTAATTTCCCAAGGTAATACTGCGTCGTGTCCATATACTAACTGATAAGGTGTTACTTTGGTTGCACCATGACATGACATCCGATATGACCACAAGGCTTCATTTAATAATGTATGCCACCTCTTAGGATTTTCTTTAATTTTGCGCTTAATGAGTTTGATGATCCTTTTGTTAGAAGCCTCAGCCTGACCATTAGCTTGAGCATAATATGGAGAAGAATTTAAAACTTTAATTCCCATACCTACAGCAAACTCATCAAATTCTCTCGATGTAAACATAGTACCCTGATCGGTAGTGATAGTTTGAGGAATACCAAATCGGTAAACAATATGCTCTTTCACAAAATCGATCATATTAGCCGATGTCACCTTTTTTAAAGGAATTGCCTCAACCCATTTTGTGAAATAATCGGTAGCAACCAGAATAAATTTATGTCCTTTGCTCGATGGCGGATAAATCTGACCGATGAGATCGATAGCCCATCCCCGGAACGACCAAGGTTTAATTATAGAGTTCATAGCCGATGCAGGCACTCTTTGAACATTACCAAACTTTTGATACCCCTGACATCCTTTAAAATACTTAAAACAATGTTCAAGAATAGTCGGCCAATAGTATCCATTCCTTCTGATCATCCACTTCATCTTGAAAGCCGATTGATGCGCTCCACACACTCCTTCATGAATTTCACCCATCAAGCTTTTCGATTCATCACTGCTAACACATCTGAGTAAAACTCCATCTATAGTTCGATAATATAATTCATCATCGAGGAGCACATACTTGGTAGCTTGGAACCTTATACGTCTTTCAACCTTTTTTATATGGATCCTTTAAATAATCGACAATCTCCTTTCTCCAGTCATCGGTATCGACCGCCGATGTTAGCACTTCCTGAATAGGCTGATACCCTGAAGCATGCTGAGCTAGTCGATTAGCCTCTTCATTATGTAGTCGAGAAATATGTTCAAGACGAAAATCTCTAAACCCTTTCAACAATTGCAAACATCTTTCATAATACGAAATTAAAACTTCACTTCGGCATTCATAAATCCCAGCTAATTGATTTATAACTAGCATAGAATCATCAAAGATTTCAACAGCATCGGCACGTATCTTCTTCAGCAATTCTAACCCTTTTATCAAGGCTTGGTATTCAGCCTGATTGTTTGTCGATGTAGCAACAATCGGCAATGAAAACTCATACTTCCTTCCTTGAGGTGAAATCAACACAATGCCGATACCTGCTCCTTCACCACATGTGGACCCATCGAAGAAAAGTATCCAAGGAGCAACCTCTAGAGAGTCCACTGTATTACAATGCTGAGTGACAAAATCAGCCATAACGTGCCCCTTAACTGCCTTAGTTGATTCATAACGTAGTTCAAATTCTAATAATGCTAAAATCCACTTGCTGATTCTACCACTTAATATCGGCATCGACAGCATATACTTGACTACGTCGTCTTTGCATATGACCGTACATTCGGCAGATAACAAATAATGTCTTAATTTGACACAAGAAAAGTATAAACACAGATATAATTTTTCGATGGCCGAATACCTTGTCTCAGCATCCACTAATCTTCTGCTCAAATAATAAATAACATGTTCTTTCCCTTCAAATTCTTGAATAAGAACTGAACCGATAACGGTATCATCAGTTGACAAATACAACCTGAAAGGTTTCCCGTGTTGAGGTGAAACTAGCACTGGAGGATTTGTTAAATATTTCTTAATTTCATCTAGGGCTAACTGCTGCTCAGCTCCCCAAACAAATTCCTGATCGGCTTTCAACTTAAGTAATGGACTGAAAGCCTTGATCTTACCCGACAGATTAGATATGAATCTTCTAATGAAATTAATCTTACCGATCAAAGATTGCAATTCGGTTTTATTGGCAGGAGCAACCATCTTGTTAATTGCATCAATAGACTTCCTACTAATTTTGATGCCCCGCTAATGCACCATAAAACCCAAGAATTGACCTGCCGATACACCAAATGCACATTTATTAGGATTCATCTTCAATCCATGCTTCCTTGTGCACTCCAGTATCTTTCGTAGATCGGCTAGATGTTTTGTGATATCTCCAGACTTAATCACTACATCATCAATGTAGATCTCCATTAATGTGCTGATGTATTCATGAAAAATAAAGTTCATAGCTCTTTGATAAGTAGCACCGGCATTTTTCAAACCAAACGTCATGACTATCCACTCAAACAACCCTACATGACCTGGACATCTGAAAGCAGTCTTGGAAATATCTTCTTCAGCCATGAATATTTGATTGTAACCTGCATTACCATCCATGAAGCTGATAATTTGATGTCCGGCTGCAGCATCAATCAACAAATCAGCAATTGGCATTGGATAGCCATCCATCGGTGTGGCTTTGTTAAGATTCCTGAAATCAATACAAACATGAAGTTTTCCATTTTTCTTATAAACAAGAACCACATTAGAGATCCACTCTGCATATCGACACTGCCGAATAAACTTTGCCTCAATTAATTTAGTTATTTCGGCCTTAATGTCAGGAAGTATATTAGGGTTGCATCGGCGCGCTGGCTGCTGATGTGGCCGAAATCCAGATTTGATAGGTAACCGATGTTCAACTATCGATCGGTCTAATCCAGGCATCTTAGTATAATCCCAAGCAAAACAATCTTTATACTCTTTTAACAAATCAGTTATTTACTGCTTACACTTGGAATCTAACTTAGCACTAATAAAAGTAGGTCTTGGCCTATCGCCATCACCAATATCTACTTCTACTAAATCATCTGCCGATGTGAACCCTTGACCTAATTTTCTATCATCGGCAAACCTATCCATTAAAACTCTTCTTCGGAACCGACTGCTTGGATCGGTGGAATTTCATAATCAGCCACTCTAAGGAATTCTTTTTCCCAAACTTCTCCTGATATGCATTTAGTTCGCTCATAAGTATCTGATTCTGCCGATGCGATGATATAAGAAGAATCACCAGGGACAAACTCAATCTTATCCCCAATCCACTGTACGAGGCATTGATGCATTGTAGAAGGAACACAACAATTAGCATGAATCCAATCCCTCCCTAGAAGCAGATTATATGCACCCTTGCCATTAATAACAAAGAACGTTGTCGGCAAGGTTTTGCTGCTGATAGTCAATTCGACGCATACTGCCCCTTTAGCCGGTGACACATTGCCTTCAAAATCCTTCAGCATCATATCGGTTTTGGCCAAGTCTTGATCTTCCTTACCAAGTTTCTGATACATCACATAAGGCATAATATTAATCGCAACCCCTCCGTCGATAAGTATCTTAGATATAGGTTGCCCATCAACTCTGCCTTTCACAAACAAAGCCTTAAGATGCTGTCTCTCGTCATCAGTAGGTTTCTCAAAAACAGCCATCATTGGATCTAGTGTCAACTGAGCTACTTGATCAGAGAGAACAACTTCTTCCTCATTATCAGATAGTGCCAAAAACTCCATCGGCAACATGAATACCATATTAACATCTGTCGATGGACCCTTATTTTTGTGTTTTACCTGCCACTGCTGATGACCGGACCTCTAATTGGAGGAATTTTCCTCTCGGTATAAATCCTCCTGATGCTCACGTTGCATCCTTCTTTTCTGTGTCTTTGTCAGACCCTCCGGGCACCATCGAGGAAACTTGGTCTTCCAAACTGGCTGATAACAGGTCCCAGTTGATTCTACACGGCGTATATTAGGGTCCCTGTAGAATATTTCTTCATCGAGAACTCTTGCGTTTGCCATCTCCTCAAGCTCCTCTTGATTCCTTGGAAAATATCCAGCGCGTTTACCAAGCCTTTCATGTACACTAAGTCTGCCCCCCAGCCGATCATGCACTGATGCTCTGCCTCTGATCGGCTCATTGATAAATAAACCCTGATTGCCAGGTTGAAACCTCCTTTCTGACCGATTGACCCCATAATAACCATTGCACTCAGGGCAATTTTCAACAGTTGGCAATTTAATACCTTCTTCCCAGCAATGGATGAAAAACGGGCACCTCCAATGATTTTTATGCCGATACCATTCTTCCCGACGTCTCTCTTCTTGCTGTTATCGATATCGGTCCTTACGCTGACGCCAACCCTCATGCTGCCTTCGGTGGGTAATCACAATGCCAGGTCGAGGAGGGTTTTTGGAACTACTGCTTTCTCCCAGCAAACCTTTACTTTTTGCATCATCGGTAGTTATCCATTGTTGGGGATCCACTGATGCGTTTTTCTCAGCAGCCTCTGATGTCAATACATTGGTCTTCCCTTTGGCCTCCAACATATTTGCTAGAAAAGGGTGTTGATCAATTTTCATCGGCTTCTGGGCCTTGGAAGTACCAAACTTAATTCTCCCAGATTCAATAGCTGATTGTAACTGTTGCCTAAACACCTTGCACTCATTTGTACTGTGTGAAGTTGCATTGTGCCATTTGCAGTACAAGATCTTCTTCAACTCTTCTGCCGATGGGATCACATGATTATGTGACAGCTTAATTTGGCCCTCTTGAAGCAGAAGATCGAATATCTTGTTGGCCTTGGTGATATCAAAGGTAAACTTTTCTGGTTCTTTCTGATCAAAGGGACAAGATATCGGCTTTTTATTCTTAACCCACTTAGCTAAGCCGATAACTGGTTCTTCATCAGAATCAGAATCTCCTACTTCTTCAACAAATGATACTTTTTTACTCCAATTCTTTTTAGGTTCAAAAACCCTAGTATCTTGATCAGAGATCCTTTGCACAAGATGACTGAGGCTTTCAAACTCCTGAGAAGCATATCTGTCTTTAAGATGTGGCAATAACCCTTGGAAAGCCAGATCGGCAAGCTGCCGATCATCCAGCACCAGACTGTAGCACTTATTTTTTTTACATCTCGTAGCCTTTGCACAAAGCTTTCTACCGATTCATCATTACGCTGTCTCAATTTTACTAAATCGGTAAGCTTCTTTTCATGGATTCCAGCAAAGAAATACTTATGAAATTGTTTTTCTAGATCAATCCAAGTAATAATAGAATTTGGTGGTAATAAAATGAACCATGTAAATGCCGATCCAGACAAAGATGATGAAAATAATCGAACTCTTAATTCATCTCTGCTAGTTGCCTCTCCACATTGAATAATGAAGCGATTGACGTGTTCTATTGTCGATGTATCATCTTGCCTAGAGAATTTAGTGAAATCTGGTACCTTGTACCGATTTGGGAGAGGAATTAAATCATATGCAGGAGGGTATGGAGTCCGATAAGAATAAGTATTGACCTTGGGCTTTATCCCAAACTGATCCTTCATAATTTCTGCTATCTTATCGGCCCAAAAAGCATCAGCCTCCTACTGACGAACTGGCTGAATTTCTACGGGAGGTGCCTACTGATATCCCTCCACATATCTTTGTGGCCCACGATCTCCAGCAATCGGCATATTTGCCGTTACTTGTGGTCCATTAACCTGTTGGAAAGGATTCATCGGCTGAGCTGCCGATGCTTGATTCTGGAAACCAGCTTGCATATGACCTTGTTGAATCCCTACAACCTGCTGATTTTGCTGAACTGTATGTTGAACAGGTAACTGTCCTGACCAACCATTATTAGAACTCATCGGTACAAAACTTACCGATGGCTGGTAATTTGCTGACATTGTTGGATAATTATAACCAGCTTGAGGCATGAACTGAACCCCAGTTTAACTCATAGCAGGGGCTTTCTGCTGCATCGGCAGTAAACTTGCCGATGGACTTGAATTGGGTGTTTGAACTAAAGGCATCTAGAAACCTCCTGGAGTTGGTTGCATAGTAGTTGCTGTGGCATATTGAGGCACTTGAGCCATCGGCGAAACAGCCGATGGTATAGGAGCTTTTCCTACTGCATCAAACACTTGAGGTAACCCAGGATTGAAAGCAGATGACTTCGGAGGCATACCATATCCTCACCAATTAGCAGGAATCTGGCTATTCTGAGACACAGGGCCTGACATAGCTGATGCCGATAGATCTGTATTAAGCTAAACTCGTCCTCCTGATAGTACCGGATGTGATCGTATCAGTGTAGATTGAATATTAGGTAAGCCTGCCGATACTGGAGGAGAAGTAACTTCTGTACCCACAACGGCCGAGGGAGCCGATGGAGTTTTGACAGATGCTGGCTCTGGTTGGTGATAGGCAGGCCCAACGTAATGCGGTGACGCTTGTCCTTCTTTGAGAGTTCGAACCACAGCATTATGAACAGTATTGGATAGCACATTGGAATGATTAATCAAAGCATGATTTACTGTAGAATTAACCATCTCTTGAAGTTTACCAGGATTGGAGTCGAAGGTAACCTGCCGAGGCAACGACAAATCTTGCTTCTGGATGACTTGTCCACTCTTGTTCAGGCTAAACAATTTCAGATAAAGCTGCCTGTATTCTTCTACAGCCTTTTCCATAGCCTGCCTCTGCTCTTCCTTAAGATCTTCTTTTGATACCGCGATAATGTTCCTTGAATCGATCTCGGAATTGAACATATTGATCGGATTGATTGGTCCCACCGGGCGTGCCAAAAGATGTGTTGATGCAAAAGTGGATCTGCAAACACAAAGGGCTAATACCCGAATCGATATCCAAAGCATGCCAGTCGATTTGACCTGTTAATCGACAAAGATGAAGATACGAGCACTTTGGTCCTGACAACAGCGATACGCCCGGAAGTCACGGCCAAGAGGTACTCACACGGAACTCAAGAATCGCCGAAGGTCGCACTAAAGCTATGCAACTCGCCGAATCAATGAGAACTCGTAAAAAGGAAAAATATGCAAATTGACGAAGTCACCGAAAAGTAAGTAGATGCAAATAGGAGTAAAAATTGGTTTTGACATTGATTGATTCTTTATTACATTGCCCCTCAATCTATATTTATACCCTGATCTAAAGAGACATAACCAAATACAACTAGGACACCAAGTCCATATCTAAGGAAACACATGACTCTTACATGAATCATACTCTAACAAATATAGAAAAGGAAATCAACTCCTATCTATTTCCCTATCTGCCTCAATTATGATGGAAATCTCACCGACCTCCTTTCCATCGGTATACTTCCTGTTTCATCGGCAGTAGTCTTCAAGCCTTCCTTCATCGGCATCGACAATAACATCTCCAACCTTATCGGCAACGCCCGAGTCTAAATCAACCTTTCCATCGATCACCACCATTCATCGGCAACCATCTTTACAAGCTGATTTTCATCGGCTGTCAGCGTATACAGTAACTTTCCTCCTGCCGATTAGCCCACTCTAATCATTTTGACACGTTCAAAAAATGGTGTCAACACCAACCATATAAAGTACACCTTATTTGGAATTCTGGAACTCGAGATATGACTGTTTTATAGAGCTGCTGATGTTGAGATTCGTCCAGAAATTTTTCAAAAAGTATTCTAACTTGGAAATTTTTAAATTTTGAATGTTGATAGCAGATGTCTGGAAGAGGAAGAGGTCGAGGTCGTGGAGGTGTTCCCCCATGTCCGCCGCCACCACCACCGACTATTGAACAACTCTTGGTAGTACAGACGTAGCTCATGCAAACATTAGTGCAGAATCAGCAGAACCAATAGGGTGGTGGAGCACCACGTGATAAGCGTGGTGAATTCTTGAAGGGCCGTCCCCCGGTGTTCTCTCGTGCCACTGATCCACTGGAAGCAGATGATTGGCTTCATGTAGTGGAGAGGCAACTCAACATAGCACAATGTGATAATCAACAGAAGGTGTTGTACGCTTCAGGATAGCTCCAGGGAGAAGCTCAAGACTAGTGGGAGTCATTCGAGTATGGATGTCTCGCCAATGCTCCTCCTGTTACCTGATAGGAGTTCAAAGAGAATTTCAGATCCTATCACATACCTGAGGGACTAATAGAGCTCAAGTAGGAGGAGTTCAGAGCTCTAAAGCAGGGATCCATGTCTGTCGCTGAGTATCGTGACAAGTTTGCTCAGTTGTCACGTTATGCTCCAAATGAAGTGGCTAATGATGCTGACAAGCAACACTGCTTTCTCAAAGGTCTGTATGATGGTCTGTAGCTCTAGCTTATGTCCAACACCTACCCCAATTTGCAGACACTAGTGAATCGCGCTATTGTTATTGACAACAAGCACAAGGAGATGGAGGCCAAGAAGAGGAGGCTTCAGGGATAGGCCTCTGAGAGCAATACTCGTCCATGTACCAACCCTCAGCATGGCTTTCAACAGAGGTTCCAGAGACCACCCAATCAGTGGAATCGTGGTCAGTATCCTCAGCGCAACCAGAACCAGCAGCAGAATGCCAATCAACGTCCTCAGCAATAGAGTGGTCAGCAGACACCATGACAGGGAGCGCCCAACAACACTCCTATGAAGACTAGTGCCCCTAGCACCCCCAGCAAGTGCTTCCATTGTGGCAAAGAAGGTCACCTGTCTTATAATTGCCCTGAGAAGCCCAATCAGCAAACCCCTCAAAGGCAGAACAACTATCAGAAGCCAGCACCCAACACGGGAAAAGTGAACCATGTGTCTACCGAGAGGGCGCTTGTTGAACCAGAAGTCTTGCTCAGTACGTTCAATGTCAACTCCACCCTCGCTACTGTTCTTTTCGATTCTGGAGCTTCGTATTCATTCATATCACAAGCATTTGTTAGAAACCATAGCATACCATTGTGTGCCATGCAAAATCCTATCTTAGTAAACTCACCGGGTGGAAGTATGCAAGCTTCATATCATTGTCTTCCGACTAGTCTATTCTTATGGGGGGTAGAGTTCAAAGTGAGCCCTATTGTGTTGAGAGCATCTGGTATAGATGTGATTCTGGGTATGGACTGGATGAAGCAACAACAGGCAGTGATCCAGTGTAAAGAGAAGGTAGTCATTGTGACCGCACCAAATGGAGAAAGAATCAATGTTGATGTTGTAATACAAGCATAGCCGACAGCCACAATGAACCAGCTTGATGATAGCGGCAACAAGGAGGACCCAGTGGTGGATGAATTTCCAGATGTGTTCCCCGTTGATTTGCCAGGTATGCCACCTGACCATGACATTGAGTTTATTATTGAATTATTACCTGGAACTGCACCTATAGCTAAGCATCCATATAGAATGGGGGTTAAGGAATTAGAAGAACTTAAGAAACAAATTAAGGAGTTACAGAAGAAAGGTTTTATTCGTCCTAGATCGTCACCTTGGGGAGCATCGGTTATATTTGTTGATAAGAAGGATGGTACTCAGAGGATGTGTGTTGATTATCGGTCACTCAATGAGGTTACTATCAAGAACAAGTATCCGTTGCCTAGAATTGATGACTTGTTTGATCAGTTGAGAGGTGCTTGTGTTTTCTCTAAGATTGATCTTCGTTCTGGCTACCATCAATTGAGGATTCGTGCAACAGACATACCCAAGATAGCTTTTACTATGAGGTATGGTTTGTATGAGTACACCGTTATGTCATTTGGTTTGACCAATGCACCTACCTACTTTATGTACTTGATGAACAAGGTGTTCATGGAGTTTTTGGATAAGTTCGTGGTGGTATTCATCGATGATATATTGATATTCTCCAAAATAGAAGAAGAGCATGCTGAACATCTGAGGTTGGTCTTGCAGAAACTCAGAGAACACAAGTTGTATGCTAAGTGAAGCAAGTGTGAATTTTGGTTAAAGGAAATTTCTTTCCTTGGCCATGTTGTCTCTAATGGTGGAATTGTAGTAGATCCAAGTAAGGTGAAAGATGTATTGAATTGGAAGCCACCAACATATGAGGGACATATTTGTAGTTTCTTGTTATTAGCTAGATGCTACAGAAGGTTCATTGAAGGTTTCTCTAAGCTTGCCAAGCCTATGACAACTTTGTTGGAGAAAAATGCTAAGTTTGTGTGGTCCGAGAAGTGCCAGGCTAACTTTGAAGAGTTGAAGAAGAGGTTAACTACAGCCCCAGTATTGGTTTTGCCAGATTTGAATAAGAGTTTTTCTATCTATTGTGATGCATCTCGTCAGGGTCTCGGATGTGTCCTTATGCAAGAGGGCAGAGTAGTGGCTTATGCATCCCAGTAGTTGAGAAAGCATGAGTTAAATTATCCTACTCATGACTTGGAGTTAGCAGCAGTGGTTCATGCTTTGAAGATATGGAGGCACTATCTCATTGGACATAAGAGTGACATCTATACTGATCACAAGAGTCTAACGTACATTTTCACTTAGACGGATCTGAACATGAGACAGCGTCGATGGTTAGAGTTGATCAAAGATTATGATCTAGAGGTACACTATCATCTTGGAAAGGCGAATGTTGTCGCCGATGCTCTTAGCAGGAAGTGTTATGCCAATGAGGTGCAAGTAACATCGATGTCAAGTGAGTTTTGTGCTGAGCTTGAGCGACTAAATTTGGGCTTTGTCACTAATGCAGTGGAGTTGGTGTTGGAGCCTAAATTGGAGCAAGAAATACGTAAAGGATAGTTACAGGATGCGAAGTTGAGAGAGATAGCGAAAAACATAGTGATTGGTAAGGCACCAGGATTCCATATGGATGACAATGGAACTCTTTGGTTTGGGAAAAGGCTATGTGTTCCTAGGGATAAGGCTTTACGAGAGGCAGTTCTTTGTGAGGCTCATGAGTCTGCTTACTCCATTCATCCTAGAAGTACTAAGCTATAGTATTGGTGGTACGGACTGAAGAGAGATGTTGCTGAATATGTTGCTTTGTGTGATATGTGTCAAAGAGTCAAAGCTGAACATCAAAGACCTACAGAATTGCTACAACCAATGAAGATACCTGAGTGGAAGTGGAAAGAAGTTGGTATGGATTTTATAGTTGGGTTACCACGTACTTAGAGGGGTTATGATTCAATCTGGGTAATAGTAGATCATTTAACTAAAGTTGCTCACTTTATACCGATCAAGACTACTTATAATGGACCATGGTTAGCTTAGTTATATATGGAGAGAATAGTATGTCTACATGGAGTGCCCAAGAAAATTGTGTCCGATCGAGGTACCTAATTTACATCTCATTTTTGGCAACAAGTACATAGTTTATTGGGAACCAAGTTGAATTTTAGTACAACATATCATCCTCAGACAGATGGGCAAACTGAGAGAATTAATGAAATATTAGAGGATATGTTGAGAGCTTGTGCGTTGCAGTATGGTACAAGTTGGGACAAGAGTTTGCCTTATGTAGAGTTCTCGTACAACAACAGTTATCAGAAAAGTCTCAATATGGCACCTTTCGAAGCTTTGTATGGACGAAAGTGTAGAACCCCATTGTTTTGGAACCAAACGGGGGAAACTCAAGTGTTCGGACCAGATGTCTTGAGAGACGTAGAAGAGCAAGTAAGGTTGATCAGGGATAACTTGAGAGTGGCTCAGTCTCGACAGAAGAGCTATGCCAATACTAGAAGAACAGAATTAGTTTTTGAAGTAGGTGATTATGTCTACTTGAATGTGTCACCTATAAGAAGTGTGAAAAGGTTTAACATGAAGGAAAAGTTGGCACCAAGGTATATTGGACCTTTCAAAATTTTGGAGAGACGTGGTGAAGTAGCTTATCAGTTAGAATTGCCTGAGAGTTTGTTAGGTGTACATGATGTGTTCCATGTGTCTCAGCTGAAGAAATGTTTGCGAGTACCTGAGGAGCAGATACCATTAGAGGAGCTTATAGTTAAGGAAGATCTCACATATGAGGAGTTTCCGGTAAGAATTTTGGAGACGGCAGAAAGAGTTACAAGGAGCCGAGTTATAAAGATGTGTAAGGTTTAGTGGAATCGGTATACAAAAGATGAGGCTACTTGAAAAAGGGAAGAGGATCTGAGGAAAACAAACCCACAGTTATTTGAGTAAGCATCGTCTAAATCTCGAGGACGAGATTCATTTTAAGGGGGTAGAATTGTAACACTCTAAATTTTACAACATTTTAAAATAGGGGAAATTGATTTATTGAACATTTTTGTGAGCATCCGATCACTGAGCAAGGAAGGTCGATGATCACCAGGATAGCCCCAGCCACGATGGGCACCACTAGGTCCTTGCTGTGGCACGGACTTCTTGTAGACGTTCGCGCTGGGTGCAAGTCATTGCCCCATGAAGACGTCCGCGGCCTCGACGATCTTGCCATCGCTGTCCTTGCCTCCTTGGTGAGGCAGCCCACCATGAAGCCGCGACATCCACCACCTGCACCTGGGCGCAGCTGTTGTTGGGGCAGCTAGTCCAGTGCATGCACACTGGCCATGGCACGGGCACGCTTCTCCACCTCCTGCATCACTGATTTTTTTTAATTTTAACACTTTTTGAAAGTAATTTTAAATCTAAAAACTAACATTTTTGGCCGCGCCTATTGCCCTGACGTGGCCAAATGCCTCTGCTGCGCTATGCATGGTGGTGCGGCAGAGGGCTGACGTGGCAGCGATCGGAATCGCTGACCACTGATAGGGTAGGGCCTGCAACGCCATCGATCTTGGCGCGACAGAGGCGAATAAAACGTGCCGCGGTCCGTGTCCACCAGTGGCCGAGCAGCCGTCGTTGCCCGAGCAGCGCAGTAAGGCCGCATGGCCGCCACGGCCACCCGCGCCAGCCCGCCGCCGAGCACATTGGCCGCCGCAGCCACGTCCGCCCATGCTAGCCAGCCCATCGCCGAGCATGGCACGGCCGCCGGCCGCCTAGTGCGGCCACCAAGCCCGCACGCCGGCGCGCCACCCCCTCTGGCCACGCATGGTGGCTGCCCGCCGAGGACTGCGCCCGCGCCTCTCAGCCCGGTCTAGCGCGCTGCAGTGAGGTACTCTCCTAATAAAGTTAGTAAAATTATTAAAGTATAGTTAGTAGAGTTAGTAAAGTTATTTAGTTTAGTTAGTATAGGTAATATGTAACACCCTAAATTTTACAACATTTTAAAATAGGGGAAATTGATTTATTGAGTATTTTTGTGAGCATTTAAATTTAGGAAAAATAATAAAGTTTATCAAATTAAAATCAAATATAGGTCAACAACCATGAATGTGCCTTCATGCTGCTGCATATTAATTTTTGGAATGGTTTGATTTGAACTCAAGTTTGAACTTGATTTGAATTTTGCCTTCAAAATTGCTTTGGAAAGAAATTGGAAAAAGAAAAGAATAAAATCCCTCCTCCTTCCTCGTTTCGGCCCGTAGGCCTGCTGCCGCCCGCGGCCCATATCTTCCCCATGCCGGCCTGTGTCACTCTCTCCCCGTAGTGGTCCACTCGGCCTGCTCCAGTGCGGGCCCACGCTCTCCCACGCCGCAGCCCAGCTTCGTCGGCCCAACCGGAAGCCCAGCCGTGACCCGCGTGCCTCCTTCCGCCCGTTGACCACCTGGGCCCAGTCGTCAGGCCTTCCCCTTCCTTCCACCGTAGATAGCTCGAACTCCATCCCATGCCGTTGCTCGTGTCCGCCTCGGCCACGATCTCCTTGATGCCGTCGCGCCCAAGTAAATCTGTCCTCATAAATAGCCGGCCACGCCGCCTCCCCATCTCATCTGTTGCACGTTTTCTTCGCCCTAGCCAGCTGCAGCAGCGCTTCGCCCTAGTGCCACCGCAAGAGCTTCTATCCGCCAAGCGCCGTGCCACCTCTACTGCCTCCCGTTCCTGGTCTTTGGGTCCGGAGAGTCCGTCGTAGCCTCCTCTCTCTCCCTATACTTTTCTTTCGTCGAATAGAGCGCTGGAGGTCGAGAACCGAGGGCTCCAGAAGGCCGGCAATGGCGCCGCCATCGGGAGCACTACCGCCATCACTATTCTGGCCGGTTTCTTTTTCTCTCTCCCCGCCAGATCGAATCATATCCGTCTATTTCTAATCCAATGGCTCAGATCGAAGGATACCCCTTCGTTGCCGATTTTGCAAATACGTCCTTATAAATATTTCGGTGTTAACCCGCAGTCTAAAGCACTTTTACAAATTCCGTTTCTTTCTTTAGAAACGTATTTTTGTTCGGTTAGATTAAAATACGTTTTTAGCTATTTACAGAGTTATCACTGCTTTTGTTTTAGCTATAACTTCTCCGTTTTAACTCCGACTTGATCCATTCAAGTTGCGTTAGGTTCATAATTAAGTGATCTACATATTCATGCAATTATAAAGTAGATTTCCAACTTCTAAAATTTGAGCTTAGATTTAATTTATTATTTTGCTATAGGAAAACTTGTTTAATTCATAACTTTTCCGTTTTAGATCCGATTTTTGTGATCTTCGCGTCTGTGTGTTCGTAGCGAGACGTAGATTTGTTTTCTAAACTTTTCATCTTGATTCTATGCTATTGGTGTACTGTTCTAATCTATAGCCTTGTTTGCTTTGCATGATTGCTCCTGGATGCTTGTGTGTTGTTGTGGTTATCGAGTATAGACGGTGAGCAGTTCGTGGGAGATCAAGGGTACGACTTTGATGAGCAGGACCAGCAGGAGTACTTTGCTCAAGGCAAGTATAGCATGGGATCATCCTTGTTTCCTATTCACTTGAATTCATTGAACTCATGTTGCATGTGTCATCTTGTTAGGAATTTCCTAGAATTGAACTATTACCTTGTCACCTATGGGTTATGCATTTGGGTAGCTTTGCTAGAGCTCAATTAAACCATGATCTTGTAACTTGACTAATGGTATATGCAATAAACATTAAAATGTGACTTTTAGCAACATGAAAATAGGGGGCTGAAGTGTTTAGCTACTTTCTAAATGCTTCAGATTCCTCTCCCTAAGGACTTATCTGTAAGTGATCATCCGGGACTTACAGTACAACTATGAGGGCTACGTGGCTCTAGCTTTAGCTCAGTATGAGGACCTTTTCTAGCTCATTAGTGGTTATCTTCATTGGCGTAAGAATGGCTTGCCGAATCGAGTATAGAGCGGCCTCTATCCTTATGAGTATAGGTTGCGTGTCAATGTGCCATCGGGAAGGGGGCTCTATATCTGTTTGCTGAGTAAATCTAATGGCCCTAACTTGTTAGACGAACCTTTGAAACGCTTCATAGTGACCCCTGCTTGCTCACCTTAGAAGTGTTTTGGGAGTATAAACCCGGACATATGGGTATCATGACTCATAGTGAAAGTGTATAGCCTCTATAGAGTGTAAAACTGGTATATCAGCCGTGCTCACGGTCACGAGCGGCCTTGGAACCCTTATGGAATAGATGATCCCTAAGTAATATCTGTTTATGCTATTCATTACTCATGTTTACGTATGATCATGTGTTTTGCATTGGGAATTGAAACAACTTGTTGCTACTCTTAAGCTAAAATTATGACAACTAAAAGCTGCACACTGTTAAACCTGTGTCAAGCCTTTGAGCCTCATAAACCCCGTGTTACACTTGTTGAGTACGACATGTACTTATGCTTGTTTATTTTCATTATTTGGATAAAAATCCTGGATGGGTAACAGATGACCATGGGTATGATGATTTTCCTGAGGACTACTAGACTTGTGGTCAACCAGTCAATGTCCCTATGATATGGAGCTTCCGCGAGAGATCTTTTTATTATTATTTCCGCTATATTTATGTGATAACTCTGTCCTATTCGTGATGTAATAAATATTTGTGATGATACTATTTATAATTTGTCAGCTTATGTGTGTGACTGATCTCTAGGCGCACATAAGATTTTGCACTCCATTTTATCCTTAAAATTGGGTGTGACATAATATAGTAAGTTAGTATAGGTAGTAAAGTTAGGTAGTTTAGTTAGTATAGTTATTGAGTCTAATTATACATTGGATTTAGTCTAATTAGTTGTTGTAGTTAGCCTTGTATAGATGTTAATATTAGATTAGTTAGTATAGTTATAGTTAGAATATGTATCAATATTACTATGGACATTACGTACGATGATTTTGACGACTTGATAAAGTTTCTTGAAATGCTTTTGCAGATGGATTGTTGTGTTAGAGTTTTGTATGGAGGAAGTGTTAGGAGAGAAGATGGTATGTTTGAGGATATGGAAGAAGAATTGGAATGGTTTGATGAACCTCCTAGCTTCAACGGCCTTTGTGTCCATTTGAATGCAAAGTTTGACGGTGATTTCACACTGAAGGGGAGGTTTCATACTGGGAAGACTAGGGCACAATATGTCCTCATGCCCTTGTGCGACCCTACTCACTGGTCCCGCTACACTAGGGTTCTCCAAGGTTCCAATGTGTCCATGGCTGAGGTGGTGGTGAAGAATTGGTACAGGATGTAGGGTGTTCAGGACGGCCCATCCATTGACGGTGTCGGAGGCAATGAGCAAGAATTGGGGGTCGAAGGGGAAGCAACTCAGGGTAACATGGATTTGGATGGTCAGTTGATGCAGGAGCAGTTTCATTCAACTGCAGTAGGTTGTATAAGCAATGACTTCGATGTGAATGATTTCGAATGGGAAGAGGAGGAGCAGGAGGAGGACATGATCGATGATGTAGTTAGCAATGATTCAGACGATTCTGATGATGACCAAGGAGGTACAGATGCTACGCCAACACCGGCTAATGCCATGCTAGTACTGGTTCATACTATGCCATTACTAGTACCAACTGAGGTTTTGCATGGTGTCCAGGCTTAGGGTAGACTAGTCACAGATTTGGCTGCAGATGATACCCCCTATGATTCATGGGCCAGAATTAGCGAAGTGCAGCAGTATGTTCCACCACCACCTTACATAGCAACTGAGCTTGAGCAACTAAGGTCCAAGAATGTATCTTTCATGGGCATTCTGAACTATAGGGATGTCAGCATGATGAATATGGTAGTTTGTGACATCGGTCTCTAGTTGTATAGGAATTCATTATATAACCATAAGAAAGAAACCCTTAGGAAGGGGATGATATTCAACACAATGTCAGAGATGAAACTCTTCCTTCAGGACTATGTTGTGTACCACCATAGGCCATACACTGTCACTCATTCGGACCAGGAGTTGAGGTACCACGTGATATGCAAAAATGGTTGTATGTGGATGTTAAATGCATGAAAGAGACAGAGTGATGGCAAGTGGAGGATAACTAAAGTTGTCGAACCCCACACTTGCCTAGACAATAGGGGGAAGGAAAATCATCAGCAGCTCACTGCACGTTACTTTGCCCATCGTATATTGGGGCTCATGATGATAATAACGACATCTCGGTGTCTTCTTTACAATAGTCCATATCTGGATTTGTTAGGTATGATGTGACATACGGAAAGGCTTGGCGTGCTAAGAAAAATGCTCTAGCGATTCGATGGGGTACTTGGGAGGAAGCGTACAATAGGGTGCCCCGCATCTTATGTGCAATGCATTACTACAACCCTGGCTTGAAATGGTTTGTGGACACCGGAGGGATGTTTTTTTGGGACCCATTGAGGCATGTCCTCTATCGTGTGTTCTGGTCGTTCGCGCAAATAGAACATGCATTCTAGTTTTGTTGGCCAGTCGTACTTGTTGATGGCACTTTTCTGATAGGAAAGTATAGGGGCACCTTGATGATGGCTGCTGCTATTGATCCTGAGGACCAGATAGTACCCATGGCTTTTGCTTTGGCAGAGGGAGCAAACAATGAATCGTGGTCATGGTTCATGCGGCTTCTACGTGTGCAAGTGCTTAGCCCAACTCGCACTATATGTTTGATCTCGGACCATCACGCAGGGCTTCTTAATGCTGTAGCTGAGCATATAGATGGGTTCCCGCCTCTAGTACATAGATGGTGCATGAGACACTTTGTCGCTAATTTCTGGCAGCGTCAGTGGAAGCAGGAGGTATGTGACAAGGTAAAGTCTCTATGTTGTGTACGTATAGAGCACCAGTTCAAGGAGAAAGAGAGAACTAGACAAGATGGTAAATGCAGCAGAAAAGGCCTGGTTAGAGGCGCAGATGGAACAGAAGGCTCAGTGGGCGTTAGCATATGATGAGGGGGGTTTTAGGTATGGCATCATGACCACTAACTCCTCGGAGTCCTTCAACCGTGTATTCACCAGAGTTCGATCGTTGCCTATGTCTGGAATTATTGAGTTCTCATTTCATAAGTGCAACGAATATTTTGTGAAGAGGTGGGAACTTGCGTAGAGGAATATAGCTGAGTAGGGGTGTTTTAGAAAGGCCAGAGCTAAACATTTGAAGGAGGCCGAGGAATTGGCCAAGTAGCACACCGCTGAGCCGTATGGACTCCGCCGCCATATCTTTAGTGTACGGGGCAAGGGTGGCACAAGCTTGGGCGGCGAACGTTATGGTGGACGAAACTACCGAGTTGATCTTGAAAAGGTACAGTGCAGTTGCAACATCCCTCAGATCATGCATGCCTCTTGCTCTCATATGATCATGGCCTGCAGGGTTCGTGGGTACAACTATGAGGATCTGCCATATATGTCACCCTTGTATCTCCGTTCGAACACCGTTAGTATTTGGGAGATGAGCTTCGAGCCATACCTTGACCCGACATAGTGACCACCTTTTAATGGTTATGACTACATGTCGCATCCAGATCTAATGAAGGTAGGGAAGGGTAGGAGGAAGAAGCGACTCAAGGGGAACATGGACGCTATGAGAGGGTATGACAGAGACATGTACGGCGGGGGAGACTTCAACGAGACCCGTGACAGGAATCTTTGCTCTGTTTGCAAACAATCTGGTCACAAGGCTAGCCGGCATAGAAGACGAGGGCAGCAGGTGATTTCATATTGTGTTCGTACGGCATAACAAGTAGTTCAAATTTTGCAATGCTACATAATGTTAATCTGAATATTGTTAATTTGAATACTCTAACCCTATTTATCAATTTGTAACAGGATGGCCCCTCCCACGCTGCACCAGCTGTACCCCCTTCTTGAGGTGGAGTACGACGACCCTGTTCTTCCACTGGACGACGAGGTTTCCAAGAAGCGTTCGAGGGCTCCTTACATTCCTGGGACTTAGTTCATTACATCGAACTTATGTCGAACGAATATTGTCATTGAAAACTTGCAGACTCATAAACCAATGAAAATGATATGTGGCAACTTGTCGTCCATTTATTTGCTTCATGTTCATTTCAACTTGCACGCAGTCGCGGCACCACTTGTAGTTTTGTACAGCACCGACAACAACTCAATTGAAGTTGGATGTTGTCTGTCCGCGTCACAGTTGCGTCGTCGTCTATGGCGCGGCACTAACGTGTCATGGACTCTGGTGCAGCAAAACCTGGACTATGGCGCGGCCGAACCAGTGGGCTACGGCGTTGTATTTGAGATAATTTTACCCGATTATGTTCATTTTAGAAATTTAGAACGTATGATACAAACAGATGTGATCACTTAAGATCGATCATGGGTAATCTGAGTACATGACACATGGGTACAATACATCAGTAGTTCAAATGGAATATAAGACAACACAATGGAATTTCTACTACATAGCTACATTGATCATTAATAAAGCATGTAACTAACAGACGGCGCAATAAAAAACCCTTAGTCAGAAACATACTGAGTAAGCAACTCGTCGTCCGAGTACCAATCCTCAACCACAACCCTATTGCTGTGGCTAGGCTCACCTGCATTGCCCTGATCTGCCTTTCGCCTATAGTAAGCGACCTCCACTTCATCTGTGGCCTCTGCGGCCTGAGTGAAGAACGCGTCGTCATCCTTCTCCGCCTGCAAGCCCGCCTCTGCTAGAGCGATGAGCTCGCTCAGTCTGTCAGTGTCGTCCTCAGCCTCCTTCGCTTGCAAGCTCGCCTCTCCTAGAGCGATGAGCGCACTCAGTCTGTCAGTGTCGTCCTCAGCCTCCTTCGCCTGCAAGCCCACCTCTGCTAGAGCGATGAGCTCGCTGAGTCTGGTAGTGTCGTCCTTATCCTCATCCTCCTCATCAGACAACACAATCGGTGATTCAACGGTGCGACCAGCTCGCTTTCTGTGCTCATCTAACTTTTTTCCTCGTACCTTGCATGAGCCACCTCTGCAACATGGTCCTCGCTGTATCCAATCTCTTCATGTATAAAATGCAATCAGTTAGCAATCCGACTATATTATATTTAAAATCAGGCAACGAAAAAAAGGCTTCGAAGTACTCACTGGCACATAATAAAACAACATGCTCGTTCAAGACCTGCATCTGTACTCTTGTCTCCTCCCTTGCCTCCTTCCTTGCCCTCTCCTCCTCTAATGTCATCCGTCCCTCCAATCCCCATTTGACAAGCCCAACGTCGATCGGGTAACAAATACCGCGTTGTCTAGCAAACTCACGCATCTTGTCTTTGTGATGTTTAATGAAAAGGTTGACATAGTTAGGTCTATATCCCCTCTTTCATGTAATTACTTGCTTCCCCTTCAGTTCATCCAAGAACTTAGGTTGACCATTATAACATTCCCACCTGTATTTCCTAGTGCTCTGTTCGAACGATAAATTATATCATATATGTCTTAGCAAAAGAAACAAAATACGATTTCATGGTTACCACAAAAATAACCAACCTCATCATAGTCAATCATATGGCCGCAATAATGGTCTATTCCAAGCTCCGAAGGCACTAGACCGTAGTTGGATTTAACACCACATTCGCACTTGACTGGCGGTGCTTTGTAAATTAACCTTTCTTTCTTCTTTTACTTTGCTTTTGGAGGTTCTTCGGGCCATTTGTTCTTAGGACCATACAACCACTCTTTGAAACGACACTTCACCATTGAATACACCTAAATAACGTGACATTAGTACATGACACATATAGCTCAATATTTCAACACATACACTTTGCACTTACTTCATGCTTGTTTAGACACACAAACTCCAACGTATTGTCAGGGTTTATCATGGCTCGGTCTCCGCAATGGCATAGAGGAGATTCCTCGAGTCATCTAACTACGGCTAAGTGCTTCTCCTTAGTCGTCATTGGAGGGGGGTTAGGGGGAGGTGGAACCCACCGCTCAAAGTGCTCTCGTGGATGTCGCCCTCTCCACCAATCATCGAAAAGGAGGTACTTGGGGTCAAACTTATCTGCACCGTCGATCCACTGAAAGAAAAAGCACCTCTCATGGTCCTACACAACAAAAATTCAACAAAATATTAGTAACCTAGTAATACAAATGAAGAAGAAAAATATACGGAAACAATTACTTATATTAAAACGACTGTACGTGTAGAAGCAACAAGCCACTGTGTCTGGATGTCTCGATTGAAACACGTTGGCCGGACGACCACAATCACAGTTAGGGACAGAGTTCAAGAGGGACGGGGGCATCTTTGCTAGACTCGTCGGGGTACAATTCTCTAGGACGACCCCATTTTTGCCATAACTACTTCTGAAACATGTCTTCCATCTAATAAAACGGTTCAAATTAAACATCATTCAAAACAACGTAAATTAATGTAAAATATAATCATTTGCAATGCAACTAAAATAATATAACCAACAATTATAGCAACAAAAATATACATGGTAAACATACTTCTAACTAAATAATTAACCTTAACATTGACAAAATCAAACTAATATCTTCTTTCAAACCGTAGACCATAGTTCCCAAACATAATTTTCCTCCTAAACTTAGCTTCCATTCATAATATACTATCCACCATTCAAACGAAAATAAAATGTGCGTCATTACCTTGCACGAGGACGATGAGGGAGGGAGGCGGCCGGGGAATGGAAGGGAAGGGAGGGAGGCGGCAATAGAGGGCCGGGCGGGGGCCGGGCTTCCGGCGTTCGTGGCGTGGCGGTCGGCGTGATCGGCGGCGGGCTGGCGCGGGCGCGGTGGCCTTGCTGCTCGGGCAGCGGGACTGGCAGCGTCGGTTTTATTCGGCTCTGTCGTGCCACGGATCAGGGCGCGGCAGTGCCGCGCCAAGATCGGTGGCGCGGCAGGCCCTGCCCCGTCAGCGGTCAACGATTCCGGTCGTCGACATGTCAGCCCTCTGCCGCGCCACCATACATGACGCGGCAGAGGCATTTGGCCGCGCCAGGGCAATAGGCGCGGTCAAAAATGTTAGTTTAAAAAAAAATCCGACCATATTAGATTTAAAATTAGTTTGCAAGAAGTGTTAAAATTAAAAAAAAATCGCGTCACCTGCGTCTCGATGATGGCCTGCCCGCAGAACTTGTTGCCCGTTTATTAATGTTTGTTTATTATACAGGTGTATTGTGCCAATATATATAATTGGTTCCGTTTATTACAGGTTGTTGCAAATATTAAACTCCATAAAACTCCTAGATTCCGAGCTCTCTCAGGGCTTTGGTTACTGTTCACATACGGGGCGCCCAGCCGTAGTCTGCCGCGTGGCCATGCCGCGTTTCTGTTCCCGGTCTCCCGGTACCGTGCTACCGGCGCGGACGGTTTACGGATCTGACGAGGTCGCCCTTCCTGTGCTCAGCTGCAATGCGCGTGCGTGTCCGGGCCTGAGTTTCGACCTCGGAGGTTTCGTCCTGGCCTCCTGGGCCAGATCCCTTCCTCCGCTTCCTCGTCTCCAATCAAGAGAGAATTCCTTATTTGACACTGAAGAAATGACCCGTTCCTTTCTTGGCCCTCAAAAAATTTTCGTTCCCTATTTGACATCAAGTTCAACTTTCGTTCCTTCCGTGACACTCCGTCGCGTTTTTCATCCGGCCACCGTTAACTGCGCTGTGAAAAGGCGATTTTGCCCCTGTGGGCCCCACCACCCTTCTCCTCTCCTCCTCCAGGCAATCGCCTCGCTCCCTCCGTCTCCCCGCAGTCGCGTAGACACGCCCGTCCCTCCCGATGGCGCCCTCCACTCTCTCCCTCTCTCCACTCTCTCTCCCTCCCTCCCTCCAACTCTCCATTCCGAGCCCCTCTCCCTCCCCAGCACGGCGGTGGTCCTCCCTTCCCATGGCGCGGCGGCGCTCCTCCCTTCCCTAGGCGCGGCGGCGCCCCTCCCTTCCCTAGGCGCGGTGGTGCCCCTCCCTTCCGCGCTCCTCCCTCTCCTCGATGGCGACCGGCGGTAGACTAGAAGCGGCGACGACGGTGGCGTGGTGGAGCAGGCGGCCACGACGACGACGGTGGAGTCCGGCGAGATCTGGCCTCGGGGCGCGCGGATCCAGCCTCGGGGCGCGCGGATCCAGCCTCGGGGCTCACGGATCCGGCCTCGGGGCGCGCAGATCCGGCCTCGGGCGACCGGCGGTGGACTAGAAGCGGCGACGACGGTGGCGCGGTGGAGCAGGCGACCGCGACGACGACGGTGGAGTCCGGCGAGATCTGGCCTCGGGGCTCGCGGATCTGACCTCGGGGCGCGCGGATCCGGCCTCGGGGCGTGCGAATCCACCCACGGATCTGGCGAGCTCGCCGGCGGCAAATCGAGGGCGGGCACGGGCGCGGCTGGATCTGTTGGTGGGGAAGCCGGATTCGGCTCGACGGTGGAGGATGCACCCCGGCGGCGGATCCAGCGAGCGTCGACGGCTGCCCGTGAATGGGCTCGGTGGGCCCATGGGTGGCGGGGACGGTCGGCGGCCTTCTCAGGTGGCACGGCCGCGGACTGGGGGAGGACACGGCGGCCTGGAGGAGAGGAGGGAGAAGGGTGGTGGGGCCCACAGGGGCAAAATCGCCTTTTCACAGCGCAGTTAACGGTGGCCGGATGGAAAACGCGACGGAGTGTCACGGAAGGAACGAAAGTTGAACTCGGTGTCAAATAGAAAACAAAAATTTTCCGAGGGCGGAACGGTCATTTCTTCGGTGTCAATTCTCTCTCCAATCAATCCCCGCCGCCAGGATGACATCGACGGCGGTGGCGGCGGCGTGAAATGCGGTTGCCGCGGCACCTCGCGCTTGCCTTCCGCACAGCCGCTGCCTCCTCCCTCCGCCTTCTGCGCCGTCATCGCGTCCTTACTTCCTGCGCCCGCGGCCACCATAGAGCCGTAGCCGTCGTCTTGGTCGACCTCAGGCTCCACTCCATCAGCCTCCCCAACCTGCTCCATAGCGATCCGCAGCCGCAGTTGCCCCCTGCTAGCGACCGGTGCGACGACGACATGGTGGTGGACCTGAGATGCTACTGATCTTCATCTCCATCCACGCCGCCCAGATCTGGTGAGTTCATCACAGAATCTTCTCCTCCCCCGTCATTATTTTGTTGTGAACATGGTCGGCAGCATGTGTGATCTCAAAAGAAAGCACGTGTACATCTGCTTCAGTTTTTTTTTTCTCTACGTATCGGCTGATCTGGCACTGTCAGCTCCTCCATTGCCTTCCTCATGAATACACACTACTAACATGCAAGTATGCAAAAGGTTGGTCTCAGCGTGTATTTGGAATGAGGCGTTGTCATCGCTTTGTGCTAATCTAAGGGGTTTCATTTAATGTGCTTGACAAATAGGAATCCACAGCCTGGTGCAGTGACAGGTACGTCGCCACACTCTCCCTTTAGCCAATTTCCCCCATGCCGCTTGTGTTGTGGTTTAATATGAAACTAAAGATCTCTATTTTCAAATAGGCTACCCATATATCCTGCACCAAGATTGAGGAATCTGTGAAAATTGCCAGCATGTCCCCTTTGAATCTGAATAGTGACTTCAAATTAAAGGTTTCATGACATGAGGAAGCTGTGAAAATTGCCAGCATATCCCCTTTGTCCCTGTTGTAGATTTATAAAATTATACTGAACTTACTGAAATTAGAAAGGCTATTTGGATTTTTTTTTCATGTGGCCATGTCATTCCTGACTATGCGCTCAATCGAACATCCCCAAACCAGGTACATATACATCATGTCCCCTCTCTACATATTTATTTCTAGATTTCAAAAATGTTCCACGAGCTTTTTTTACATTATCCATGAACAGAGAAAATCCATGTCTTCTTGGAGCTATGTTTCTTAATGGATATCTCATATATGTAATAGGAGCTCCAAATTGTCAATCGCATGTTACACGTAACAATACATTGGGATTTCTAAACTCGAAGCCCACTGAGAATTATGGAACTCTGGGGCTTGCAGGAGGGGTTCAAATTGATGTCTTGTCATTCCCCTCGGTGTTGCCTTCACCTGCTTCATGCACTGATCGATATATTAACAAAGATCTGGTCCATATGTCGTTGCTTGCTCTCTAGCTGTCCTTATAAGTTGCAACGATGTGTCAAATTTCCTTTGTCTACAGAAGAATGCAGTTTGCATGTTCCAAGGTACTCCAACGGAGGCTAACTGTTTTTTTGTTATCTGTTTGTGGTGCTAATTCTTCTATAACATTTTGTGAAACCAAGTTAAGAATGAATCGTACAACTAAGAAGTAAACATATGAATCATCTAGGTATACTTGCTTCTTGTCCTTGGTTTCTTGGGTAAACGGGAGGCTGCTTAGTGCTTTTCATTATTTTACATCTTATTTTTCCGTTTCATTTCTTCTTTTTTGCATTTTACATCTCACTGCAGTTGACCGTACCAGATAGCCATATGCATAGTCTCTGATTCTCAGGCAGAAAACAAATTAGTTTCCTTGCCACGAGACGAGTGAGTATTCATGTTATTGACTAGCGAATCCTATTGTTTCCAAAAAAAACTAATCCTACAAATTGTGATCTTTTGGTTATTTGAAGGAAAACCCTCTAGGATTTTGACAAACATAGCTAATGTACCATCAAATTGTTTGGAACAGCAATAGTCACAAATACGTCATTTATCAACTCTCTGTCTATGGTATTTGCGCCTTTTTTTTTTCCATGTGACAGTAAAGGTCTGTAAATTTGTTCTGGTTAACAAATTTGCCGTATTGGTGTAGCTTCACTTAAGTTCATTGAAATCAGGTTACAGGCCCATATGTTCCATAGATGATAGATCAGCTTTTCATGTGACACCTGAACTTTATGTCTCCAATATAAAGATGATTTTTACTTTCTCCCTATCGACGGATGTTGCAATTATTGCTAACAAAGTAACAAGCTTAAGCAGCACATACCAAACTTTTGTTGTCCAAGAAATGATTGATTAGCTGTAATAATGTCCTGATATGAAGTGTGGATTAATTACTATGCAGCTGGAAAAACGAAGATTACAGATGATGGAGAACACTCAATACAAATGATGCAGTACCTGCTGTTCGATTCTTGCTGCACTACTTACGAGTCAAGGTGTCAGTGCCAGCGTCATTCGGCTTATGTCTTCCTTTAATCCACACAATGTGTCGCAGTTGTAATTTTCTCTACCAATAATATTGATTTTTTCTATGTCAAAGTGAAATGAACATAATGTCATCGACATAAGACCTCTCTCTTACCATGATCTTTACAACTATGCTCTATTCCTTTACAAGAATACATTTGTGTTATCTAACTAATGTACAGCTGAGTGAGCGCCGCTTCATTTCATTATACCTATGCAAATTAATAAATGTGTGAACGCTTGCCATCTACGGAGTACGTACTTCGTTCCACTGAATGCATTACTGTTTCTGAAGCCCGGACTTGGGAGTCACTACGGGCGCAGCGAAGCGCGCCTGCCCACCTAGTAACCACTACTACCAGTGCACCTATTGGTCCCCTGAAACGAACTTTATTACAAGAAAGAGTGGTCGAAATAGAGAGTTGCCTTTTTGTGGGTAAGACACCAATAATAAGCATTTTTATCGGTAGATTAACAGGTGCTTCTTGAAATTTTGAAAGAATATGCGTGTTTTCGCTTCTCGTGTGCCAAGAATGTCAATCACTTCGTGCCCGTCTAGAAAGACTGAAAAATGTGAAGAGATTGAAGATTGCCTTCCTTGGACGGATAAAATCCAATATCTGTTGGCGGCTTCGAAGTGGAATGGATGCTAGTAGAGATGTCAAACTCTACATGCCTCGAGTCATTGATATCTTCAAAGTAAGTTGGAATTAGTTTTAAAATTTATTTTAAAAAAGGATTAACATAAAAAATATCTCGTCCAACAAGTTTGCCACTGGGTTGCTATCGTTGCAAGGGGACATCTCGAAGTAGAGTCACAACAAGCTTTTCGGGCTAGCACAGTGCACCCCCGAGATGGTGCCCCATGACTGCCGAAGCTGCCTCACCTACATAATGGCTACGGGGTTCCAAGCATTCAACGCGAGGAAGACTCTCACCACACATGTATTGCGGTGTAGCAGTGGAGATAGTTATACGGCCACTCATCTTTCTTTTCTGGCAGCATGTTGCTTCGACCCAGCCTAAATAGTGCAATGTGGAAACTAAAAAACACCCAGCCTAATCATACAGCGCGCTAGCTAGCTCATTTTAATTAAGCAAGGTGTTGCTCTAAATAAGCAAGCAGAACTAAGTGAACTTTTACTAACCAGCTGACATCTGATCTCTAAGATAGCATCAGTGGTGGAGAGAGGAGGGGCCTGCCCCCTGTCCTCTAAGCAGGAGTAGATCGATCATCTAAGGATAGCATCAATGGCGGAGGGAGGGGGGCATGCTCCTGCTCCCCCACCCGCCCACCACACCCCTAACATCCTAGAAGGTCCACAATATGGCTCTGTTCGCTTGTCTTATAATCCGTACTTTTCAGCTTGTTTTCAGCTGGAACAATGTTTTTCTCTCACAACAAATCAGTCAGAACAGTGTTTCGGCTTGTTTTCTCAGCGAAGCGAACGGGGCCTATAACTCTCCTCAATTAGATGACAATTATTAACTAGTGTTTTTATTTATTTCTCCTCTCTTCTTTGTATAATTTCTTAATAACATCTATATAATTCATAATTAATGTCCATGATTCTTGTTGTTATTATTGTCGTTTTTTGCATGTATAACATCCTAGTTGGATGCAGATAATCGTGGATTCGTCGTCCCTGAAGTTGAAGAGGTGCATTCAGATTGGACTGCTATGCGTTTAAGACAGCCCTGCTGACAGGCCCACCATGTTGGCCGTGAATGTGATGTTGCTTAACATCACTAACGCTCCTTCTCTAGCGAGATAACGTTTCAATAATGGAGCTGGAGCCAAGGTAGCTAGGATAGATAGTAATTTCTCTCTTACTATATTGTATTTATATATCACTGGGCGTCCCCAATATAAAGGCCGAGTAGGGGGGCTCGAGCCACTGGCATTGCTGATTGGAAAGTCTTATACAAAAATTTGATTTACTAATTAGTGAGAGAAATAAACTTGACATAAAATTAAAGGAAAAAGAACGTGGAACTTTTTATGGCCAGTAAGAACATGAACTGGCACTAGTGTCTAGTGGCACTCAGGCACGAATATAATTGGCTATACAGAAACTTCACACACCACCAGTAGTTCTCCCGGCAAAAACCGGAAACACGAGGTTGGTACTTGGTAGTTCCTTTCATCGGAAATGCCATGATTTTGTAAATCAGTGGATCAAAACATTGGCAATTTATAATGCAAAAAGTAATCATTCAGTTGTCATCGAGTGTGATCGGTAGACAGCAGCTGATTTACATAGAAATGTCAATGTGTTTTCTTTTCTCAAAGGAGAACAGTATCCGGGCTTGCTCCTTGCTCCAATATCGAGGGAGAACGTGTGTGTTAGTTAGCCAGGAGTCTCCCAAACACAGAAAGGATACATCCGAACAAATTCCGGGCAAAGGATACAAATCAGGGGTAAAAACAAGTGTTCTTAGTGGCACCAACACAATACAACTTTGTGTCGCTGCATCCCAATTCCCAATTCAGGATCTGACCAAGTAGTATAACAATTTGAATCAGAGCTATTGTCAAATGTAAAGGAACGCGGTCGTTGTATCTAGCTACGAAGAGTGTAATGCACTCTCAACTTCACGACCATATATTAAAGGAAGAATGGTCCTTCAAATTAGTTTACCAGAACACTAAGTGGTAGTAGTTTCAGCAACTTGACCGTGTCTCCGAGGCAGCGAGGCTCCCAGTCGATCAGCCTCTTCACAGCGCGCCCATGGCTAGGCCGTCTGCCCAGGCCAACAGCGGCAAGCGCCAGCCCGCCAGGCGCCCAGGTCGCTGGCCTGCTGGCCAATAATTATTTTGATAGAAAAATCTACATGCTACAATAATATGAAATGAAGGGAGTATTTAATAGTAGGCTCAATGCACGCAAATATATCGAGCAATAGTTAATTTAGTTGCAAGCAGATAAAATAGTGTTGTAAGGCGTCAAATGAATAAAGCTAAAGATATCTTCTGAACAATGACACCAATAATTTATTGGACACTTTTGCTTCGTACCAGTAGACATGCACGTACGACACGCATGCGTCTATCAAAATAATCTTTATATCAAACAATAATAATGACAATGAAACTTTGGAGAAGTCAACATATATCGTATAAAAAATATAATTGTCAAAATCGTTATTCTTTTTTGAGTCATGTTTATAATTCTATTTTGCCTATCCGTCATTCTCCAAACAATTATCACAGGAACATAATAGTGAGACAAGGGTGTTTTTGGCACGACTTCACGTTCACAGGCTTCTATACCGGAGCAGCGAATCATGGCTTCTTGTAAGTACGTGAGAAGGGCTCCCGCTCGTCCAAACGCGAAGTGCTTCTCCTCTGGCTCTGGTGCAGAATTTGTTGGCGGAGCAAGAGGCGGAGCACCACCAAACAGGCTGAAAGTATTTGAGCATATTTTCATTATTTATTTAGTAAGGTAAGTTGAATGCCAATGTGATAGCCATTTATAGTTTCAAATTCCTTCTTTTTAAGAGATATACAAATGCCATAAACCCATGTAAAAAATATTTGGAGAATTGCAAAATTCGTTAATGAGTTATAGTGCAATATCCATTTTCCATTGCAACTTTTTTTCACACAAAATGATGCCAGTCCATAGCTAGGAAGAGAACATCAGGATTCAGTAACATATCAGCTTCATCATGGATAGAATGGTTATTAGAAATCTGCAAGGCCACTCCAAGCTGAAAGTTTCAGTGACATTTGGATTGTATTGATATGAATGTGGTACAACAATGTAAAACTATGGGTTATCAGCATATGAATTTTGAATAGCTACATCGGGAAACCTCTAGCCAAAATACAAAACATAATTGTTACATCCTTCTCTCCTCTACATGAGGATGTCTTCCATGTAGTAATTACCAGGAAGAATATATCAGTATTGCTTATCCTCAAATGTGCAAAGTCAATTTCCACAATCATAAATTAGAACAATAGACATATGTTCAGAACATTGAAGAAATGAAAGCAGCATGCAAGTCCCACAAACAAGATATCAATTTAAGCGTTGTGCAACAAGAATTCAGACAGACAGAACAAAGATTTGGGTATTGGGATGTATAGTTCAGAACCTTGTTGTTATACATCATTAGGCCATTGCAAGTGTAAATCCCTGTATCCTACAGTTTCTTCGTGTCTCCTGCATTTATCCCCTGAGAAATAAGGGTGCCAAGCAGATGCATGCACCACAGATTAGTTTGAACGCAGGAATTATATATGCTGAGTACTCAAATTAATAGCATTGAACAACACAAATGGAAAACACAACACAAGTGAATCCTATTTCTACCAAAACAACACGTTAATAACCATTGTTCTGGAACCCTGTGGCTCCAGCAAATCTGCAGACAAAGTAAAACTTCAGATGATCTACAAAGAAATTGTAGGAGCATTTCCATGTACGTAAATCAGTGATTAAATTAAGAAAAATAGTAAAAACTACAGCTGCTAAGCACAATGGTTTCAAAGCACAAATGATTATGTACACCACCTAACACTAAAGACTTCAGAGGCCAAAAAGAATACTGATAAGGCTATGAAACTCGGAAAATATAATATTTGTAGCAAGTGGTTGGAATTAATCCTGATATTGAAATCCATGCTAAAGGAAGTTAAAATAGTCACATATGTACCTGTGACTTTGCACTTGATATCCACGATTGCTTGTCGAAAGAGAAAAGAGCATAAACTAAACACCCACGTTTTTTATATTAAAGTTCAATGCTAAAATTGATGTCAATTATAGCACAAAATGAAATAGTAATTCGACAGTTTTCTTAACGTTTGACCAATCACCAGTCTCAGGTACAAATATGTATTTTTATATGATATCTAATCTGACGCAGTTCAATAGGACATCCAATGATTTCTTATTTAGGCTAAAGGATGCCACTTTTTTCCTTAGTAATTCTATAATATACAGCTGTAATAGTTAAAGTGGTGCATATTATATAGAAATATAGGTAACAGCAATCTAGATTGTAGGGGAAAATAACTAACCATCGCAAGTTCAATAACACCACCACTGCAGATCCAACTATCGTCATCGTTGCTACCGGTGGAGATCAGGATCCAGCACCGTCATCGCCTTGGAAAAATATGAAAGTTCAATAGCCAAATCAATTTGAAATATTGCATTGGATGAGAATGATGTACAACTATTCTAAATCATTCAGTGCCAAAGGACATAATTCCAATATCTCAGCTGTATACCGCTCTGTGTATACTATATATTGACCGACAGGAAATCAGAATTTTTCTATGAGGTACGTGAATGGTTAATTACATTTTCTTTGTGAACCTTTCAAGGCCCATAAAAAAAGTGGCACATGGGAGAAAATACGGTTCAATAGTGCAATTTAGATTTAGGAACTCAAAACTGAAAATTGATGTTAGTTTGTTCTATTTTCTAATGATTCATCGATGATCAATCTACTATTGCTCTTTCAGTGAGATAATTACCTAGACAAAACATAATAAAAGTGAAATTTCCATAGAAGTGCAAAACCATTCCTAGTAACGAAGTGGCAGTACTTGTCTCAATTTTTAGGTAGATATTGTGTATGCACAACCACCTTGGAAATTCTATAAGTTGGAAAGGAGGCAATTTTCACCTTTTTCAGTTCGAATATGTATTGACTGGCAGGTCGTAAAAGCAGAATTGAGACACTAACGAATGTATTACCTGATTACAAAGCGAACATAATGGCTTAAATCCTACTACTGCTGCCGCAATACTCAAAATCTACTTAGATTCCCGGACCAATGTAAATATGTCTTTGGTTATCAATCTTAGTGAACTCCTTCCATAAAATTATAGTCAGATTAGTCATTATCAAATTAATGGATCTGAGAGAGCACATGGGGATGAAGCATGGGGAGAAGCCGACACCTACCAGTAGATACCAAGACGGAAGAGATCAGGTCCCCTGCTGCAGCGTATGCTTGCACCTGTGGCCGGAGATAAGTATGATGTGCAGCTGAGGGGCGAGGGCTGGGATGGGGCGCGCGAGTGCCGCCGGCCTAGAGGAAGAGACCCACGCGCTGCTGCTGCCGCCTGGGAGGGAGAGAGTTGCCTGCTGGAGGAAGCGAAGTAGGCAGCGCCGGCTCGTTAAGGGGCGGCACCGGCGGTGGTGGGTTGAGAGGCGACGTCGGCGCTAGCAACGCACTAGAGGACAACACTGTGGCAGAACTGCCCAAAATAACACACCTCCAGAGGTGCTCGTTTGCCACCAAACACTAAGCACCCTGAGAACGAGCTACATCGGGCGGATTCCGTCGAGCACACCCCAAGGGAGAGCTCGAATAATCCACATTTTTCCTTTAGGATCCAATAATGAGAATAAATTTACAATACTTAGTCCATTTCATACAATCAGAGTTCTTAGAAATACATCATTATAGTACCAAGTTCAGAGTGCGGAAATTAAACAACGGAATGAAAATAAACATCTATCAATAATATACAAGGATCCGTCTGTGCCCACCAGAAGAATCCTTCACACAACGGCTACTCCTCAAGCTACACCTACAACAGGGGTAAATAAACCCTGAGTACACAATGTACTCACAAGACTTATCCGACTAGTGGGAATAATTTCCCGATTCCAAGGAATATGATAAGCTTTATGGTTTGCTGGGTTTCTTTTTTACAGAAAGCAATACTAATAGTGAATCCTTATGTTTGTTAATTATTAGCATTCATGATTAGTTCATTATCTAACCACTCTATGTAAGCACATGTTCTACTTTCAAGCAAGAGTTGAGCAAACAGTTCCATTTCATCACCTTTCATCTTCCAGTTCTTACTACGGTGCTAGACTGTAGACAAGCCGTACCGGATCGCCCAGCGATTTGTGAATCAATATGCCAGCTAGGTACTCTAAAACACATGCCTCGCTTATACCCCAGGCAATAGTAGGACCAACCCACTACCCTCCTATCATGGGGTCTAGGTCCCCGTCCAAACTTGGACTCTAAGCCCCCACTCTTGAGTCCCGGACTCAGTATGGTGCTTAGACCTACACCATCCCCACCTCCAATCAGTCAGTCCAGAAAGAACCGGAACCCATGATAAGAGAACAATAAGCCTTCCCATGCCCATACACAAGTATGTGTTCAGGATAATAAGTCTGTGACTTGCCTAGAATCCAATGCAACGATCGATTCTTAACCGACACAGACAGGGAAATAGTGTAACTAGGCTATGCCTCGTTGGCCGTAGGACACAACCTCTTACACCCACGAATACCCATACCACATCCCTGCCCAATCTCTATTTTCCTTTTACCGTTTTTATCATGAGTGATAATAATAATCACCTATTGTGAGTAACGACAGGTTACTCACGTTACCGAAATCCTAAGCATAGCAGCTACTCGACCTATGCTAGCAGGACTCATAGGTAAGTATATCTATGCATGTAGTTTCCATAAAATGCCTGTAATATAAATGCATATCACACACATATATATCCAGTGATCATTCAAAAATAAGGGTTATGCACCGAGGCTTGCCTTGGATAGGCAGGGTGTCAGCAAAGTCAACAACTGATGGCTCTAGGGCTCCCTCTTGTACGAGAATCTCCTTATACTCCTTGATGATCTCCTCGTACTCCTGCTCACTCGCAGTCACGAACTCTACCAACTCGTTATCTACATGCATGAAATGATGATGCAACACTTAGTAATACGGCAACAGCACCTCTTAAAATAAGAATACATCTATCAAGCTACTAAGCTAACTCTACCGACTAAGACGCTAAGTTGTCTATCATTCCCACTAAACAGGTATGAAACATTTCATGTATTATCTTAGCAACTAAAGGCATCCTTATTCTTAATACCGATTTAATATATATATGATAAAACAAGGAGTACTAGCTACCATATTTATCAACCTATTCTAAGGCTACAAAAATTATAGTGAGCATATAATAATATAATGAACCTACTATTAAAATTTTATGATCAAAGCTATTACCAATTTGTCACAAAAATTCCTACAAATATTAATCTAAATAATGGTAAGCTTTTCCTAAATGAATTAATGAATCTAACATTCTCACAGATAACTATAAACTAACTACACCAACGGATAGATCACATTTTTGTGAACCTAACAAATTTTATTTCACTATTTTTGGACACCTACAGAATTTACGATAATTTTCCAAAGATCAGCTCAAAACTAAGTTGGAAAAGCATTTACTAATTCCCTGGAAAAAGGAAAACCGAATTCAACCCACGCGACCCACTAACTAGCGGCGTGGCCCACACGCGCGCAGCGCGCGCGCTCGCGTGACCCCCAGGCGCGGCCCAAGCGGGATGCGGCCCATCCGCGCGGAAACGGCCTGCGATGGGGAGGCCCGCGCGCGTCAGCATCTTTTGCGAAAACACCCTTGAGCTACCAGCGATTCACCCCGAGGTCCGCAAAACTATTCCTATAGTCTGCGCTTATATAGATAAGCCCCTCCCCATTTGCTTCTTTACCATGGGCGGGTCCTCCGGCCACCCCCGCATGCACCGGTGCGGCGGCGATGGCACTAAACCGCTACGCCGGCCATCCGGGGCCCTCCCTGCCCCCTCTAAGGGGCCGATGCTCATCTAGATGCAGACGCGAAGCGGTGGGCGGTGAAGAGATGGACGAGGACGCGGTCAGAAGCTCCCTCCACGGTGGCGGACACCCTGCGGCGGCGGCAACCGTGTTCCAGTGAGCCTAGGCACAATCAAGGTGATAGAACCAATGGATGGGCATCAGCAACTCACCCCGAAGCTACCTGTGGTGGTGGCTTGACTGGGGACGGACCGAGTGCGTCTGGCCACGCGCACATGACAAGCCAAGCAGCGGATTGTGGTGGCGCGACCATGTCAGCGGCGTCGGGAAAACAACGACAGTGCAAGTGGGGTGCGCAGGGGGTAGAGGGAATCAAGGCAAAGACAACGGTGCCAAGGAATTGGATGCTAAGGATCTGTGAAGCGGGTGCTCTAGAGTGGCTTGAAAGCGGCCATAAGATGACCGGCGACGAGAAAAACTCCAAATTGGAGCTTGACGTCGCACGGTTGTGGCAACGGGCGGGCTTGGCACATAGCTAGGTTCCCAATTGAGCCACAGGCGAGCGCAATTACCCCAGAGGCGACCAGGGGCTGCAGTTTGCTTTGGCGCGGCTCGGTCGGGCCGGCGCAACGCCATTCAAGGCGGCGGTGGTTGGGAAGCGTAGCATGACGCTTGCTAGTTAATAGAAGAGGACAAAAGCGCAACTGGGGATGGCTACACGCGCGGACAGAGCAAAGGCGGCGGCGGCATGGTGAGTAGAGGGGTGCTATGCTGCCTCGGTGGGACGCGGATGCCAGGCGGAGCAGAGGCACATGGGGGTGTCACGGCCCTACGCGCGCAGTGCATTCGACGTGACGACGCGGCGTAGAGGGAACGTGTGCATGCTGGCGACGGTGGCTACAGCCATGCGATGCCACTGCGCCTGAGTGGAAATGACGAAGGCGTCTGGCGGAGCAGAGCCGAGCAACAGAGCGACGCGGGCGCCAGCGGCAGCGCGTATCGCGGCAGTGAGAAGGGACAGCTGCAAGCCAGGGCTGCCGGCCATAGTGGCTAGCTGAGCTCGGCCAGACACATGCGCGCGCGCGGCCGACGTGCCGACGATGGCTCAGGAGCGCGGTGACAGCGCCTGCGCGATGAACCCAACCAAGTACGTGCCATGCACGCTTTTTAAAGCGTCCAATTCACTCAATCGGTTGACCCAACATCCAAACCAGCGTTGCTATACCTAAGAGGGCATATGAGGCTACTAAGACAAGCCATAAAACCACACCACTCCTTAACCCAATTACTCTACAAAAATTGCGAAACATAGCTTTGCCAAACTATTTTTCAGCCTTAGAAATTTGAGCAAGTCTTGATCGGATTTGCGTCAAATTCGATTTCCAAGCTATTAGACCAGTTAGCTAGTGAATTCATTTTTCGATCGTAGGTATTTCATTATCATCTACAAAATTTGTACTGCAAACTTTATTCAAGTAGTGCATGCATGTTCTATAGCATTTTTGCTTAATAAAAATTGGTCTTAAACCGTAAGTGATATAACATGGCAATGGAATTTAACTTTCGTTATGCATTTCCGTTGATCGTTTCGAGTTACGGAATTTGATGTACACGCTATATTACATGCATTAACACTTAAACATGATGCTCATGCAGTGTTTTAGTAAACGATTTACAGTGTAACACCGAGAGTATTACAAACACCCACGGAAGGGAGCGAGGCGCCGATTCCACGGTTGCGGAAGGAAGGGAGGCATCGTAATCGCACCATGGACCGTGGCCCGTGGGTACGCGTGCGTGGGTAAACAAATCGCTGGTGAAAAAAAACACCGTGGGGAGGGTGGCGGACACAGGATCGAGCCGCAGGAACGTAAGATCGTGTGTAAGACATCTTACAGCCCCACAGTAAGATTAATTAGTACCATTAGATTTAAAGACCCAAGTCATCCAATGGTTTTCAGGTAAGATGGGTAAGAAACTTTTGGCTAACAAGCATTTCTCAATTCCTTTGCTCTTTTATATAGTATAGATACATCTACCTCTACATAAGCTTGGGTAAAGAAGCATCAAGGTAGTATTGGGCCGTAGCATGTGCTGTGATGGCCCACTAGCGTGTTGAATGTATTTTGCTCAAGGTAGTTCATTAAGTCACGTTATCTTATAATTTACAATGGAGAGATCGAGTAGTTATGTGCTCTCTTTTTAGTTTTTATTTGTAGAGATCGATCTATCTTCAACCAATGTTTTCTGTGTCATATGGTTATGGTCTGAAATAAACCTTATTAGTTGTCCTACTTAGTTCAGTTCACTACGACAGTTGCAATTTTGCCGTGGGTCCTCTGTCCGTCCCCACCCTCAGACACTTACATATAATAAATAATATATATTCCTTCTCTATCTACAGCTAGCGTCCATTTCGTTCACACAGTTCCTGAGTTCCTGTACGTGTGGTTGCTATATATGCTTTACGTAAAATTAGCAATCATATGGTCAGCATTGACCAAATAGATTTTGCATTGCATCCGTTCACCACTGCACTGTAGAAACACACGACAACACTCCAAAGTTGTGGTGGACGCAGCTGTCCGTTCGGCTGCTTGTAACGCAGCTGACAGACAGCACAGAACTTTTGTGAGAGCCGGCTGCTGCAGCAGCAGCTGAAGTGGCTGTGGAAATTAAACCGGCCACCGAACTAACCACTATCAAGGGGGGTCGGGTGAACCTATAGTATATTGGCGGTGATAGCGTCCGGACGTTTGGACGCCCGTGTTCGGATGGCCACGTCTACCCTCCATTTCGCGCGTCGCATGCAGGCCCCGTGCCGCCCCAAACGTCACTAGCATCGAAAAAAGGGGAGGAGGCGGTGCCCATTTGCGCCTTTGGTTCAGATGCCCCACCGGCGCCGGGAGAAGGAGGAGACAAGAGACTGCAGAAGGCGAGGAGGGGGCTGCAACACCCAATCTACATTTTGAAATATCCAGATGCAACACTTGCAATATACATATGAAACACTTGAAACATGCATCTGAAACACTTGCAAAACCACATGAGAAACATTGTAAAACATACGCAACATCCAGATAAAACACTTGCAACATATGTGCGTAATATATGCAACATCTAAATAAACACACTTGCAACATACGTCTGAAAAAACAAATGAAACATTAGGAACAGAAACTTACAACATACGTATACAACAATTACAATATATGCAACATCCCAATCTACTTTTGCAACATCCATACGAAACAATTGCAACTATTGATAGAATATCGTCGGCAGTCCTCCGAGGGGTATCCCACGAAGTTAGATTGATCGGCAGAGAGGCGTGTAATCAAGAACAAGAAGGCAACAGAGACACACGAGTTAGACAAGTTTAGGCCATCAGTATGACGTAATACCCTACTCCTGTGTTCTGTTGGATTGTATTGGCTATCGTATGATATAGCGTGTGTTCGGAGGGGGGGTCCCTGCCCGCCTTATATAGTCCGGGGGGCAGGGTTACAAGTCGGTTAAATCTGAGAGATAACCGAAAAGTAATAACAGATTACAGGAATCATGGGATTATACATATCCTAACAGATCTCGTAGTATCTTCAGGATATCTTCCCGATGTCTTGCGGGAGACGCCGAGTAGCGTCGTGCCCCGCAAGCCTTCATCTTGTGGGCTGGGCCGCCCCTAGGGGCGCAGCCCATGTGGTCTGCCATGGGTATCCGGGGTCTTACCCCCACAGCTAGTCCCCGAGCGCCTTGTACCCATTGTGCAACGCCGTCTTGAGCTTGTCCGAGCAGGTGCGAACAAAGCCGAGCAGTCAAACTCATGGTCCGACCACTGTGATGAGTTGTCGAGCAATTGTGAGCAATTCCCAAGCAGCACGAATCCGTCACCGAGCAGCGTGAACCGTCGCTGAGCAGTGTGACCCAAGTATGGCTTGCCATAAGGGTGTAAGGAGCTTAAGTTCAGAATCAAAATTTTCTTCGCGGTGGACCAAGTGTGCCCACTTAAAGTCCGATCACGAGAAAGGGATATAGTCTTCTTTAGCTTCAAGAGGCGCGGAATCTTCCAGAATAAAGCAAACACACTCACCGTGAGGTGAAGTGTGCCCGCTTAGTCCCCAAGACTGACAGTAGGTGACGTAGTCACGTGGTGCCAGGGTCTAAAGTAGAAGAAAAGTAGAAGACCAGCCGAGTAGACGGCCAGTCCCCGGGCGTAGCCCCAAAATGAGAAAAAGCACATTCACCACAAGGTGAAGTGTGCCCGCTTAGTCCCCGAGCTTGATAGTAGGTGACGTGGTCACGTAGTGCTAGGGTCAGAAACAGCAGTCAACAGAAAAAAATTCCCAATGCGGTGAGGAACCGAGACGTAATGCTGACGCAGTCCCCGAGCGACAAGAGGAAATCTTGGAGAAAACAAATCGTGGAGAAAATACTGGAGTAATGGTTGTACAGTGGTAATTACTGAGCCATAACGGTTGGCGAAGAAGTCAGCGAATATTCGGCGAGTCGTAACAAATTGCGGAGATAAATGGGCAATACGGGCCGTGGTTGCGCAAAAGCCCAGGTAACGGCCCAGCTTGCTGTTGCGGAGAATTCAGAGAAGCGCCAATCGTGGGAGCAGTTTCCCAAAATCCCTCGAATGCGAAAGGGTGGGGGAGTGCTTTATAAATACGCCGCCGCACCCCACGCTCCCACCTTTGCCACTTTGCCATTTCATCTTCCTCCTCAACCCTCGCGCTCCTAGTTTCATAGCCGCACACGCTTCCGCCGCTAGCCCCAATCCGGATCTGAGAGATGGCGCCGAAGAGGGGAGCCGTGAACCTGAAGAAGGCGAGTGCCGAAGCCAGGCGTGACGAAGAGTGGGTGCTGTCGCACACGAGGGAGGCGGAGCTCAACAGATTGATCGAGGCGGGCGTTCTTCCTGATCGCATCACCGCCGGATGGAGGCCGACCTCGGTGAGCCCTTCCCAATGCCTCATACCGATGAAGCTATAGTGTGTGAGGACTACTTTTGGCACGGATTAGTTTTTCCTGTTCATCCGTTCTTGAGGGATTTGTTAGAGTTTTGGAGAGTCAGTCTGTGCAACCTCCACCCAAACACCATATTGCATATATCTATCTTCATCCATTTCTGTGAGGCGTATCTCGGAATCCTTCCCCACTTCAACCTCTTCCATCACCTATTCTGGCTGAAGAAGAAGGGTGGCAGTGGTTCCAAGGTGGTTGGCGGCATGTATCTTCAGCGGCGCGATCGAATGGCGGGCGAGTACCTTAATGTGTCGTTGAATACGTCGTTGAAGGGGTGGAAATCCAGGTGGTTCTACATGAAGCAGAGCCACCCCGCCTGTAACATCCCTGATGTTATAAAGTACTTAAAAGGTGATCATGTCATCATTATGCATAATCATCATGTATCAACTCATGAATGCATTTCATGTTTAATTTATAGCATGTAAATGTTGTTATGAAGTGTGTTATATGTTACATGAAATAATAGTGATTAAGAAACTTTGTGAATTCTATTAAACAATTCAAATTCTTCTTTAGTAAAAGTTTAATAATTTTTGTTGCAATTCTTGGTGTGAATATTGTTTTTTTATATGTGTTGACTTGTATGGATGAATCAATTTCAAAACATTTGTGTTTAATTGGATTTTCGAAAACCCGAATTTTCAGCATTTAAGTTTACCCTGGAAAACCCATTTCAAAATCTAAGTACATTTTGGGGTTGAGCCTAAAAGCAAAAGTGTAGAGCTTGTCGAGTTGTACAAAGTTGGTTTTTGGAGTTTTTAGAGTTGTTTTATGAAATTTGAAGTAATTTGAAAAGGCGTGATTCTTTAAATGTTCCCTTTTTGAATTCAAATTTGCATTTCAAAATGTAGACCGAATTAGGGGGTGGTTATAAAAGCAAAGTTGTAGAACTTTAAATTTGGAGCAACTTTTATTTTTGGAGATTTTTGAGTTACCACATAAATTTGGGAGTAAATTGGGATTCAAAGCGAGTGGCAATTCTGTAAATTCGGTGAACAGTACCCGCGACGGACACCTCACCGACGGCGAGTTTCTTCTGGCTTCCGGGCGCGTTCGTGGCCATCTTTGGCGTTGTGCTGGCGTGGAGAAGGCCGCGGCGTGGCTTCCTCTTGCTTCTTGGCCGTCCTTTATAGCTTGGCTGTCGCCGTTCGTTTCTTTTTCTCCTCCTTTTCATTCCCTCTGTTCGCCGTCGCCGTCGCCCACTCTTGCCGGCGCACACCACCTCCACCGCTCATCCTCTGGCCGAATTGAGCGCATAGAAAGCTTCACCTCTCCCTTGCGCATCGCCTGAGCGCGTCGCCTCACCGTAAACGGCCACGCCCGCCGTTCACGCCGTGACCAGCCGCCATGGCCGCCGAGCTCCACCTCTCCGTGGCCAGAGCGCTCTGGTGCCTATCTCCTCCTCCCGAGTATGGTTCTGAGCTCTCCGTGATGCCGTGTTGCTCGTTAACTTATTCGTTTTACCTCTACCGCACCGAGCACGCGGGAACGACATCGCCGCCGTTCACGCCGCGGCCATCCGTCATGGCCACCGAGCTCGCCTCCGCCGTGGCCGGCCTACTCCGGCTGCTCTCACTCATTTCCCTCTCTTGTTTTGCGCTTACCTCTGTGCCGTGATGCTCACAAGCAAACCGGTTGCTCGTCTTGTCCACAGGACACGTCGGAACGCAGCATCGCCGCCGTGTTCCTTGCGTCGTTCGTCTCTGGGAAGAAGAAGATGTACTGTAGCGATGCTAAATGAAAAGTCCGTGATTATTTTAAATAGTGCTGTGATTTGTTATTTTTGTGTAGAATTAAATAGAGCTCCAAATATTATGAAAATTTTTGTGTGACCTCTCTAAGATGTAAACTATTTAGGAAAAATATGAAACCATGAAAATCAACAGTTTTTGGATGCTTAAAAATTAGTCCTTTTAATTAAGAAATGCTTGCTGTGTAATTTTTATAGGCCAAAATAAATATCCAGTGACCATGAAACTTTTATTGTATTTGTTTATTGTTAAAGCCTGCCTCCACAAAAAGTTTGGGATTAATTTGGTGATGTTTAATTATACTCTTATTTATATGCCTTAATTATTAGTTAATAATTGTCAAAATGATAAACATAGATCATAAGACGTCCTGATTGATTTTTAGAGTTGATTATAGGTCATGAAACACCCCATCCCTGCTGTGTCATGGCCAAGTGATTACCTTCTTGATATGCTTATGTTCGCCCTTTAGTTAATGATTCTAAATGACTTAGTTAAGAATTTCGTTAGTAAATGCATGTTAATAAACTTGATTGCTTCTTAGATGCAACCTCTTGGGTAAAAAGTAAAAGTTATACATTTCCTTGTATATTGTTTATACATGTCTTTTCATGATGAGGCTTTAGTTGGTAAGCATGTATAATAAGTGAACCTTTGACTTGTTAGAAGAACAACTAAAAATGCTTTATGATAATGGTTTGTAACTATACCGTGAAGGAAAGTTGTATTCAAGTTATTAACTTTTGCATCCATCATCGAGCATCATGTTTTATATCTCGCATCATGTTAAACATGGCATTGTTACTACGTGTAGTGAACGAAGGTGAACACGTGGTAGTTAATCAAGTGGTCGAGGAGGTTAATCCGTCTGTTGAGGTCGGATCGGATATTTGTGGAACGTCGCAGGAACCGGACTTTTCCGTCAACGAAGGCAAGCCCCGGATGCATTTAAACCCTACCTTGTGTTTTACAAATTGATTTCGCTTTTGCTTTCATATACTGCATTAAGTGATTAGGAGTTAAGTGAAAACCTAATTGATGCATGACCAACCTTATTTTCCTTATCTACCTTGTTAACCGTTTTAATTCGTATATGGCTAGTTATGCTTAGTCATGCTTAGATAAATAAAGGTCGGGTGATTACCTGTCACCTGCGAGTTTTAAATGGAACTTTGGTTACTTATGTTATCATGTGATATGGGAATTTGGAGTAATAAATCTAGACCGGGCGGACTTGGTGTGTGTGAGCCACAAGACCTGGTAATGTCTTGTGAGCGGGTTCTTTCCGCCTGTGTCGATTAAGGCCCGTACTGTTGTTGAATTGTATGAGGTGAGAATTTGTAGTACTAACCACATACTCCGGTAAGCCTTAACTTGACGATTCTATTACGAGAATGGCTACTCGCGCACTGGGAGTGGAGAGATGGCGGGAATAGCGTGTACCCACGTGGCAATGGGCTAGATTGGTGGAGTACTGTATTCTCGAGTGGCGCGGACCCGTTCTTGTTTTAGATGATCTGAGGGTAGGTTGATATATGTGAGTCGGGGACCTGCATATGTCGTGTGGTCTGGAATCCCCAGCTGGGTTTAATCGGTTCGAATCGTCGTTGCTCCTCGGTTATGGAGACTCAACTCACTGTTCATCATCGTAGTAATAAATAACTGGAACTTGAGGATGGTCTGTGAAGGTGTTGGATATGAAGTTTCATGATCTCAATACGGATCGTGTCAGCTTTGTATATGATCTTATGAAGTTTTAAATGTTGACATAAAGAATTTCGTTAAAGAGCTTTTACGCAAAAGAACTTTGATTATTGCTAAAGCCATACCTTGAATCCCTGAGCCTGCATTCCTGAGTTCTATCAATTTTTATTTCGGTTAAGTCTTGTTAAGTACTTTTGTACTCAGGGTTCGTTGACCCTTGTTGCAGGTGAGCCTCATGAGCAGGTCTGTTTTGGGCCATGTTGCATGACGGTTGTTCGATCCGATGATGATAAGTAAGTTTGTGGCCCTTGGGTAGGGCAGTTTAATTGCGTGTTTTGTATTACGTTATAATGCCACTCCACTACTACGGTTTGAAATATTAATCGAACTTAGTTTATAAGGTTTGAAACTACTGTTTTGTAAATTAAGTTATTGTAAGACTTCCGCTATATTACTCTGATGTATCTATTTGAATAAACTATTGTAATATTGCAATGACTCTGTAATGGGATCCTGCTCGGAAATCGTGGATGATTCGGGGTTCCACGGGGACACCCGACAGTCTTCTTAAGTTACTAGGAACATATGCATAGTCGTCAGAGGTCGTTGGACAGTGATAGGTGCATGTGGGTCCTATAATTTAGGAGGTTCTGCCACAGAATGGTATCAGAGCGATCATTACAAAGTTTTTGTGGTATTGTTTTACAAAAACTTCAAAATGTTTTGGACAAATAAATTTAAATGGTTATTTTGGTCCAAATTGCTTCTGACTTATCTTATTTCTTTCTCGCCATTCCTTATTTGATTAAAATGCTTTGTGTGGTGGAGTAGTAATCTTATTATGCCCTATATAATAACTACTATTGTTTATGTACCATAGGAGCTTTGATGTTTAGTAACGTAAGAATCGTTCATGCATCATGTCATTAATGAAACACTGCACATATTCCAGTTATAATCATTCATATGAAGTTGAAATATAATGATGTTTAAAACTTCCTCCTTCCATTCAGGGAATGGCTATTACTTGTTATAGCTATTTTTGTCCCAACGAATTTGGTCATGTACCAATCTTTGCTGGTAAACCACTCTTTGATTGTCCTTGCTCATAAGTTCCACATCTTTGGGAATTTCTTGATGCACTTTAATTTTTCCCCATCTACTCAATGTTGAAACTTGGGACTAATCCTTGACTTCTCAAACCTATGCATGTGTCATGTCTTGGTCTCTCCTAATGCAACACATGCTAGTTCCTTGATCTTGCTAGCTTTACATGTATTACTTATGAGTTACTTTAGTTGTGCCCTATGGTGGTACCATGATCCATGATTTACGGTGCCGCGTCGAAACCTGGGGTCTCCTATGGACTGCAGCCATAAGGAAATACTGTTGGGCGCTCGCTGGTATCGGGGTCTGCGGTCATGATCCATTATAGCTCCGCAATTAATGTGATTCATTCATCTTGGCACTTTCATTTGGAATTTATGTTCCATCATTCCATTGAAGTTACTAAATCCTTTGTCCCTTACATTGTCTTTTGATCTCGTTTACAATTTCAAGTCAACTCTTGTTGTTTTGTGAACAACTTGAAAGTTAATGTGTTTGACACATTTCCTTTTTCACTACTCAACCCAACGCTTTTCGCACTTTGTAAATCTCGGGGCGAGATTTCTTTAAGGGGGAAGGATTGTAACATCCCTGATGTTATAAAGTACTTAAAAGGTGATCATGTCATCATTATGCATAATCATCATGTATCAACTCATGAATGCATTTCATGTTTAATTTATAGCATGTAAATGTTGTTATGAAGTGTGTTATATGTTACATGAAATAATAGTGATTAAGAAACTTTGTGAATTCTATTAAACAATTCAAATTCTTCTTTAGTAAAAGTTTAATAATTTTTGTTGCAATTCTTGGTGTGAATATTGTTTTTTTTATATGTGTTGACTTGTATGGATGAATCAATTTCAAAACATTTGTGTTTAATTGGATTTTCGAAAACCCGAATTTTCAGCATTTAAGTTTACCCTGGAAAACCCATTTCAAAATCTAAGTACATTTTGGGGTTGAGCCTAAAAGCAAAAGTGTAGAGCTTGTCGAGTTGTACAAAGTTGGTTTTTGGAGTTTTCAGAGTTGTTTTATGAAATTTGAAGTAATTTGAAAAGGCGTGATTCTTTAAATGTTCCCTTTTTGAATTCAAATTTGCATTTCAAAATGTAGACCGAATTAGGGGGTGGTTATAAAAGCAAAGTTGTAGAACTTTAAATTTGGAGCAACTTTTATTTTTGGAGATTTTTGAGTTGCCACATAAATTTGGGAGTAAATTGGGATTCAAAGCGAGTGGCAATTCTGTAAATTCGGTGAACAGTACCCGCGACGGACACCTCACCGACGGCGAGTTTCTTCTGGCTTCCAGGCGCGTTCGTGGCCATCTTTGGCGTCGTGCTGGCGTGGAGAAGGCCGCGGCGTGGCTTCCTCTTGCTTCTTGGCCGTCCTTTATAGCTTGGCTGTCGCCGTTCGTTTCTTTTTCTCCTCCTTTTCATTCCCTCTGTTCGCCGTCGCCGTCGCCCACTCTTGCCGGCGCACACCACCTCCACCGCTCATCCTCTGGCCGAATTGAGCGCGTAGAAAGCTTCACCTCTCCCTTGCGCATCGCCTGAGCGCGTCGCCTCACCGTAAACGGCCACGCCCGCCGTTCACGCCGTGACCAGCCGCCATGGCCGCCGAGCTCCACCTCTCCGTGGCCAGAGCGCTCTGGTGCCTATCTCCTCCTCCCGAGTATGGTTCTGAGCTCTCCGTGATGCCGTGTTGCTCGTTAACTTATTCGTTTTACCTCTACCGCACCGAGCACGCGGGAACGACATCGCCGCCGTTCACGCCGCGGCCATCCGTCATGGCCACCGAGCTCGCCTCCGCCGTGGCCGGCCTACTCCGACTGCTCTCACTCATTTCCCTCTCTTGTTTTGCGCTTACCTCTGTGCCGTGATGCTCACAAGCAAACCGGTTGCTCGTCTTGTCCACAGGACACGTCGGAACGCAGCATCGCCGCCGTGTTCCTTGCGCCGTTCGTCTCTGGGAAGAAGAAGATGTACTGTAGCGATGCTAAATGAAAAGTCCGTGATTATTTTAAATAGTGCCGTGATTTGTTATTTTTGTGTAGAATTAAATAGAGCTCCAAATATTATGAAAATTTTTGTGTGACCTCTCTAAGATGTAAACTATTTAGGAAAAATATGAAACCATGAAAATCAACAGTTTTTGGATGCTTAAAAATTAGTCCTTTTAATTAAGAAATGCTTGCTGTGTAATTTTTATAGGCCAAAATAAATATCCAGTGACCATGAAACTTTTATTGTATTTGTTTATTATTAAAGCCTGCCTCCACAAAAAGTTTGGGATTAATTTGATGATGTTTAATTATACTCTTATTTATATGCCTTAATTATTAGTTAATAATTGTTAAAATGATAAACATAGATCATAAGATGTCCTGATTGATTTTTAGAGTTGATTATAGGTCATGAAACACCCCATCCCTGCTGTGTCATGGCCAAGTGATTACCTTCTTGATATGCTTATGTTCGCCCTTTAGTTAATGATTCTAAATGACTTAGTTAAGAATTTCGTTAGTAAATGCATGTTAATAAACTTGATTGCTTCTTAGATGCAACCTCTTGGGTAAAAAGTAAAAGTTATACATTTCCTTGTATATTGTTTATACATGTCTTTTCATGATGAGGCTTTAGTTGGTAAGCATGTATAATAAGTGAACCTTTGACTTGTTAGAAGAACGACTAAAAATGCTTTATGATAATGGTTTGTAACTATACCGCGAAGGAAAGTTGTATTCAAGTTATTAACTTTTGCATCCATCATCGAGCATCATGTTTTATATCTCGCATCATGTTAAACATGGCATTGTTACTACGTGTAGTGAACGAAGGTGAACACGTGGTAGTTAATCAAGTGGTCGAGGAGGTTAATCCGTCTGTTGAGGTCGGATCGGATATTTGTGGAACGTCGCAGGAACCGGACTTTTCCGTCAACGAAGGCAAGCCCCGGATGCATTTAAACCCTACCTTGTGTTTTACAAATTGATTTCGCTTTTGCTTTCATATACTGCATTAAGTGATTAGGAGTTAAGTGAAAACCTAATTGATGCATGACCAACCTTATTTTCCTTATCTACCTTGTTAACCGTTTTAATTCGTATATGGCTAGTTATGCTTAGTCATGCTTAGATAAATAAAGGTCGGGTGATTACCTGTCACCTGCGAGTTTTAAATGGAACTTTGGTTACTTATGTTATCATGTGATATGGGAATTTGGAGTAATAAATCTAGACCGGGCGGACTTGGTGTGTGTGAGCCACAAGACCTGGTAATGTCTTGTGAGCGGGTTCTTTCCGCCTGTGTCGATTAAGGCCCGTACCGTTGTTGAATTGTATGAGGTGAGAATTTGTAGTACTAACCACATACTCCGGTAAGCCTTAACTTGGCGATTCTATTACGAGAATGGCTACTCGCGCACTGGGAGTGGAGAGATGGCAGGAATAGCGTGTACCCATGTGGCAATGGGCTGGATTGGTGGAGTACTGTATTCTCGAGTGGCGCGGACCCGTTCTTGTTTTAGAGGATCTGAGGGTTGGTTGATATATGTGAGTCGGGGACCTGCATATGTCGTGTGGTCTAGAATCCCCAGCTGGGTTTAATCGGTTCGAATCGTCGTTGCTCCTCGGTTATGGAGGCTCAACTCACTGTTCATCATCGTAGTAATAAATAACTGGAACTTGAGGATGGTCTGTGAAGGTGTTGGATATGAAGTTTCATGATCTCAATACGGATCGTGTCAGCTTTGTATATGATCTTATGAAGTTTTAAATGTTGACATAAAGAATTTCGTTAAAGAGCTTTTACGCAAAAGAACTTTGATTATTGCTAAAGCCATACCTTGAATCCCTGAGCCTGCATTCCTGAGTTCTATCAATTTTTATTTCGGTTAAGTCTTATTGAGTACTTTTGTACTCAGGGTTCGTTGACCCTTGTTGCAGGTGAGCCTCATGAGCAGGTCTGTTTTGGGCCATGTTGCATGACGGTTGTTCGATCCGATGATGATAAGTAAATTTGTGGCCCTTGGGCAGGGCAGTTTAATTGCGTGTTTTGTATTACGTTATAATGCCACTCCACTACTATGGTTTGGAATATTAATCGAACTTAGTTTATAAGGTTTGAAACTACTGTTTTGTAAATTAAGTTATTGTAAGACTTCCGCTATATTACTCTGATGTATCTATTTGAATAAACTGTTGTAATACTGCAATGACTCTGTAATGGGATCCTGCTCAGAAATCGTGGATGATTCGGGGTTCCACGGGGACACCCGACAGTCTTCTTAAGTTACTAGGAACATATGAATAGTCAACAGAGGTCATTGGACAGTGACAGGTGCATGTGGGTCCTATAATTTAGGAGGTTCTGCCACACCGCCATCCGCTGCGATGCCGACCACATCCTAGAGAGCCAGAAAAGCTGGTCGAAGAAACCAAGCAGTGCTGATATGGAGCAGGTAAGAGAGCTCCTTGGCTTAATAAGGGCCGTGAAGACCAATGGTGGACTAGTGGTGGCGAGCTTCATAGTGTGTCGCATCTAGCCCTACAAGGAGAGGGCTGGATACGTCGTTGAATACGTCGTTGAAGGGGTGGAATGCTAGGTGGTTCTACATGAAGCAGAGCCACCCCGCCATCCGCTGCGATGCCGACCACATCCCGGAGAGCCAGAAAAGCTGGTCGGAGAAACCAAGTAGTGCTGATATGGAGCAGGTAAGGGAGCTCCTTGGCTTAATAAAGGGCGTGAAGACCAATGGTGGGCTGGTGGCGGCGAGCTTCATAGTGCACCGCATCTAGCCCTACAAGGAGAGGGCCCACGTAGCCTTTGAGTTCAAGGGGGAGACCGATGGCACCCAGGAGAGGACAGAGATGCTATTGAGGGACGTTGTGCAGGAGCAGGCAATAGATCTATTTGCACTACTTGCCTCATTCAACTTGCCAGGGCAGACGAGACCCTTTCACTGTAAGAATTTGCCTCCTCAGGTAAACTTCTTTATTGTATGTTCCCGATGCATTTTATACTTTGTCATTGCTGTGCAGTGGACTGATTCACTTATGCAAAGATCCATTCGCAGGAAAGAGCGGTATACTTGTCGGGCATGCCGAGGGGTGATTGGCCATAGGCAGTAGATGCTCAGCCACCAACACAACCTGAGGAAGGAGCCATTAGCATCTTGTCGGAGTCTAGAGGCGTGGACGCTGGTCGGACGGAGAGTCTATCCCCAATGTCGAAGAAAGTCTAGGGGAAGAGGGCAGCGGTAGATGAGCTGACCCAGAAGAAGAGAAAGACGGTGGGTGCCGCTCTTGTCAAGCCAGGTGGCATCTCGCTTGGCGATGACCGGACCACTCGGACGTGAAGCATCGTGATATCTGAGTGGTCAGATGATGATGAAGTGCCAGTGGCTCCTCCACCGAGCACTAAGGCGCCTTCGTGCAACATGCATGCAGAGGGGCAATTAGAGGGAGGGAGTCCCCAAGCAGCAGGTGATGGGAGTCGCCGCGCAGCAGGCGAAGGGAGTCCCCGAGCAGTAGGCGAGGGGAGTCCTAGAGCGGCGAGTAGAGGAGAGGCCGACGGCGGAGACCACAAGACCTCCACCCCAAGGTGCAGGAATCGACCCCAAGGCCGCGGCTAGGGGCTCTGTTAGGCAGCATTGGTTTAGAAAAGTGTACCAGCATGCCGACACATAAGTATCCTTGCCTTGGAGTTATTTTGTTGTCGTATCCTTATCTCTTTTGGCTACTGACAAGCTGGTCTGATGTAGCGCGAGGCATGCGGAGGATCTAACCCGCCCTTCCAAACTGATGAGCAACCGAGGGCTGGTCCCGGGGCTGAGGCAATGCCGGTGGCTCCCATCCCAGAGTTCCTGAGTGCTCGGTAGCCGGTGGAGGAGTCAACCACCGCTGCTGATGGACTTGGTGGCTGTGAGAGATTAGTGTCGATGGTGGATGGGTCGGCGACGGTGCCCGGCAATGGTGGAAGCCACTGGGTCTTTGGGAGCAGAGGCTAGAGTCACCGATGCCGTGCTGAAGGCCAGAGCAGAGAAACCTATAGTGCCCGAGGAGCAAACGACGCTCCCTAAGGCGTCAACGGGTGTGGTCAGACACACTATCCAGCCATGGAGCCCCCCAGTGGTGCCTCCAGCTACGGCGGAGGAGGACAAGGTTGAAGAGATCGAACGTGAGGAATCTCAACCCCAAGCTATCCGAATCCTCCACAAACGCGGCAACGAGGTGGTGGTTGTTGAGGAGGAGGACACCACTAGGGATCTGAGGAGACTGGAGTCCGCCCTTGCCAGAGTGATGAAACAAATCAAAGGTTAGTATTGCATCTAGAGTGCTCGTCTTTAACATTGAAGATCGGAGTTCATCATTATCCATGTGCGTAGGGGATAACTTGGACTGTCGAGCAGCGCCACCAGCTGATCAAGAGGATGGAGCCCCTCGCCGAGGAGAATGAAAAGCTCAAGAAGGCAATGAACCTTATGGAGAAGAACATCCAGCAAGCCCAGCTCGAGCGAGACCTTGCTGACTCCAACATGCGGGACCTAAAATACCAGAAGGGCATCCTATCCGAGCAGCTGGCAACCACATCCGAGCAGCGGTGGGGCAAGTCCGAGTAGCTGGCCATTATCTTAGAGCAGCTGACGGGTGCTTCCGAGCGGTTGAAGACTAAGTCCGAGTAGCTGCGGAAAGTCTCCGAGCAGAAGAAAGGTATGGCAAATCAACAAAATTGCTTGGCGTTGTTGAAGTATTATTGTTCCTGATGACTGTTGTGCTTGTAGAGCAAGATGTAGAGCTCGGCCAGCTACACCAAAACATCGAGCAACTCTGAGAGGAGAAGACAAAGGAGTCAGGGCGAGCCAACAAATTGGCCGAGGAGCTGAAGGGTGAGTACTTCCTAGTCAGAGTTACTGTTGAAGTAGTTTCCTTGCTTGATGGAACCTTGTAATGCTTGTAGACTACCGTCGGAGGGTCAAGGCATAGTTTGATGTGCTGGAGCAGGAGGTCAGGACCCAAAGGAACAAATTCGACGCCATAGTCACCGGAGTAAAACTGGTGCTCGACTGCGTCGACCTGGTGGCGGCTCCTCAGCCCAACGGCAGGCCACCATGTTCAGACACCATCATCGAGAGGTGCAAGGCGGCATGGGAGAACTTCAAGAGCTTCAACCATGATGCCATTGTTACTGCCATTACTCACGCCCTTGCGGTGGTCCGGTCCCACTGCCCAGCCATTGACCTTCAGGCGATAGGGGCCAGATTCCCCAGAGGGATGGACAAGGCAGAGCACAAGCAGCTGGAGGATGAGGTGGAAGACGCGGCGAAGAAGCTGGCCAGCGACATCGACCTGTTCGGCGAGACGGACGGTGATGGTGAAGCCCAATAATCTGCTCGGAGAACATGCTGTAATAACTAAATAGAGTAGTTAAAACATGCAAGGGCACAGACAGACATTTATGTATATGTATAAATGTTGACATGTGCATGTGTATGCAGTTTGCTGGTATTGCGGTGAAAAAATAGTTGTAGTATTAACCCTAACGCAATTATACGCAGTATAAGTAGCGTCCGAGCAGTTAGTTTGTTACTAAAATCTTTGGCCTTGGCTAGCCCATAGTCCATAACGTCGAGCGTGGAGCCTGTGCACGTGTAGGAGGAATAGGTGTGACCAAGGAACCGTAGCTGACCACCCATAACGCAGAGTGCGGAGCCCATAGCATGTGTAGAGAGAGATCGGAGACTGGGTCTTCTCCATAGAGCGCAGAACAGAACATGTGCTGCTTGGTGGTCGGTGAAATATTTTGAAGATACAGAGAAACGTGGTGGAGTGTTTATGGCGATCACATGTTGGAGATATGGAGAAACGTGGTGGATTGTTTATGGCGATCACATGTTGGAGATATGGAGAAACGTGGCAGAGTGTTTATGGTGATCACATATTGGAGTTCGTTAAGGAGCAGCTTAGAGCTCGGTGACCGTAAGTGGAGATTAAATCGTAATGGAGAAATAATGGAGACAAATTATGGTGATTGAAACTTTATTCATCATAGAGTGGAGAATACATATCTAGAGTGTTTCAAGGATAGAAATGTATAAGGTGCTCAATGTGCCATGAGTTGGGGATATCGATTCCATCCAAGTCACATAGCCGATAAGATCCTGGTCGGGTAACCTCTTTGATGACATAAGGCCCTTCCTAGGGGGAGGAGAGCTTGTGCATCTCTTCAGTTTTTTGCTTTCTATGGAGAACGAGGTCGCCGACAGCAAATGAACGACCTTTGATGTTGCGGTTGTAGTATCTCCGCAAGCCTTCTAGGTATTTGGCTGTGCGGACATAGGTGATTAGGCATTCTTCCTTGGCCCTGTCGATGTCCTCTGTCCGAACAGCTACGACTTGCTCTTTATCATAATTTTCCACCCTAGGTGCTCGGAAGGCAACGTTCACTGGTAGTACAGCTTCTGAGCCGTAGACCAAGAAATATGGAGACACACCGGTGCTGCGACTAGCTTGAGTGCACAGTCCCCAGACCATAGCTAGTAGCTCTTTAAGCCATCTGCCCGGATGCTTTTCTTCTTTCTGATAGAGCCTCCTTTTCATGTCGTTCGCCCGTTCGACCTGGTCGTTGGCTCTGGGATGGGCAACAGAGACGTATTTAACGGAGATGCATCGGTCTTCGCCGAAATCCTAAAAATGATGACCAGTGAATGTGGTTCCGAGGTCGGTGATGATGCTGTTTGGGAGACCGAATCTATGGATGATATCTTTGAAGAGCTCGACTGCTTTCTTTGCAGTGGCCGAGACAAACGGTTTATACTCGATCCACTTGGAGAACTTGTCGATGGCGATGTACATATACCGAAAACCACCTGGCGCTGGCTTGAAAGGCCTGATCATGTCCAATCCCCAGCATGCAAAAGGCCAGGAAGCTGGGATGGTCTGCAGTTCTTGTGCCGGCACATGTATTTGCTTGGTGAAAAATTGGCACCCTTCACAACATCAGATGAGGTCTTCTACGTCGGAGATGGTCGTGGGCCAGTAAAAACCAGCTCAGAAAGCTTTGCTGACCAGGTTTCTCGAGGCCACATGGTTGCCGCAGGAACTAGAGTGAATTTCGAGAAGTAGCTTCACTCCCTCTTCTTGGGTGATGCATTTCTGCAGTATCCCTTTCTTGGCACTTTTCCTCGTCAAGTTGCCGTCCACCAGCATGTAATGCTTGCTTCAACGGATTAGGCATTCGGTTTTAGTCTTGTCGGCGGGTACTTCAGCGTTGATGAGGTACTTGATGAACAGTTCCCTCCAATCGGTGGTCGACGAAGGTACTGTAAGTACCAGCAGCACGACAGGGGGAATTTCCTCAACTTCCTTATCTTCCTTAATGGATGGTGCCAAAAGATCTTGAACGAAGACCCCTAGTGGAATCGCGGCGTGAGAGGAGCCTAACTTGGATAGGTGGTCGGCGAGCTAATTTTGATGTCGTACCACATGGTGGTACTCAATACCGTAGAATTTTCCTTCAAGCTTCCTGATTTTGGCGCAATATGCATCCATCTTTTCACTAGAGTAGGACCAGTCTTTGTTGAGCTAGTTGATGACCAACGCGGAGTCCCCATATACCATGAGGCATTTGACACCAAGCTCAACGGCTATATGGAGTCCGTGGAGACACGCTTTGTATTTGGTGGCGTTGTTGGAGGCCAAAAAATGTATTTGGAGAACATATCGGAGCTTATCCTTGGTCAGCATAATGAACAGAATGCCCACACCAGCACCGTTGATGTTGAGGGGGCTATCAAAGTACATCACCTAGTGCTCGGGGCAAGTAGTGGCGATGGGCTCTTGGATCTCAGTCCACTCAGCGATGAAATCAGCGAGCGCCTGAGACTTGATGGTAGGCCTACTTCTAAATTCGATGGAGTAAGTGCCAAGCTCGACAACCCACTTGATGATACGGCCGTTGGCCTCTTTGTTGTGGAGAATGTACCTAGAGGGAACTCAGTGACCACAGTGATCTTGTAATACTCAAAGTAGTGGTGGAGCTTGCGCGACATAATCAGAATAGCGTATAGCAGCTTTTGGACCTAAGGATAATGAGTTTTGGGCTCATTAAGGACCTCACTGATGAAGTAGACCAGACATTGCACCTTATAGGCATGCTCGGCCTCCTCGCGTTCGATGACGATAGCTATGCTGACGACGTGAGAAGTGGCGATGATGTAGATCAGTAGAGTATCGTCTGGTCGAGACACCGTCATGATCGGAGGCTTTGTTAAAAACAACTTGAGCTGCTCAAAAGCTGTATCTACCTCCTCTGACTAGGAAAAGCGCTCAGAGGCCTTGAGGAGTTTGAAGAACGGTAGTCCCTTTTCGCCGAGGCACGATATAAAGCGGTTGAGAGCAGCCATGCAACCTATAAGCTTCTGAATGTCCTTGATGCATGTTGGCCATTTCATGTTGGTGATGGCAAAGACCTTGTCGGGGTTGGGTTAGGTGCCACGTGTGCTGACGATGTAGCCCAGAAGTATACCGGACAGAACTCCAAAGATGCACTTTGAAGGGTTCAGCTTCCATCGGTACCTTTTTAGGTTGGCGAACATTTCTTGGAGGTCAGCGATGAGATTATCGATGATCTTGGACTTGACGACCACATCATCGATGTAAGCTTCGATGTTGTGGCCGATCTGTTGATCGAGGCACAACTAGATTGCCCTTTGATAGGTCACCCTGGCGTTCTTGAGCCCGAAGGACATGGTGGTATAGTAGTATGCACCGAAAGACATGATGAACGACGTCTTGATCTGGTCTTCTTCCTTGAGGGAAATCTAGTGATAGCCGGAGTAACAGTCGAGGAAGGAGAGCAGGTCGTAGCCGGCGGTGGAGTCTACAACCTCATCTATCTAAAGCCGACCGAAGGGGTCTTTAAGGCAGTGTTTGTTAAGTTAGTGTAATCAACGCACATTCTCCATTCTTTATTCTTTTTTTGAACAAGAACAAGGTTTGCTAACCACTCAGGATGATACACTTCTTTTATGAATCCGATAGCTAGGAGCCATTTTATTTCTACCCCAATAGCCTCCTTCTTGTCTGGCGTGAATCATCAGAGTTTCTACTTGATTGGTTTGGCAGTCGGTGAGACATTCAAGGAGTGCTTGATCTTCTCCTGTGGTACCCCCAGCATGTCTGTAGGTTTCTAAGGAAACACGTCGGCGTTGGCATGTAGGAAGAAGACGAGCGCGTTTTCCTATCTGGGGTCGAGGTGAGCCCCAATCTTCACGGTCTTGGAGGGGTTGTCGAGGCTGAGGCCGACCTCCTTGGTTTCCTTAGACTTGGCGAAGGCACGAGGAGGCTCCAGCGATGGGATCTCTAGGTCATTGGCGGGCACCATCTTGGCGTTAGTGACCACACTGGCCATCTAGATGGATAGGTTGGTGGCCGGCGAGGGTGAGACTCTTGGTCTCGTAGGCGTAGGCGATGGAGAGGTTGGCCTGTAAGGCCAGGACTCCTATAGGTAAAGGCATCTTCAGCACCAGATAAGCGTAGTGCGGTACAGCCATGAACTTGGCCAGAGCTGGCCGACCAAGTATGGCGTGATAGGCGGTGTTGAAGTCAGCGACGTAGAAGTTGATGTGCTTGACACGGTAGTTGCTTGCCATGCCAAACTGTACTGGTAGGGTGATCTCTCTAAGCGGTTTGGATGCCCTACCAGGTACCATACCCCAGAAGGAGGAGTATGAGGGTGTGAGATCTGTTATCCCGAGGCCCAGCTCCTTTAGGGCTCCGGCGAAGAGGAGGTTCAGAGCGCTCCCACCGTCAACGAGCACTTTTCTGAAAATCACCTTCTAGATGGTTGCGTCGAGGACAAGGGGGAAACGCCCTATATAAGGGATATCCGCCCACTGGTTGGCCCTGCTGAAGGTGATGGGGACCTTGGACCAAGGGCGCTAGCTAGGGTTGGTGGCGGCGTCTTCTGCGTTGACGACGAGCACCCAGCGGGCAGCGAGCTTCCATTCTCTTCTGCTCTCGGTGGAGGCGAGGCCCCCAAAGATGGTGGCGACCACCTTATCGTGATCCTAGAAGGCATTGTTATTGCCCCCAGGTGGTCGGCGGTCTCCAACGCCATCGTTGTTGTCGTCGTCTGGCTTTTTGGCCTAGAATTCCTTAGCCAAGCCGAGGCAATCCTTCATCTTATGCTTGGCATTCTTCTAGAGAGGGCATAGGCCATTGAGGATCTTCTTGTACTGCTCATCGTAGTTGCGCTTGGCTTGAGGCTCGTCAACAGCGGTGATAATATGGTCTGGTCAGCGGCAGCGATATTGACCAGACTTGGAGCCTTCCAGCCGATCACAGCCATTGTCTCGATGGTGACTATGGTCGTCGTAGCGGCGGTCATTGTGGCGTCAGTTGTCGGGGCGATTGTCGCTGTAGTGAGTTGGGCGATGAATGCCCGCATCCTCATTGAAGTGCACTTCAGCTTCTTCGGTGTCGACATACTGGTTGGTGGTCGTAATCATCTCGCCAATCCCTGTGGGTGGCTTGCGGTTGAACTTGGAATGGATATCGAGGTGATGGAGTCCTCGAACGAAGGCGGTGATGACCTCGGCTTCCATGATGTTAGGAATAGAATTCCTCATCTCGAAAAAGCATCTGATGTAGCTACGAAGGAGCTCAGACGGCTTCTGGTAGATGCGGTTCAGATCATGCTTGGTGCCCGGCCGAGTGCACATAGGCATGTAGTTGTTGGTGAAGACCTTTTTTAGCTCTTTCCAGGATCCGATGGAGTTCGGGGCAAGGCTTGTGAACTAGTTCATGGCGGTTGGCATAAGCATGACGGGAAGATAATTCGCCATGACACTAGTATCTCCTCCGGTGATGTGGACAGCAGTGGCATAAGCCTATAGCCACTGTGTGGGGTTCATCCTCCCCTCGTAGGGTTCGACCCCAGTGATTTTGAACCCACCGGGCCACTGGAGTGTTCGGAGCGCCCTTGTGAACGCTGGGGGCCCTTTGGGGTTGTCGGCGCTGTAAGGAAAATGGACCCTTGGCCCATTTACTTTGGATTTTGGTGTTTGATGACCAACACAACCAAATTGGACTAATGAATTTGCAAGTGATTGTTTTGTAGTTCAATAGGATGCTAGACATGACTTGAACGAAGGCGACGTGATGATCCAACGATCAACACCATAAGCAAGACCCTAGGAGCACAAGAGAAGACCCAGGATATCAAGTAAAGTCCAAGCACGAAGATAGGAACCAAGCCGTACGCAAGATCACGAAGAAACAAGCTCACAGAGGTGACCAGCCACTGGAGAAAAGTGACCGGACGCTCCGATCAAGAAGCTCGGCAACAGGCGCGCCCAGACGCTGGACCGGACGCTGGCAGCAAAATTGACCGGACGCAGGACAGCAGCGTCCGATCGAGTATAGAAAGGTTCCAGAGCGATGATACTGCGACCGGACACGTCCGATGGAAAGTGCCCGGATGCTGGCCGCGTCCGATCAGTTGATCGTGGCACCAACGGTCAGGACGACCGGACATGTTCGGTCAGGATGTGATCAACGTCCGGTCAATAGCAGAAAAGCGGGATTTCGTCCCCAACGACTACTTTCTCAGTGGGGCTTATAAATACAACCCCCAACCAGCTAGATGACCAGTGTGGAGCAGAGGAAACATATTTAGGGTGTGGATACACCATTTTAGTGATCTCTACTTGCATAGTGCTTAGTGTTTCATTAGGTGATTAGCGTAGGTGCTTTGCGAAGTGCTTAGATTGATTAGACCACCATTTATGCGCTTGCTCTAGGTTTAGGCCTAGTGTTTAGTGAGGTTTGCATACCTCTTATCACTCGGTGCTTGCGCGCACCATTGTTGTACATCGAAGGGGCTTGTAGTCTTGCAAGATCACACCAACCATGTTTATGGTGTGGCCGCCACCGTGTACCGGAGGGAACAAGGCCCACGGCGTTTCGGCCAGAAGCTTGATAGTGAAGACGGCGGGGAGCATCTAGGAGAGGCTTGCTAGAAGGCACGTCGGAGACCCACTTGCGTGTGGGGAAGGCCCGAGGCTATCCATGGAGTTACCTGACCGGGAGCTTGGCCCTTGCGAGGGATTCTTTGCGAGGGGCTCCAACGAGGACTAGGGGGAAGCTTGCGTGGTTCTCGATACCTCGGTAAAAATACCAGAGTCATCAATGGGAGTTTGCATATCTCTACCTTGCTCTTTAGCTTTCGCATTTTCATTGATTGTATTACTCCTTTTGCGGTAGAGATAGCAACACACTAGCAAAACCGTAGTTGGACAATTAGATAGTTTATCTATTGCATAGGTTTTGCTAGGGTTAGAAAAAGAGGCCATAGTTTAGAGTAAGAATTTTAAGTTGCCTAATTCACCCCCCTCTTAGGCGTCATGGTCCCTTACAATTGGTATTAGAGCAGGTTGGCTCAATTTGGACCTTTGGCTTAACCGCCGTTGAGCCGACGCTATTAAGAGTGGTTGGGATGGATACCTCTAGGCCTCCGCACTTTGATGGCACTAACTTCCCCTATTATAAAGCTAGAATGGCTTGCTACCTTGAGGCGGTTGATTTGGAAGTTTGGGGAGTCACTCGTGATGGGATGAAACCCATTAAGAATCCTAACAAACCCACGAAGAGTGAAGAAAAGGAAATTTATTTCAATGCTAGAGCTAAAAATTGCTTGTTTGAATCATTTAGTATGGATGTGTTTAACCAAGTATTCACTTTAAATATGGCACATGAAATTTGGTTAAAACTTTAAGAGCTCCATGATAGCACATCAAATGTCCATGAGTAAAAACATTGTCTAGCTAAACAAAATTATGATTCCTTTACAATGAATAATGATGAGCTTGTTCGTGATATGTATTCTCGTTTGAATCTAATTATCAATGAGCTCCATTCAATAGGACTAACAAAGCTAGATGATGCAGACATCATGAGGAAGATCATCTCTGTGCTACCATAAAAGAAATATGCAAGCATCATCACCATCCTTCACAACATGGAGGACTTGAGCACCATGACCCTAGGCATAGTCATTGACAAGATAGTGGCATTTGAAATATCACGTAAGATGGGTCAAGAAGAAGCCTCTTCATCAAGCAAAGGCAAAGCTCTCGCATGTAGCGAGAAAAAGAAGATGAAGGGCAAGTAAGTTGAGACAAGCTCAAGCTCCTCAAGTGAAGATGAAGAAGAAGATGTGGATGATGATGATGATGATGAATCAAGTGATGATGATGATGATGATGAATCAAGTGATGATGATCAATCTTCCTCCTCCACCTCCGACCTTGATGAAGAATCAATCAAATTTATCAACAAGGTGGAGAAGATGATCCAAAGGCTAAATGTCAAGGGTGTGCCCATTCAAATCCAAGATCTCATTTTCACCAATCAAAGAAATGAGCAAAGAAAGAGAGGATGCTATGGATGTGGCGAGTTGGGGCACTTTGTGGAAGTTTGTCCAAACAAGCCCACACCCAAGACAAAGAAGAAGGCATGCAAGAACCAAGCCCTCACATCAATAAGGTCATGGGATGATTCTTCAAGTGAAGAAGAACACTATCACAAGAGGCGAGGGCGTAAGCACTCATCATCAAGCTCTTCTCGTATGCGCCTTATGGCATGAGGTAACGAAAGCTCATCCTCTAGTGAGAGTGATAGTGATGATGAAATGCCTTCTTAAAATGAAATTGTGCAACAAAATCTTAATTATGCTAAAGTTTGCACTAGTCAACAAAAGAAGGTCGAAAAATTAAAAGAAAAGCTAGATAGTTCACAAGAAGCATACAAAACTTTGCTTGAACAATATGAGAACTTTGCTAATCTCAATATTGAACTATCTACTAAAATTGAGGAACTTGAAGCTAGTGCAACAACAAATGCATGCGCAATCAATGATAAGCAACTTGTAAAGAAAAATGAAAAATTAAAAGAAAAGTTAGCTAGCTCACAAGATGCTTATAAAAGTTTGCTTGCTAAAATGGAAACCATATGCAAACATTGTGATGAGCTAACCAATAAAGTTGCTAATCTTGAAGCTGTTAGTACAACCCCCACCAAGGCATCTAAAAAGAAAAGTTCTATCTTTAACATGTCTAAAAAGGATGCCTTTACTTCTTGTAATGATTTATTTTTAGACTCATCTTTATGCAACCAAGTTTGTGTTGAGAAAGTTGTTGTAGATACATGCACACAAGAGGTTGCAAAGGAGAATGAGCAACTCAAGCAAGAAGTAGCTCGTCTCACCAAGGACTTAACTCGAGTGAAAGGCAAGGCGAAGCAAGCCCAACTTCATCAAGATAACACCGTCAAGGGAGTGAAGAAGCTTGTTGAAGGACAAACTGTGGTTTGCTACGTGTGCCACAAGGAAGGGCACAAGTCCTATGAGTGCAAGGTGAAGAATGGGGGAGGAGCGAAGAAGAAAGAGAAAAAGGAAACAAGCAAGCTCTCCAACACCTACACCAACAAGGTGGACAAGAAGGCCTCCACACCTTATCTCTTGAAGAAGAAGAAAAATGATAAGGTGGTGGCCATCAAGGTGAACAAGCAAGCCATAAATGGGGTCAAACGCTTTTGGGTGCCAAAGGAAATCATTTTCAACATAAAGAGCACCAAGAAGGTTTGGATCCCGAAAGGGAAGTGAGAAGTCCGATGGACATTGGGGAATTTGGAGGCTTGGCAAAGTATGGATGCATTTCATGGGGTGCATCATGATGGTCAAAATCATTGTCAAGTGGGTTAGTGAATATTATGGACCTAAATTCCCCTTCCCATGTTAGGTAACTAGATTCAATTTCTTTCAAGTAGTATCAATTTGTATTTCCTACAAGTGGTATTTCTTACAAATTGGTATCTTTAAGCATCTAGTTACTTTTCATGCCTATGTTTGTATTTGCATGCTTGTATCTTTTGTCAAGCATACACTAGGTATATTTTATGGTAGGCTTGCTCGGTTTCATTCTTAACCCTTGGAGCAAACCTACATGGTTTAAAATTGTTTAGGAGCACGACACATAGCTTTACTTACAATTGTTCATCTAATATGTGCTAAAGTCCAAATTGCAGATAATTTCTCCCGAATATCATCTTCGAAAATGATTCTCACATTCATGTGATGTCATCTTTCAAGTGGTATTATTGATTCTAAAATCAATGTGCATGTCTTCTACAAGTATTTCACACTTATGTGCACAAATTTAGGGGGAGGTTACTCTACAAGTTGGATGCTTTGAGACTAACACCTTTTTCAAGCCTATCATGTGTGTAGTAGTCTCATTGCAAGGAAAATGGAGTCCCTGGAGTTAAGCATCTTACTTCAAATATCCACCACCTATTGCAAGTGGTAGAAATCAAATTGGTTTCCATATGTGGTATTTCTAAACCGATATCATCATGTTTATTTCATTTTGATATTTATATGTTTTCTCCATGCATTATATAGATTAAATTCCCTTGAGTAATAATTTACCAAATATGCAGATGCCTTGCTTTCTACCATATGTATGCATATATTTAGGGGAGCTTAATCTATATAATGTGAGAGTCAAATTTTGTGACCTATTCCACTCTATACACAAAGGATCACAAAGTTTGACCCCCCTTGTGCTACTAATGTCTTCCTTTTTGGTGTTTGATTCCAAAGGGGGAGAATTTAGAGGACCAAAAGCAAGCGTTAATTTGTAGGGCCATAAGCTAGATAATTTACAAGTGGAAATGGTCCGAGAAAGGGAGGATAGTGGATTATGGATTAGTCTATGTAATGAGGAGAATTTATAGGAAGCAAGGCTTAAATCCATAATGCCACATGGGGACATTTTGCAAGGGCAAGATAAGTTTTCAAGTGGTATCTTTTAGTCTTACAAGTAGTATCTTTTAGCATAATATGATCTTGCCCCTTGCATTGCATCCTACCAAGTAGATAGTTTTTAAATTCCAAATTTTTATTATTTGCTTGTTTTGATCGTGTTGTCATCAATCACCAAAAAGGGGGAGATTGTAAGAAAAATGGACCCTTGGCCCATTTACTTTGGATTTTGGTGTTTGATGACCAACACAACCAAATTGGACTAATGAATTTGCAAGTGATTGTTTTATAGTTCAATAGGATGCTAGACGTGACTTGAATGAAGATGACGTGATGATCCAACGATCAACACCATAAGCAAGACCCTAGGAGCACAAGAGAAGACCCAAGATATCAAGCAAAGTCCAAGCACGAAGATAGGAACCAAGCCGTACGCAAGATCGCGAAGAAACGAGCTCACAGAGCTGCAACCCCTGGAGTTTTCCAAGCAGCCTCCGACAGATCTGGATCGGAGGGTGGTCGGCGCTAAACCAGAGTGTCCAGAGCCGATTCGACGATGGAGAGGCAATCGGCGAGCTTCTGACCAACCTAATTGATAGATGCGATCAGATCGTCATTGTTGATCTACCTTCTCTGGTAGCGAGAAAGCAGGCGGCGAGTTGTCAACAAAGGTGACCTCGGAGGCGGTTCTGAGATCGGATCTGCAGTCGCAGGTGTAGGGGTGATCGGCGCAGAATCGATCTGCACCAGCTCGATGAGCTCTCCGACTCCATCAGCGTTGATGATCCACGAGATCGATCCGGCCGTAAAGATCTAGCCAGGCTGTGGGAGGGACGAAGAGCCTGCGGAACGTACCATCTTGTTCGATATAGAAATAGCACGCACACCCCTACCTAGCGTGCCAACTGTCGATAGAATATTGTCGGCAGTCCTCCGAGAGGTATCCCACGAAGGTAGATTGATCGGCAGATAGGTGTGTAATCAAGAATAAGAAGGCAACAGAGACACACGAGTTAGACAGGTTCAGGGCGTCAGTATGACATAATACCCTACTCCTGTGTTCTGTTGGATTATATTGGCTATCGTATGATATGGCGTGTGTTCGGAGGGGGTCCCTGCCCGCCTTATATAGTCCGGGGCAGGATTACAAGTCGATTGGATCTGAGAGATAACCGAAATGTAATAACAGATTACAGGAATCATGGGATCATACGTATACTAACAGATCTCGTAGTATCTTCAGGATATCTTCCCGATGTCTTGCAGGAGACGCCGAGCAGCGTCGTGCCCCGCAAGGGTTCATCTTGTGGGCTGGGCCGCCCCTGGGGGTGCAGCCCATGTGGTCTGCCGTGGGTATCCAGGGTCGTACCCCCCACAGCAACATACCTATGAAACATCTGAAACACTTGAAACATAGGTTTGCAACATTTATTTTCCACCCTTCTTCTGAACGACGCAGCGCAGAGCAGGAGAACGGCCGGTTTCGGCCAGCCAGCGGCGCCTGCGCCTGGCCTGGGACCAGCCAACAACGGCCCCGTCTCCTGGACACCTAGCTTGGGCGCGGCGAAGGATGGGGCACGGCATGGCGCCGCAGGGGGGATGGCAGCGGCGGCACGCCGGAGTGGGGCACGGCGCAGGATGGAGGCGTCGTAGGGGATGGTCCCAGTGGCATGGCGGAGTGAGCGCAACGCGGCGCAGAATGAGATGCGCGACAACAGGCAGAGTGGAACGAGTGGATGGCCACATGTGGGAAGTTTTTTTTTTTGAGTGAGTGTGTCCGAACGGATGAGCATCCTCGTCATATCATTATCGATAGTATATAGTTTCTTAATAATTTCACTAATTAAGGATTATGGCCATTAAATATAAACATAATGAAATCCGAGTGCTGGTACGTGCCCTCGCTTGCTCCGTAGGTCCGTCCAGTGGTAGAGCCAAAAAAATAAATAATCTCTAACAATTCTCATTATACAAAATATTTCTCAAAGTGGGGACAAAAGCAGCTGATCAGAGGTAGCCACTCGTGCTCGCCAAGCATTATTCCACAATTTCTTATTCTGCGCGCGCAGTTGGGCCATGGCTTTCATCAGCGATGATGTAACGCTCCTCCTAGCAATTGTAAATAAATGAATATATATATATATATATATATATATATATATATATATATATATATATATATATATATATAACAGAGTAGAATTGTTAGTTGTTTATGCCGCTGTTTGTTTGCCTTGGAAGGACTCCCATGCCCATGGTGGTGTTGAGAGGCGAGCTGTTTTCTAGCTAGCTGGTTTGAAATACGTAGTTGATGATGAACCCAGACATTGCAATTTGCCCTGTTCGCTTGGCTTATAAGCCATACTTTTTTAGCCAACGAACAGTATTTTTCTTTCACAACAAATCAGCCATCAGTACTTTTAGCCATGGCTTATCAGCCAAGCGAACAAGGCATGTGTGGGCTTCTGGCATTTGCATTGCTGGGTCAGGTTGTGCTTGGGCTAGGTTAGTGGGATTAACATTGGGAAAATTAAAAGGTATCCATCAGTTGTGAACTTGGCGCTTTCATAGCAAACTATACTTACCAAGAAATTCGCTATGTGCACCCCAAAACCGTATTATAAAGTACACAAGCACGAGTTTGATAGAGCCAAGGATCCCAATCGTCAACTAAAGAAATCCGGTGGCTGAAAAAATGTACAGTTATTTCTTTCATCAAGAGTCCAGACAGTTATTCTGAAGTTGGTACATGCAAATCAGTATGGGTTTATCAGAGGGAGGACCATACAAGATTGCCTAGCTTGGGCATTTTAATTTCTACACATTTGCTATCACTCAAAAAAGGAAATTGTTATTCTTAAACTAGATTTTGAAAAGGCCTTTGATAAGGTGGAACATGAAGTCATCTTGCAGGTGCTAAAATATAAAGGCTTCTCTGATAAATGGGTAAATTGGTTTAGAAGCATTTTATGCTCAGGAGATTCTTCAGTTCTGCTGAGTGGAACACCAGGCAAACCTTTCACATGCAGAAGAGGGGTGAGACAGGGGGATCCCTTATCCCCTTTGCTTTTTGTCCTAGCAGTTGATCTGCTACAATCCATACTGAACAAAGCTTGGAATATTGGTGTGCTGAAAATCCTATCAGTGGTGCTTTTGGGGGTGACTTCCCAATAGTCCAGTATGCAGATAATACACTGCTTATCCTCCCCTGCTGATGGTAGAATTCTTTTCAATCTAAAGGGACTGCTTAGATCCTTCTCTGACTCCACAGGATTACATGTTAATTTCAATAAATCATTCCTGGTGCCAATTAATATCGTAGAAAATAAAACAGTTCATCTAGCAAATACCTTTGGCTGTGCAGTTGGATCAATGCCATTTACTTATCTGGGCTTACCTTTGGGCACCACAAAGCCAACACTGCAAGATTTCTCACCAATGATGACAAGAATTGAAAATAGGCTATCTGTTGTTAGCAATTTTTTATCTTACCATGGTAGATTGATTTTGGTCAACTCAATAATGACAACATTGCCAACTTTCTACATGTGCACTTTGCAGCTCCCCCTCAGATCATCAAGCAAATTGACAGCTACAGAAAGAAATGCCTATGGAGTGGAGGTGAGAAAATAGAAAAGGTAACCATCTTGCTGCTTGGGAGACAGCTTGTAGACCAAAGAAAGAAGGTGGACTTGGCATAATTGATCTAAAAACCCAGAACACTGCTCTATTCTTAAAATATCTGGATAAGTTCTACAATTCAGCTGATCTCCCCTAGGTCACCCTAACTTGGACCAAACTTTATGGCAATTCTCAAACTCCACCTCAAGCAAGGAGCCCAACTGGATCCTTTTGGTGGAAGGACATTTTAAAACTCTTTGACAAGTTCAGATACATTTCTATCTGCATACCAAAGAAAGGAAACACATTTCTATTTTGGCTAGAAGATTGGTCTGGCATGCTCTGAAAGTAAGGTTTACCCAGCTCTTCTCCTTTGACAAAAGGCCTAAGTCCTCTCTTCTGCACCTCAGAAATCAGGAGATAGACAGAATTTCCAGCCTTCCTCTCTCCAGCCAAGCAGTTTCTCAGCTCAGTGATCTGCAAAATACACTGCAAAATAGTAACTTGGAATAAGATATAAATGATATATGGAAATACCATTGAGGGTGATTTTTTCAGTTCTAGCAGAGCCTATAAAAAATTAAGAGGTACAGTGGAAGCTTCTCCTCTTTTCAAATGGCTATGGACTTCAATCAATTTAGGGAAGCATAACTAGAAATATTTTGAGAAGGAAAATAGAATTTTGGATGATTACAATTGTGTACTTTGCAATAGTTGCTGTGAAGAAACTCTTTTTCATCTTTTCTTCAGCTGCCCCTTCAGCCAGGATTGTTGGAACTCCATGCATATCTATTGGAATGACAATCTAGATCCCCCTGGATATGATTATTGAAGCCAGAATATTGTTTGGTCACTGCATCTTCCGAGAGCTCATGATTACAGCTTGTTGGATCATATGGAGGACTAGGAATGCCATCATCTTTGATCATTGAAATTGCAGCTTGTCAAACTGGAAGAGAATGTTCAAGGAGAAGCTTAGCCTGGTGTGTATCAAGGCTAAACCGGAGAAGAGGGCACAACTTATGCTATGGCGAGACAGTTACTCCTAATGCTCTCCTTTTTTCTTTTGGGCCTAGTTGCCTTGTATTTCTAGTTGTAGTTAGTTGTTTTAGTTTTTTCCTTTCCCCTCTCTGTTCCCTCTCCTTTCCCTCCTGTACTTTTTGTATCTCTGCTGTTTTTGCCTCTTTGTTAATGAAAAAGAAAAATATAGGTAGGGGCTCCGCTGTTGATTCCTCAAAAAAAAAGTTTGAAACATGTTTGTCACTTGTGATCCGAGATGGCTGCGTGCACGACTGCTACCAACCGCGCCACCTTGCACATTGCACCTACTCTATCTTCTTGACACCAATATGCACAAAGGCCTAGTATTTTCTCATCCCAAAGCTTCTCCAGCACATCTTGCAACTGCAGAACTTCAGCAAAGGCCCCCACTTCGCTAAGGGCCTGTTTAAAAGGTCTTGTTCCTGTAATTTTCCTATGAAATGAACTGATTTCTATAAAATTTCTATGTAAATCATGTGAAATTTCTGCGTTTCAAACAGGTCGATGAATCTCTTGCACTCCTGCTCCACCTAATCAGGGTCTAGATGGTAAATCCTGAGGCCCTATAGTAAACTCTAAAATAGAGTATGCCTTCATAAAATTGAAGAATAAATTTCCTGGTTCACTTGTTTTGTTGGCTTCCAATTTAGACACTGATTCCTTGACATCATATGAATGCCTGAACAGAAATAAATTGAACGCCTGAATGGATAAGATATTACTATGTAGTCATCAGCACAATAAAAATTGAAAATAAAGTAAACCTCATTACCTAAATATTTGATGCCAGACTGAGGTTAACCTCACGAGTCACAACCCTATGATGTATGTCGATGGACAAGGACGTCTGATCATCCCTCCACATTCCGCACCTATCAAAGTTCGGTATAGTGATGAATATATCGACACCTATAGGCTAAGGACAAGATGTACTCCTACTGGGAGTGGCAAGATCAAGGCTTTAGAGGGTTCGACAACTTCATCCTCTTCTTCATTGAGGTTAGGCTTAAATGGCTCTACCTGTTCGAATTTGGTGTGTTCTTCTTTGAGATGTTACGTATCATGTGTTGGTAGCGTGGTATCATCCTAAGGGGTTGGAGCACTTGATTTCTCTCCTGTAGCCATGTATTCAGAGTTTTTCTCGGTCGAGCCTTGTGTGACTCTAATAAAATTACATATTTTAAAATGGGCGCTAGAGAATATAAGTGATAAAAATGAGTATCACCTAGAACCAATCTGCCGTTATCTTTTTTGCTGGGCCCCTTTAGCTTGGAAAATACGTGTGGTTGCTTATGTCTGCCGTTCTTATGCTATTATTGAGAACTTATCTTCTTGTCAGTTTTATAAGTGTTATTCTCTCCATCCTAAAGTATAATTGGTTCTGTTGTGCATCTAGCTATATATAATATATACCTAGAAAATTTAAAACAAAAGTAGTTTTTTTATAAAGTTATTAAGTAGTCACATAACCATAGTTTGCAACGTGCTTTGTCCTGACCAGGCCTGTCTCTTCTCTCCTCCGGCTGACTTACCAACCGCGCCGGCGCGCCCCGTGTATGCACACGCACCTACTCCCAAACGCAACGAGACGCTCGCGTCCCGCACGCCGCCGCCCCAACTCCAATCCTTGCTATCCGCCATGACCTCGCTCCAGTCCTTCCTCGCCGCCAAGCCGGTCGCCGCTGGCTGGGCCGCGGGCGCGCGGTCCGCCGCTCCGCAGTCCCGCCGCGCGCGCGCCTCGGCCTGCCTCGCGGCGCCGCCGCCGCCGCCGACCACCGCGGCCTCCGTGGGGCCGGCGCGGCGGGAGCTGTCGGCCGCGAGCCGGGCCGTCGTGGAGGACGAGGCGCGGTACCTCGTCGGCACCTACAAGCGGTCCCGCGTCGTCTTCGAGTACGGGCGCGGGTGCAAGCTCTACGACACCGACGGGCGCGAGTACCTCGACATGTCCTCCGGCATCGCCGTCACGGCGCTCGGCCACGCGGATCCTGACGTGTGCGCCACCATCACGGAGCAGAGCAGTAAAATCGTCCACGTCAGCAACGTCTTCTACACTACACCCCAGGTGGGTGCCCCCCCAGTCCTCCCCCTTCCCTCTCCCCGCGCTCGCTCACCATGTGTTCGACGCAGGCCTATTTTCTCCGTTTGCTTCACCTGCTGAAGCTGCTCGCTGTCGCACGCAGGTGGAGCTCGCCAAGCGGCTCGTGAAGGTGTCGTTCGCGGACCGCGCCTTCTTCGCCAGCACTGGCACGGAGGCCAACGAGGCGGCCATCAAATTCTCCCGCAAGTTCCAGCGGATCGCCCACCCAGACAGTGACGATCCGCCCATGGAGTTCTTGGCGTTCAGCAACAGCTTCCACGGCCGGACTATGGGCGCCGTCGCGCTCACCAGCAAGTCGCAGTACCGGGAGCCCTTTGCGCCCGTCATGCCCGGAGTGACCTTCGTAGATTACGGAGATCTGGAGGCGGCCAAGAAGTTCATACAGTCTGGCAGGGTCGCTGCTGTCTTCGTCGAGCCCGTGCAGGGTGAGGGTGGTATTCACAGTGCCACCCAGGAGTTCTTGCAGGGGCTGCGGAATGCCTGTGACGAGGCGGGAGCCCTCTTGGTCTTTGATGAGGTATGCTGTACTCTGCCACAACTCTGTTCTGTTCATATTGAGAACACCATGACACTGCTAGTAATTCATGTTTGGTTGACAAAGTTCGAAAAATGCACAATTTAGTTGCTGCTATGCATTCCATTCCCGACTTTAGGCATAATGCATATACAAGAGTTAACAGTTGACAACATATACAAGAGTAACAGTTAACAGGGATATGAAACTATGAGAGTCTGCATTTCTGGTCTTATCCGAGTTAACATGTTACTCTGTTGTACATTCATATTGCCAATTCAGCAATATATCATGATTACATTCCATAGTTTTCAGGCTGCATCAATCTGTGAAGTGGGCAGCCATCAGATGTAATGTTAGCATATGGTTTCTAAACGCAGCTGCAATGTGGTTTCGGGCGCACGGGTTACCTCTGGGCCCATGAGGCATTTGGAGTCGAACCAGACATAATGACCTTAGCAAAGCCATTGGCCAATGGTATTCCCATCGGTGTCGTCTTGGTCAAGGAGAAGGTTGCTGCAGCCATAAACTATGGCGACCATGGTACAACATTCGGCGGCGGCCCCCTTGCCTGCCAGACTGCGATAACCGTGTTTGACAAAATCATGAAACCTGGTTTCTTGGCTGAGGTGTCCAAGAAAGGGGAGAACTTCAAGCAGCTTCTCCGCACCAAGCTGAGCGGAAACCTGCACGTAAAGGAGGTCCGTGGGGTTGGGCTTCTTGTTGGCATCGAGCTAGATGTACCAGCTGGTCCTTTGGTGGACGCATGCTTGGATGCAGGCGTCATAGTGCTGACCGCCGGCAAAGGCAATGTTGTGAGGCTCGTGCCACCACTCATCATCTCAGAGATGGAGCTGGCGCATGCCGCGGATGTTATCAGGGACTGTCTGCCGGCGCTTGATGTCGCCACTGCTTAATGTAGCCACAGGTCTTTTATCAGTTTTTGCTAGGGTGATCCAACCTTTTGGGAGGTTCAGGTAATATATATGGTGGTATAAGTCCACATATGAAAACCTGCTCCGAAATTTGGAATCGAATAATTTCATGTCGGACCAATATTGTTTTTAGAGTAAGCTGTTTACTAGATGTAATTATTGTCAATTTGCATGTTGCTGTTCATGTTGCTGTTCTGGGAGTAAGAGAATTATTCGACATGTTGCATGTGCTCTTTTGGGAGTAAGAGCACATCTTTGTTTTTTTGAGTACTTGTCTTAGCTCAACTCTTTGCTAGAGGGTGGTGCGTGTCTCTGCAAAAACCTTGTAATATAAGGGTAGTCTCAATGTTGTAGTGTCTTATATAGCAAATAAAGTGTAGAAGGTAGTCTCAATGCTGAGTAGAGATAGAGAACTGGTTTCTTCACGAGGAAATTATTTCAGCGTGATGATGTCCAAGGTCGAGGATACGCGCACTTTTAGCGTGATGATGTCCATGGTTAGCATTCGAGTATCGTGTTTTTTTTTCCCCTGACGCCCCCACGCACAGGCACATCAGCATTCACGGGTTTATGGTTGTGATGAAGAGTTTAGGGCAGCCACTGGGGAACGGGAGCATGGCCACGTACCCATGTTCAACGTTCCGGGAACGCTTCCATTCCCATGTTATAAAATAACACACACACAAGCTTTCGTTTCATGTTTTCGTTCCCTCAGAGGAACATGGCTGCTAAGTGCTTAGCCCTTTCGTGGGAAGCTAGAGCTATCGTGTTTGTCTGAGCTGGGCATTGGGCAAAGATGACCTATATGGATGAAAATGGGATACATCTCTTTTTAATATTGTCCATCCGAAAGGAGTTCAAATACTATATAAAAGTGGATACTCAATATGAGAATCTAGTAGACATTTAATATCGGTACTGTATCCGGTGTATTCAATACTACCTGTATCTGAATTCAAAAAGAAACAATTACCCATATCCATAATGTCTCTGTGATCCAATTTCATCCTTAATAACACCTACAATGGACGCTATTGATAGCTTGGTTATATTTGGTGTCGTTGTGTTCCTTTGTTTTGCTCAATGTTGTAGTCATCTTGTCGTAGTTGTGTCGTGTTGGGGTGGTGGTTGACACCTGTATCAACATGTATGTTGGTTTTTTATAACTAATTTTCCTCATAAAGATGCTCTTCTTCTAATAGAACTTCAGTAAAGTTCTTGTTGTCCTTCCGAAAAGAAAAAAAGATTAGGGGAACTCAGGTTTCTATTTGGATTTTTGGAGTGATAGACTGGGGGCCAATGGCCCTCGATTTTTTTTTTTTTTTTTTTTTTGAAACTGAGAGCAAGTGATTTTATTGGATACCCTTTGTGATCAATTTACAAGATGGTCTGAGAGTAAGAAATCACAATTATTCAGCGTATCTATGTCGGCGAATAATAATCCTCTAAACGCAAGCAACCTCTCCTGGTAAAAAAGGTGGAGAGCTATGCCTCACTCTCAGTTCTGCTGCGAAAGCCTCGCAAGCGCTCCGACAATGGGCGCGACGGTGACGGTGGACGGCTCGGTCTGCTGGTAATTCCGCCGGGAATCGTCGTACCGGTCGCTGCCATCGGGCCCTCCGACGATGGCGCCGACGATGACGTTGGGGTTGGGCGCGTCCCTGCTGTAGTAGCCGAACCCTCCCTTGCAGGTGATCTTGCCGGGGCTGGACTTGATGGACGGCACCGACGCGCCGCGGTGGTGCACCTGCTCCGGGAACCTGGCGCCGTACCCGACCATGTAGCTCATCCTCTCCGGGTTGGCGCCGAGGATGTAGTCCGCCTGGGACCGCGCGAACGCGAGCAGCTGCGACGGCGGCAGCGTCGCCCCGCCGCACCGGAGCGAGGCGCCCGCTCCCGCGGCTGCCTGCAGGTGGTCGGAGTGCGCGGCGAGCACGAACGCCGCGGAGGTGACGTACTGCAGGTTGTTCCAGGGCTCCAGCCACAGCACGCCGCCGGGGCTCAGCCTCCCGTCGTTGCTGTTGTGCTCCAGCACGCCGCAGAGGAACTCCTCCAGGTGGTTCTTCATCGCCGCCGCGTTGCCGGCGTCGGGCCAAGGTTTTAAATCTCCGGCTATAGCTGTCGTCATCGAGGATGAGCTTCGACTACATCCAGGGTTGCCGGGACTGGCGGCGACAGCACGTCGTCTTCCTCTTCCTCGTCGTCATCCATGGATGGCGGTCGCACTAGGAGCTCCGTGGTTGAAGCTGCCCCATCCGCGACGCAAGCGTCCGCGGCGGCAGCGCGAGAGGGAGGAGATGGTGGTGATGAGTGGGTGACGTGTGGGCCTCATATGTCACTGAGATGGAGGTTGGCATCCTACGTGACGGTCAACACCAGCGTGGCGTGGTCAAACCCGCTCCACGTAGGACAACACAGCCCTGCCCGCGCCTAGGTGCTAAAAGTGAACGGTTTTGATAGTTGGGGTATCACTGCTAGACGGTTTTGTAGTTGAGGATTAAAATTAGACGAACCCTATAGTTGAGGGGCCAAAAATGGGCTTAATCCTTAGTTGAAGCCATTTTCTCTCACAACAATATATCCATCCATCTATCTAGTATTCTTTCGGATTTTGTCTAAATCAAACTTCTACTATAGTTTATAGAACGAATATATCAACATCTACAACATTAAATTAGTTCTATTAAATCCACATATTACTAAATATGTCTTAATAAGTATTTATTAGAACATCTACGAACTAATATATTTTTCTGCAAATTTATCCTAAATCAAAGCAGTTTAACTTAGGATAAATTACCGGGCAATGCTAAAGTAGAGAGAATCTGTATACTATCCTACATATTATAGTTCTTTTTTTTACTATGGGCTAAAAAAATTAATTTTAGTGAGCAAACCCTTTTCCTGCTAATCTTCATAGGCTAGATATGATATTGTTCTATTCTATATACTATCCTACAAATTATAGTTTTTTTTTACTATGGGCTAAAAAGGCAATTTTAGTGAGCAAACCCTGATCGCAAAATTAAAAACAACTTCGAGTACAAGCCTTTTTTGGTAACTTACAAAGCTTCTACAGTATCTGAGGTTTCTTTCGGGAAATCAAAATTTTAGGACTTCTTTTGATATATTTGATTATTTTTAGGGAACTGCTCCAATCCTCCTCCTCTATAAAATTTGCACACATCTGAAAGCAACCTATCTCTATTTATTAATCATTTTCATAATTAATTCTAACCTGGGTCCCGAGTGGGCTCGGTCTGTCCATGCCTGGGGCCCTGTTACCAGCCCAGAAAATCAGGTGGACTCTTCTCCCTCAGATTCCTTGTGAGCCCGTCGCTACATTTTCCGGCCACGCCGCCGCCGCTCGCCTCGTTCGCCCTCACGCTCTCGTCGCTCCCATATCCCGCCTTGTCCTCCCCCACGACTCCATTCGTTGATAGGTTAGGTGATCCAAATGAGCAATCTTAGTAAACATCCTAGCAGTACGTGACTATGCTCCAATTGGTGAGGGCGGGTTGCGGCGTCCGGGATGCTCACGTGCTGGGCGGAGATCACGATCATCGACTCCCTTTTGGGTTTCTGGGCTGGGCACAGGGCTCGGCATGGACGGTCCTTAGCCCACTAGGGCCCAGATTATAATTTAATTACGAAAATGATTAATAAATAGAGATGGGCTGCTTTGAGATGTGTGCAATTTTATAGGAGTATTGGAACAGTTCCCTTATTTTTATGGGGTGACAATCTTTATTTTTGTCCATATTTTAGAAAGATATTTGAAGTGTGGTGTGAGGAGAAGTAGTAGGAGGGGAATGGGAAGATGGTGAGATTATACTAAGCATCCCAGTACCAGTACACAAGGAAGACAGGCTCTAATGATGGTAAGAGGGTGAGGCAAGTTGTACTTCAATCACATGCTCTGCAAGTGCTTTGATGTTGGAGATGGGGATATTTGCTCATAACCGATAAATGTTTATGCACTTCATGCATCAGGAGTTTGTAACGTAGCCTACTGTATAGCAGCTTGGTAGCTGATTCCATCAGGGTATTATCCTATTATTTCAAAGTATTCTCATTTGTATAGATGGGTGTGGTTTCCAATTTGGCACCGGTAACTGAGTAGTTGAATTTTCAATTCAAAAAAGCCAAAATTTTAATGCCAATTAGAATTCCTCCTTTACAAATGAGTTTTCTTTTGATATCCACGTGTGTGTTGCACGTGTATGTTTACTAGTTTAAATAAATCAATACAATCTAAATAATACTCAACATCCTAACTTCACCTTGGTGTGATTGTGAAACCAACCCCGCCACTTGTAATATGCTAGCAATAGCATCTCAAACCTCAATTGAAGTGCATCCAAAAGGCGATCTCAGTTTAGACTTTGGTAGATACAAGGAGAAGGAGGCAGTGAGATGTCTTCAACTCTAACCTTTAGTAGAAGCCCAAACAACCAAAGGGGTTTCTAGCCTCTCTACTGGCACCTCAAGGGAAGAGAAGAAAGGCACCGTAGGGGTGCGCGGGTGGGTAGGAATGAGGACGATCGCCGCCGCCATGTTCTCTGGTGAGGACACGACGTGGCATTGCCACATCACCTATTATATAGGGTATGTGCCCGTTTTGGATCGGAATGATAGCCAAACCAAGTTCATGAAGCTAAAAATGCAAACCGAGAGTTTGGAGACCTAAATGACATCTAGGGTCAAGTTCAAGGATCGTCCTTAAATTTTACTCTTTTTTTATGCTTGTATGCCTATATACTATAATGGCACACGACACTATAAATATATGCTCCGAGCAGACGAAAGCCTTTTCTCCTTTTATTTAGTTTCTTCCCAATCCTATTCTAGATAGACATGAACATTTGCGGCTTTTAGTTGTACATTGATGGAGATAGATGTTGTCTTGGTTGGCGTCGGTTTTAGGCGGCGAGCTGCGGCTCGAGAACTCCGGCGACCACCATTACCGCCGTCGTTGTATCCGGTTACAATTCCAGTACTAAAGTGGACCTCCTAGCATCTAGAAGTGTTACAATAGAGAAAAGAAGAGATGTAGATGTAGATAGAAGACAAGAGATAGATATTTAGTTGTAGATAGAGAACTAGAGATAGATATTTTCCATTCACAAAAAAAAAAGAGATAGAGATTTTCCAGATATGCACATGGCTGCATCAGGTAGAAGTAGAACCCCCTCTAACCAAGTAGAACTACAACTTCTCCAGTTGTCCCCTGTAATCTCGACGCTTTGGCACTGCGGCGCATCCACTACTCACTAGCGAGCTGAGCTACACATTGTAGCAGTCACGCAAGCGATTCTGATCAGCCGCCATTGCCAAAAGCAAGAGCACCCGGATTGCGGGAATGGACGGCGCTTCTCCCGTGGCCAGGAAGGAGGCGGACGTGGCGGTGACGGTGAGTGCGCAGGCGGCGGCGCACGTGCAGGAGACCGACATTCCGTACTCCATCGCATGTAGCGTGCCGTCGTCGCCGTCTGGGCTTCACCTCGGCGCGTGCGCGTCCATCGTGCGCATGGCGACAGAGGTCAGTCTCGACACGCACCACCACGGGGCCACCGCGGAGGCGCCACAGCTGCTCAGTCAGACGGGGCACCCGACGCTGACGATCAGCACCGAGGAGCCGTGGCGGGACCGCCGGTTCGATCACTTGAAGACCTTCTCCAGCGGCAGCCGCGTCGAGCGCCAGGTCTCCACCCTTCACCCTCCGGCAGAGATCGAAGTCGCAGACTCGAAGATCTCCGAGGAGGAGGAGGAGGAGACCGGCGACGGCGACGGCGACGGCGACAGCGAGAACGAGGTCCCCAGCGTCGACCGATATTTCTCCGCCCTGCAAGGACGGGAGCTGGAGACGCTGAGAGCGACGGAGGTGTCGACGCTGCCCGACGGCGAGACGTGGCCGTTCCTGCTACGGTTCCCGGTGAGCGCGTTCGGGATGTGCCTGGGCGTCAGCAGCCAGGCGATGCTGTGGAAGTCGCTGCAGTCGGAGCCGTCCATGGCGTTCCTCCACGTGAGCCCGGCCGTGAACCAGGCGCTCTGGTGGGTCTCGGTGGCGCTCACGGCCTTCGTCTCCTCCGTCTACCTGCTCAAGGCGGTGTTCTACTTCGAGGTCGTCCGCCGCGAATTCTGCAACCCCATCCGCGTCAACTTCTTCTTCGCGCCGTGGGTCGCCTGCCTCTTCCTCGTCAATGGCCTGCCGCGGCCGGTGGCGGCGATCCACGACAGCCACGTCGTCTGGTACGTGCTCATGACCCCAATCTTGCTGCTGGACCTCAAGATCTACGGCCAGTGGATGTCCGGCGGCGGGCGCCGGCTGTCCAAGGTGGCGAACCCGACGAGCCACCTGGCCATCGTCGGCGCGCTGCTGGGAGCCCTGGTAGGACTCCACGAGGCGCCCCTCTTCTTCTTCGCCGTCGGGCTGGCGCACTACGTCGTGCTGTTCGTGACGCTGTACCAGTGGCTCGGCACCAACGATGTGCGGCTCCCCAAGGAGCTCCACCCGGTGTTCTTCCTCTTCGTCGCCGTGCCCAGCGTCGCCTCCATGGCATGGGCCAGGCTCTGCGGCGAGTTCGGCTTTGGCGCCAAGATCCCCTACTTCATCTCCCTCTTCCTCTTCGTGTCGCTGGTGGTCCGCATCAACCTGTTCTTCAGAGGAATCAGGTTCTCGCTGGCGTGGTGGGCGTACACGTTCCCGATGACGAGCGTGGCCATCGCGACCACCATGTATGCGTCGTCGGTGAACAGCTTGGTCAGCCGGGTGCTGGCGATCGGGCTCGCCGGGATCGCGTCGGTGACGGTCACCGGTGTGCTGGTGACAACCATGTACCACGCCTTTGTGCGCAAGGACCTGTTTCCCAACGATGTGTCCATTGCCATCATGCAGCGGCTCAACAAGCCCAAGCACGCAGTGGCTCAATTGGCCCGTTGCATCCTTTGAGCTGAGTTTGTACTCTCGTAGCCAGATTGATTTTTTTTATTTCTACAATAAATTTCAAGCATATATATATATATATATATATATATATATATATATATATATATATATATATATATATATATATATATATACACACACACACACACACACACACACACACACACACACACACACACACTGAAGATATATATAACTTGTGCAACCATCCTGCTTCGTGATTTATTTATTTATGTACTCAACTAGCCAGGGCTTCATAGGGGAACATTTATTAATTGCATGCTGCGTTAATCCCATTGCAAGACATTTCACATACAAGGCAATTTGTTATACTTTCTATCTATATGTACCGTAACTTTGCATCTCTTTTCTTATAGTTGGCCATTTGGCCCGGGCACTACGGGCCGGCCCAAGCACGTCACTAAATAGCACGGTCCAGGAACAGCCCCGCCCGACGGCCTTCGTGCCAGTACCTGGCCCGGCCTGGCCTTAGTGCCGTGTCTGGGCCGCCGTTCTGGCCCGTAGTGCCGGCCCGGCAGCGGCATGGCTCGTCATCGTTGGATCTCCGGCCTCGCTTCCATCGGACCGTTGGATCCGGCCGTTGGAATAGGGGGTATAAAACCGCCCGTCCCGGCCGGCCGGCCGCGTCTCGCTCCATCGCCCTAATTTATTTGCTCTCACTCTCTCGCCTCGCTCTCGGCTCTCCCCCGCAGCGCCATCTCGCTCGCTCCTCTCTCGCCTCGCTCTCCTCTCTCGGCGAGTCGACGTAGTCGTGTCGCCGCGTCGGCGACTCGCTCTCCTCTCTCGCCTTCGACTTTCTCTCTTCTTCTCGCTCTCCGGTGGCCTCTGGAGCCATCGATGGCCAGCACTGGCACAATCCCTAACCCTAACCCTAGCTCAATCCCTAACCCTTACCCTTGATCTCGCTTCGTCCTCGCCGGATCCGTCGTCGACCTCGTCGGATCCGTTAGTTTCCTTGCTAGATCTGTCGGATCTCCGGCCTCGCTCCCATCGGCTGGCTGGCCACATCTTGCTCCATCGCCCTAATTCGTTTGCTCTCCTCTCTCAGCGAGTCGGCGTCGCCGCGTCGGCGACTCGCTCTCCTCTCTCGCCTCCGACTTCCTCTCTTCTTCTCGCTCTCCGGTGGCTTCTGGAGCCACCGCTGGCCGGCACTAGCATAATCCCTAACCCTAACCCTTGCTCAATCCTAACCCTAACCCTTGATCTCGCTTCGTCCTCGCCGGATCCGTTGTTGACCTCGCCGGATCCGTCGGTTTCCTCGCCGAATCCATCCCTCGTCGGATCCGTGCCTCGTCGACCTCACCGGCGACTCTGGTGCTTCGGCTTTGAAGGTAAGTCACCATCGACCTAACCCTTGCTCAATCCCTAACCCTGACCATTGATCTCTACTAATCCTTGCTCTGTTTTGTTTGAAGCCGTTGAGGGACCATCCCAGGCATGACACTATCAATTCTCTATGAACATGTAACTTTGAGTCTTTGATAAGTTCTCTGATATTCTGATGATGAAGTTAAGATTGAGATGATGAAGTTATTGTGATATTATGATACTTTAAGAACATGTAACTTAAGATTGAGACGATGAAGTTATTGTCCCTGATATTCTGATCAGTTTGAGGTGTTGGGCACTTATAGTGCCAATGCCGGCACGGGCACTACTGGGCGGCCGTGTCTAGTGGCACGACACGGCACGGCTAAGACCTGATAGTGCCATGCCTGGGCTAGTACCTCGGCACGGCGACACTAACAGGCACGGCACGGCTAGTCTACCGTGCCGCGTAGTGGCGTGCCTGACCGGGCGGCCCGTTTGACCAACTATATTGTAACAGAAAAAACTACACAAAAAGTAATGCTACGATAATATAACTGCGAGGATCCCACCCCGACCGTCTAGCTGGTACCACGCATCGTGCTTTCGATCAACACGGCACCAACTCGGCGGTCGCAAGAACCCTAAAGCCAACCACGAGCTACACTAGTCTAGCTTAACCCGCAAGATCAAGTCGTAGAGGTACACGCTACGAAACTGACCATCAAGAATCATCGAGCAAAGGAATCGTACTTCATCACATTTGGATTGTTTACAAGTAATACTAAAATAAAATAAGTGGCAAGTCAACAGTTAACATCTAGTGGAACCAAGCAAAAGTACATAACCCGTATTCTAAAGTTCGCTCCCGCACCTCTTGGGGCGCCCATGCATCTCTGCTAAGCTGTTTACTCCACTCAAACTCGGCAACCATGAGTAGCAGCTGAACTTGCACCACTGGCTTCTTTCAGTGCGTGCCCATCCTGTCCCTGCAACTACGAGCTGAACCAATGGCAACATGTGTGGAAATCAAGCACGTGACATCCACATGACAGTGTAGTGATGGACAGGGTGGATCCACCAATCTGGTGAGGCCCGGCGGACGCCAGACCTCCCCGCCAGCGAGATTCATCCCCTCCCCCCGCCACCCAGCGACGACTTGCCATCTGGTGTTTTTGCGTAGTACTCCTATGAAGGAAGAACAAGAAGAATGTCCGACCGAGGAAGACGAAGGTCGTCGAAGCGCTGGGCCTGTTAGTTGGGCTGCATATATACTCGATCCGCTATGAAGCCCATGTAGAAGGTGAAAAGCATCTACGCGTCTAGTTCTATGGCCGTCGTTTCAGTTTCTCCATCTGGTCTCATACCATTCGACGGTTGCCAAGGGCTACCGCCTCCTGCCACACTGTGAGTTGGGCAATGCCACCCACTATAAGTCACATTGCCAACCCCAATCATACTGCTAGTTTCTACTTCCTCTGCTCTAAATTATATGATGTTTTGGCTTTTTTTTAGGTACCTAGCATTTGTTATGAATTTAGATATACACTATTTCGAGATACATGGCAAAAATAATGGGCATTCTCTGTAGCGTGAATAAGGGGACAATTTTTTGCTACAACAATTTCTCGGCAGCGTCTACTTTACAGTTTACAACAAACAGCATCTGATCACTGAGCAAGGAAGGTCGATGATCACCAGGACAGCCCCAGCCACGATGGGCACCACCAGGTCCTTGCCGCGGCACGGACTTCTTGTAGACGTCCGCGCCAGGTGCAAGTCGCTGCCCCACGAAGATGTCCGTGGCCTCGACGATCTTGCCGTCGCTGTCCTTGCCTCCTTGGTGAGGCAGCCCACCATGAAGCCGCGACGTCCGCCACCTGCACCTGGGCGCAGCTGTTCGCTTGAACTTATCAGTCGGCTTATCAGTTAGAATCTACAGTATTTTTTTCTCGCAACGAAACAGCTTCAGCCGGCTTATGCAGCCGGTCCGGTGCATGCACACCGGCCGCGGCACGGACACGCGCTTCTCCACCTCTTGCGTCACCTGCGGCGCCCGCGCCTTGGTCTCGATGATGGCCTGCCCGCAGAACTGGTTGCCTCGTTTATTACAGTTTGTTTATTATACAAGTGTATTGTGCCAATATATATAATTGGTTCGGTTTATTGCAGGTTGTTGCAAAGAACCACTACTACCAGTGCACCTATTGTTCCCCTGAAACGAACTTTATTACAAGAAAGAGTGGTCGAAATAGAGAGTTGCCTTTTTGTGGGTAAGACACCAATAATAAGCATTTTTATCGGTAGATTAACAGGTGCTTCTTGAAATTTTGAAAGAATATGCGTGTTTTCGCTTCTCGTGTGCCAAGAATGTCAATCACTTCGTGCCCGTCTAGAAAGACTGAAAAATGTGAAGAGATTGAAGATTGCCTTCCTTGGACGGATAAAATCCAATATCTGTTGGCGGCTTCGAAGTGGAATGGATGCTAGTAGAGATGTCAAACTCTACATGCCTCGAGTCATTGATATCTTCAAAGTAAGTTGGAATTAGTTTTAAAATTTATTTTAAAAAAGGATTAACATAAAAAATATCTCGTCCAACAAGTTTGCCACTGGGTTGCTATCGTTGCAAGGGGACATCTCGAAGTAGAGTCACAACAAGCTTTTCGGGCTAGCACAGTGCACCCCCGAGATGGTGCCCCATGACTGCCGAAGCTGCCTCACCTACATAATGACTACGGGGTTCCAAACATTCAACGCGAGGAAGACTCTCACCATACATGTATTGCGGTGTAGCAGTGGAGATAGTTATACGGCCACTCATCTTTCTTTTCTGGCAGCATGTTGCTTCGACCCAGCCTAAATAGTGCAATGTGGAAACTAAAAAACACCCAGCCTAATCATACAGCGCGCTAGCTAGCTCATTTTAATTAAGCAAGGTGTTGCTCTAAATAAGCAAGCAGAACTAAGTGAACTTTTACTAACCAGCTGACATCTGATCTCTAAGATAGCATCAGTGGTGGAGAGAGGAGGGGCCTGCCCCCTGTCCTCTAAGCAGGAGTAGATCGATCATCTAAGGATAGCATCAATGGCGGAGGGAGGGGGGCATGCACCTGCTCCCCCACCCGCCCACCACACCCCTAACATTTTAGAAGGTCCTCTGTTCGCTTGTCTTATAATCCGTATTTTTTAGCATGTTTTTTCAGCCGGAACAATGTTTTTCTCTTACAACAAATCAGTCAGAACAGTGTTTCGGCTTGTTTTCTCAGCGAAGCGAACGGGGCCTATAACTCTCCTCAATTAGATGACAATTATTAACTAGTGTTTTTATTTATTTCTCCTCTCTTCTTTGTATAATTTCTTAATAACATCTATATAATTCATAATTAATGTCCATGATTCTTGTTGTTATTATTGTCGTTTTTTGCATGTATAACATCCTAGTTGGATGCAGATAATCGTGGATTCGTCGTCCCTGAAGTTGAAGAGGTGCATTCAGATTGGACTGCTATGCGTTTAAGACAGCCCTGCTGACAGGCCCACCATGTTGGCCGTGAATGTGATGTTGCTTAACATCACTAACGCTCCTTCTGTAGCGAGATAACGTTTCAATAATGGAGCTGGAGCCAAGGTAGCTAGGATAGATAGTAATTTCTCTCTTACTATATTGTATTTATATATCACTGGGCGTCCCCAATATAAAGGCCGAGTAGGGGGGCTCGAGCCACTGGCATTGCTGATTGGAAAGTTTTATACAAAAATTTGATTAACTAATTAATGAGAGACATAAACTTGACATAAAATTAAAGGAAAAAGAACGTGGAACTTTTTATGGCCAGTAAGAACATGAACTGGCACTAGTGGCACTCAAGCACGAATATAATTGGCTATACAGAAACTTCACACACCAGTAGTTCTCCCGGCAAAAACCGGAAACACGAGGTTGGTACTTGGTAGTTCCTTTCATCGGAAATGCCATGATTTTATATCCATAAATCAGTGGATCAAAACATTGGCAATTTATAATGCAAAAAGTAATAATTCAGTTGTCATCGAGTGTGATCATCGGTAGACAGCAGCTGATTTACATAGAAATGTCAATGTGTTTTCTTTTCTCAAAGGAGAACATTATCCGGGCTTGCTCCTTGCTCCAATATCGAGGGAGAACGTGTGTGTTAGTTAGCCAGGAGTCTCCCACAGTAGCGCACAGAAAACGATACATCCGAACAAATTCCGGGCAAAGGATACAAATCAGGGGTAAAAACAAGTGCTCTTAGTGGCACCAACACAATACAACTTTGTGTCGCTGCATCCCAATTCCCAATTCAGGATCTGACCAAGTAGTATAACAATTTGAATCAGAGCTATTGTTAAATGTAAAGGAACGCGGTTGTATCTAGCTACGAAGAGATGTAATGCACTCAACTTCATGACCATATATTAAAGGAAGAATGGTCCTTCAAATTAATTTACCAGAACACTAAGTGGGAGTAGTTTCAGCAACTTGACCGTGTCTCCGAGGCAGCGAGGCTCCCAGTCGATCAGCCTCTTCACCCCTCGTGGCGGTGCGACCCATGCAGGAGAGCAGCGCGCCCATGGCTAGGCCGTCTGCCCAGGCCAACAGCGACAAGCGCCAGCCCGCCAGGCGCCCAGGTCGCTGGCCTGCTGGCCAATAATTATTTTGATAGAAAAAACTACATGCTACAATAATATGAAATGAAGGGAGTATTTAATAGTCGGCTCAATGCACGCAAATATATCGAGCAATAGTTAATTTAGTTGCAAGCAGATAAAATAGTGTTGTAAGGCGTCAAATGAATAAAGCTAAAGATATCTTCTGAACAATGACACCAATAATTTATTGGACACTTTTGCTTCATACTAGTAGATATGCATGTACTCGACACGCACGTGTCTATCAAAATAATCTTTATATCAAACAATAATAATGACAATAAAACTTTGGAGAAGTCAACATATATCATATAAAAAATATAATTGTCAAAATCGTTATTCTTTTCTTGAGTCATGTTTATAATTCTATTTTGTCTATCTGTCTTTCTCCAAACAAATATCACGGGAACATAATAGTGAGACAAGGGTGTTTTTGGCACGACTTCACGTCCGCAGGCTTCTATGCCGGAGCAACGAATCATGGCTTCTTGTACGTATGTGAGAAGGGCTCCTGCTCGTCCAAACACGAAGTGCTTCTCCTCTGGCTCGGGTGCCGAATCTGTTGGCAGAGCAAGAGGCGGAGCGCCACCAAACAGACTGAAAGTATTTGAGCATATTTTCATTATTTATTCAGTAAGGTAAGTTGAATGCCAATGTGATAGCCATTCATAGTTTCAAATTCCTTCTTTTTAAGAGATATACAAATGCCATAAACCCATGTAAAAAATATTTGGAGAATTGCAAAATTCGTTAATGAGTTATAGAGCAATATCCATTTCCCATTGCAACTTTTTTTCACACAAAATGATGCCAATCCATAGCTAGGAAGAGAGCATCAGGATTCAGTCACATATGAGCTTCATCATTGATAAAATGGTTATTAGAAATCAGCAAGGCCACTTCGAGCTGAAAGTTTCAGTGACATTTGGATTATATTGATATGAATGTGGTACAACAATGCAAAACTATGGGTTATCAACATATGAATTTTGAATAGCTACAATGGGAAACCTCTAGCCAAAATACAAAACATAATTGCTACATCCTTCCCTCCTCTACATGAGGATGTCTTACCAGAAAGAATATATCAGTATTGCTTATCCTCAAATGTGCAAAGTCAATTTCGACAATCATAAAGTAGAACAATAGACATATGTTCAGAACATTGAAGAAATGAAAGCAGCATGCAAGTCCCACAAACAAGATATCAATTTAAGCGCTGTGCAACATGAATTCAGACAGATAGAACAAAGTTTTGGGTATTGGGATTCATAGTTTAGAACCTTGTTGTTATGCATCATTAGGCCATTGCAAGTGTAAATCTCTGCATCTTGCAGCTTCTTCGTGTCTCCTGCATTTATCTCCTAAGAAATCAAGGTGCCAAGCAGATGCATGCACCACAGATTAGCTTGAACGCAGGAATTATATATGCTGAGTACTCAAATTAATAGCATTGAACAACACAAATGGAAAACACAACACAAGTGAATTCTATTTCTGCCAAAATAACACGTAATAACCATTGTTCTGGAACCATGTGGCTCCAGCAAATCTGCAGACAAAGTAAAACTTCAGATGATCTACAAAGAAATTGTAGGAGCATTTTCATGTACGGAAATCAGTGATTAAATTAAGAAAAATAGTAAAAACTACAGCTGCTAAGCACAATGGTTTCAAAGCACAAATGATTCTATACACCACCTAACACTGAAGACTTTAGAGGCCAAAAAGAATACTGATAAAGGCTGTCAAACTCGGAAAATATAATATATGTAGCAAGTGGTTGGAATTAATCTTGATATTGAAATCCATGCTAAAGGAAGTTAAAATAGTCACATATGTACCTGTGACTTTGCACTTGATATCCACGATTGCTCGTCGATTGAGAAAAGAGCATAAACTAAGCATCCACATTTTATATATTAAAGTTCAATACTAAAATTGATGTCAATTACAACACAAAATGAAATAGTAATTCGATAGTTTTCTTAACGTCTGACCAATCACCAGTCCCATGTACAAATACGCATTTTTATATGATATGTAATCTGATGTAGTTCAATAGGTCATCCAGTGATTTCTTATTTAGGCTAAAAGACGCCACTTTTTTCCTTAGCAATTCTATAATATACAACTGCAATAGTTAAAGTGGTGCATATTATATAGAAATATAGGTAACGGCTTCATCTTTGTTTTTTGGTGAATAGTGTAACATCAATTTGGGTTATGTCCATCTAAGTAAACCAAGTGCAAATTGACAGAGACAGGGCAAAAAGACAGATCGAATAATCGTCAATAATATCAATCTAGATTGTAGGGGGAAATAACTAACCATCGGAGGTTCAATAACACCACCACTACAGATCCAGTTGTCGTCATCGTTGCTACTGGTGGAGATTAGGATCCAGCGTCGTCATCGCCTTGGAAAAATATGAAAGTTCAATAGCCAAATCAATTTGAAATATTGCATTGGATGAGGATGATGTACAACTATTCTAAATCATTCAGTGCCAAAGGATATAATGCTAATATCTCTGTTGTATACCGCCCTGAGTATAATGTACATTGACCAACAGGAAATCAGAATTTTTCTATGAAGTACGTGAATGGTTAATTACATTTTCTCTATGAACCTTTCAAGGCCCGTCAAAAAAAGTGGCACATGGGAGAAAATACGGTTCAGTAGTGCAATTCAGATTCAGGAACTCAAAACTGAAAATTGATGTTAGTTTGTTCTGTTTTCTAATGATTCATCGATGATCAATCTACTATTGCTCTTTTAGTGAGATAATTACCTAAACAAAACATAATAAAAGTGAAATTTCCCTAGAAGTGCAAAACCATTCCCACTAACAAAGTGGCAGTACTTGTCTCAATTTTTAGGTACATATTGTATATGCACAACCACCTTGGAAATTCTATAAGATGGAAAGGAGGCAATTTTCACCTTTTCCAGTCCGAATATGTATGTATTGACTAGCAGGTCGTAAAGGCAGAATTGAGACACCGACGAATTATTGCCTGATTACAAAGCAAACAGAATGGCTTAAATCCCACTACTGCTGCTGCAACACTCAAAATCTACTTAGATTCCTATACCAATGTAAATATGTCTATGGTTATCAATCTTAGTGAACTCCTTCCATGAAATTATAGTCACATTATCAAATTAATGGATCTGAGAGAGCACATGGGGATGAAGCATGGGGAGAAGCCGACACCTACCAGTAGATAACAAGACGGAAGAGATCAGGTCCCCTGTTGCAGCGTATGCTTGCACCTGTGGCCGGAGATAAGGATGATGTGTAGCTGAGGGGCGAGGGCAGGGATGGGGCGCGCGAGTGCCGCCGGCCTGGAGGAAGAGACCTATGCGCCTCCACTGCCACCTGGGAGGGAGAGAGTCGCTTGCTGGAGGAAGTGAAGCAGGCAGCGCTGGCTCATTATGGGGCGGTGCCGGCGGTGGTGGGTTGAGAGGCGACGCCGGCGTTAGCAACACACCAAAGGACAACACCCACAGAAGGGAGCGAGGCGCTGATTCCACGGTTGCGGAAGGAAGGGAGGCATCGTAATCGCACCATGGACCGTGGCTCGTGGGTACGCATGCGCGGATAAACAAATCGCTGGTGAAAAAAAAAACACCGTGGGGAGGGTGGCGGACATAGGTTTGAACGGCAGGAACGTAAGATCGCGTGTAAGACATCTTACAAACCCACAATAAGATTAATTAGTACCATTAAATTTAAAGGCCCTGTTCGCTTCTCTTATAATCCGTACTTTTCAGCTTGTTTTTTCAGCCAGAACGCTGTTTTTCTCTCACTATGTAAAAAGAAGATTCCCTGTCACATCAAACTTGCGGTACATGCATGGAGTACTAGATGTTGACGAAATCAAAAACTAATTGCACAGTTTGGTTGTACTTTGCGAGACGAACATTTTGAGCCTAATTAGTCAACGATTGGACAATTATTACCAAATACAAACGAAATACTACAGTGCGCTACAGTGCCTCCGGATTTTAGTCGGCGCCAACTTTGGAGCCAACTAAACGCGCCCTAAGTCACATTAGTTATGTGCTCTCTTTTTAGTTTTTATTTGTAGAGATCGATCTATCTTCAACCAATGTTTTCTGTGTCATATGGTTATGGTCTGAAATAAACCTTATTAGTGGTCCTACTTAGTTCAGTTCACTACGACAGTTGCAATTTTGCCGTGGGTCCTCTGTCTGTCCCCACCCTCAGACACTGGCCTCCTTCGGCTGGTGCTAAAAAAGCACTGTAGCCAGCTGAAATTTACTGTCGCTGACTGATTCCTCTCACGTATTTCTCTAGATTCCTCTAAACGAACAGGCTAAGAGCTGGCGTCCATTTTGTTCACACAGTTCCTGAGTTCCTGTAGGTGTGGTTGCTATATATGCTTTACGTAAATTTAGCAATCATATGGTCGGCATTGACCAAATAGATTTTGCATTGCATCCGTTCACCACTGCACTGTAGAAACACACGACAACACTCCAAAGTTGTGGTGGACGCAGCTGTCCGTTCGGCTGCTTGTAACGCATCTGACAGCCAGCACAGAACTTTTGTGAGAGCCGGCTGCTGCAGCAGCAGCTGAAGTGGCTGTGGAAATTAAACCGGCCACCGAACTAACCACTATCACGGGTGGTCGGGTGGACCTATAGTATATGGGCGGTGATAGCGTCCGCACGTTCAGACCGACGCCCGTGTTCGGACGGCCACGCTTACCTTCCATTTCGCGCGTTCCACGTGGGGCACGTGCCGTCCCAAACGTCACCAGCATCGAAATAGGGGAGGTGGCGTTCGCTTCGTTGAAAAAATAAGTCGAAACACTGTTTCGGCTGATTTGTTGTGAGAGAAAAACATTGATCTGGTTAAAAAACAAGCTGAAAAAGACGGATTATAAAAGAAGCGAACAGGGCCATAGTATATTGGCGGTGATAGCGTCCGGACGTTCGGACGCCCGTGTTCGGATGACCACGTCTACCCTCCATTTCGCGCGTCCCACGCGGGGCCCGTGTCGCCCCAAACGTCATCAGCATCGAAAAAAGGGAGAAGACGGTGCCCGCTTGCGCCTCCTGTTCAGATGCCCAACCGACGCTGGGAGAAGGAGGAGACAAGAGTCTGCAGAAGGTGAGGAGGGGGATGCAACAACCAATCTACATTTGAAATATCCAGATACAACACTTGCAACATACATATGAAACACTTCAAACATGCATCTGAAACACTTGCAAAACCACCTGAGAAACATTGTAAAACATACGCAACATCCAGATAAAATACTTGCAACATATGTGCGTAACATATGCAACATCTAAATAAATACGCTTGCAACATATGTCTGAAAAAAACAAATGAAACATTGAGAACGGAAACTTACAACATACGTATACAACAATTACAATATATGCAACATCCTGATCTACTTTTGCAACATTAATACGAAACAATTGCAACATACCTATGAAACATCTGAAACACTTGAAACATAGGTTTGCAACATGCATTTTTCACCATTCTTTCGTACGACGCAGCGCAGAGCGGGGGAACGGCCAGTTTCGGCCAGCCGGCAGCGCCTGCGCCTGGCCTGGGCCCGGCCAACGATGGCCCCGTCTCCTAGCCACCTAGCCTGTACGAGACGAAGGATGGGGCACGGCATGGTGCCGCGGGGGGGGGGGGGGGGGGGGGGGGGGGGGGGAGGGCGGCTGCGGCACGCCGGAGTGGGGCACGGCGTGGGATGGAGGCGTCGTAGGGGATGGTGGCAGTGGCGTGGCGGAGTGAGCGCAGCGCGGCGCAGAATGGGATGCGTGACAATAGGCAGAGTGGAACGAGCGGATGGCCACATGTGGGAAGTTTTTTTTTTTGGAGTGAGTGTGTCCGAACGGATGGGCAACCTCGTCCTATCATTATCGATAGTATATAGTTTCTTAATAATTTCACTAAATAAGGATTATGGCCATTAAATAAAAACATAATGAAATCCGAGTGCTGGTACGTGCCCTCGCTTGCTCCGTAGGTCCGACCAGTGGTACAGCTAAAAAAATAAATAATCTCTAACAATTCTCATTATACAAAATATTTCTCTAAAAAAAGGTCTTTTATTCAAAATTTTCCTTTATACTTCACGGACAAGCTTAGGTGGCCTCTCAGAGTGACCGAGCGGTGGCTCTGCCACTCGATGCGTCCCATTTTTTCCTTTTTATTATTAGGTAAATTTACAATCCTGTTGCTTCTTTGACGCCCATTGGAAGTCGGTGATAATAAAGACGTGTAGCTTAACTTGCGACGCACGCGCACGAATCTTGCATTGCAAAACCTGAATGCAGAATATCTTCAATTCTCATCATCCCAACATGAATGCACATGACAATTTAAGCTAAAGTATACAAGCAACTCTGCAGAATCCTAATCAAGAAAATGACCATTCTATTTTCCGCAAAGTGGGGACAAAAGCAGCTGATCGTCCTCTCGTGCTCGCCAAGCATTATTCCACAATTTCTTATTCTGCGCGCGCAGTTAGGCCATAGCTTTCATCAGCGATGACGTAACGCTCCTCCTAGCAATTGTAAATAAATTTATATATATATATATAATAGAGTAGAATTGTTAGTTGTTTATGCCGCTGTTTGTTTGCCTTGGAAGGACTCCCATTCCCATGGTGGTGTTGAGAGGCGAGCTGTTTTCTAGGTAGCTGGTTTGAAATACGCAGTTGATGATGAACCCAGACACTGCAAATTGGGCTGTGTTTAGTCGTAGGAATTTGGATTTTGGGGCTACTGTAGCACGTTCGTTTTTATTTGGCAAATAGTGTTCAAACATTGACTAATTAGGCTCAAAACGTTCGTCTCGCAATTTCCCACCAAACTGTGCAATTAGTTTTTCTTTTCGTCTACATTTAATGCTTCATGCACGGGCCGCAAACATTCGATATGACAGGTACTGTAGCAACTTTTTGGAAGTTGGGGTGGAACTAAACAAGGGCTTGGCAATGTTCGCTTGGTTTATAAGTCATACTTTTTTTCAGCCAACGAACAGTATTTTTCTCTCACAACAATTCAGTCAACAAATAGTATTTTTCTCTCACAACAAATCAGCCAACAGTACTTTCAGACAGCCAAGCGAACTGGGCAATTTGCTGGGTCAGGTTGTGCTTGGGCTAGGCTAGTGGGATTAACATTGGGAAAATTAAAAGCTATCCATCAGTTGTGAACTTGGCGCTTTCATAGCAAACTATACTTACCAAGAAATTCGCTATGTGCACCCCAAAACCGTATTATAAAGTACACAAGCACGAGTTTGATAGAGCCAGTATATATGGTCATTTTATATTGTTACATGTTGATTTTGCATAATTCTCCTAATAAACCGTACGTCTCACCAGAGGCTTCGGTTGTTGCTAAGCAAAACCTACCGATTAGAACAAATGAACAACATGTGTTTGCTACTGAAGGTAGTACGTATATATCATCTAGATCGAGAGTTTATGTACAAGCTATCTAGCTTCTGAGAAGTATCAAAGTTGGAAACAGAGCTCACACTAGAACGTCGCATAGTGCTGCGTTAGCACGTTTTAGTTGCATGAAAGCTACCTGTTGGGAAAGTTTGGCGTAATGTTTCAACATGTTTTAGGTAATGATCAAGTGTATTAACAACTCAAACATGTTCGAGCACATGCAGATCATGCCGCTCGCAAACTGATTTTTTTTCTTAAGAAAACGCCAAGCTAATATAATGTTTTATATCATGGACTCACTAATTTGGACACTACTATAAAATGCATTCATCAGTGTTCACAAGGATTGTTTGTTGGCCATTAAATACAGTTTTTTAATGAAAAATCATTAAATACAATTGACTACTCCCTTCGTCCCAAAAAAAAGATGACGTTATGAAATGCGTGAAGTTCAAATTTTCGCAATTTTGACTAGGTTTGTAGAGAATGCGTGCACCATTTATATCTCCAAATAAGTTAATTATGAAAGTATATTCAACGATCTATCTAATGATACTAATTATGTATTATAAATATTAATATTCTTTTATATATAATTGGTCAAAGTAAAAAAAGTTGACTTCCCGGGAAGCGAGAACATCTTCTACTTTGGGACAGAGGGAGTACAAGATTAGGACACATCTTTGTGGAACACGAAACAAACATGTTGTAGGCACTCAAATGATTATTATTATTATTATAGTAGTAAGTAGATGTTAAAGATAAAAAGATAGACTACCGACAGAAATGAAACAACTTATTAAGGGCCATGCCTGATGGACGCATCTTAAGTTTGATTAAATTTATAGAAAATAACATCGACATTAATGTTTCTCAAATTTTGTTTACTATAAAAATATATTTTATGATTAATCTGATGCTACTTGTTTGATATCATAAATATTAGTAATTTTTTATAGAGTTAGTCAACCTTTTGATTGATTGAATGGGGAGGAAGCTAGAATTACACTCTTTTTAGATGAAGGGAGTATGTACAAAAAATAAAAATAGAAAATAGAGGTGGAAATGTGAAAGGATCTAAACAATGCCTAGAGGGGGGTGAATAGACATATCTAAAAAATTCTACACAAAACTTAAAGTCACTTGTCACCAACTGTCGGAAGTCCCGATAGTTTGGGTCGGAACACCCGACGTCGTCAGAAGTTCCGACGCAAACTGTCAGAAGTCCCGATGCCAACGAAAATGTACTACAAGTGCTAAAATGAAATTTTCTGACTTCGATAACTTACAGTCCCGCTTCCTAGTGGTAAGGTAACGCATTGGGGTTGCTCCTTTGACGCCGAAAGATCACCACTCAAGAGATAATTCCAAACCCTAAGAAAATCTTTGGGGAGGAAGAGACACACAAGAATAAAAGTGATAGCACAAGTCTCAACAACAACAAGCACGCGGAACACAAGGATTTATCCCGAGGTTCAGCAATCCCATAAAGGAACTCCTATGTCCTCATTGTTGAGGTGACCACAAAGGTCGAAGTCTCTTTCACCTCCCTGTCTCTCTCAAAGCAACCACAAAGGTCACTCGAGGTTTCCATTAAGAAATCGAGGATAATACAAACTTCCCGAGACTCTTCCACAAGATGGAGGCTCTTGGGCGATGCCTAGCCGGCTAGGGGCAAAGCCTCAAGAGTAATAGACGCAAATCCAACCGGCTTGATGAAGAAATCGAGTGCTCAAGCTTGCCAAAGTGATGCTCTCACTCAATCAACTTGAAGCATTTGTTCAAAGTAGAAACTTGAAGCAATACATGGCCATCCAAAATAAAACATTCATCATCACAAGTAGAGACAAGCACAAGCTAATTAGATAGATAGATAACCATTACTTGTTCTACAATCATCCATCACAAACACATATAGTTGTCTATCACATACTAGCCACCACATGATATAGTTCATACAAGCTAAAAGTTTTAAAGTCTTAAAACTAAGTGACCAACTAACTTATTACATGATAGATCAAAGCCTAACACTCCCCCTTTGTCAACAAGTGCCAAAAGAGGTAGGCCGCGTGAAAGAAATGACTACTCGTCCTCATAGTCCTCCTCATCATCATGGCCACCATCATCACCACCATCGTCATCGTTGTCATCATCATCTTCCTCGATGTAGTCTTGTCCTCTGCAGTGGCCTTGCTCTTGCCATGAGGGAGAGAAGCAACATCGTCCTCATACGCTGCACACGCCTCATCATAAAGAGCCAAAGGATCACGGGGAGGCACAAATGGCGACAAAGGAGAAGATTCAATACTAGCCTGCTGCTCCAAATGATAGAACCTCTCTTGCATGTCATGCTCACGTTGAGCACTAGCACAACACTATACAACACATGTAGGTCATGAGGAACTTAAACTCATTGGGCTTCTTACTAGAGGAGGAAGAAGAGAGTGGCTCGGCACTAGAAGAGTAAGAATCAGTAGGAGGAGAAGCACCACAATGAGAGCGAGAGCCTGAAGGACCTTTGCCTTTGCCTTTGGCTACATCAGCTTTCATCTTCAAGTCCCTTGCAGCTGTGATAGAAGTCTTGTTAGAAATCTTGAGGAGCGTGTGCTAGGAATCACATGCCTGATACTTGCTCAATCACATGCATAATGTTGGGGGCATACAGAAGGTGCCTCACAGGATCCTCACTAGCATCATGTATCTTGTTCCAAATGTATCGGCTAATGGAAAACTGCTAAAAATCATCACCAAAGTGCTAAAGCACCTTCTAAGAGTCATCACGAAGGAAAGTGGAGTCACCACGCTTTGGATACAAAATCTGTCATAGGATGTTGTTCAGAACATAGTAGTAGGGCTTCAGATACATGGTTTGTCCATTAGCTGGATGTCCATCAAGGTACATGTGCTGATACTCCTGCAAAGCCACATCCTCATACTCAGTAAGCTTAGGTGTAGTACGATCGGTGTGACCCAAACCAAGAAGGCGAGAAAAGGTAATGAAATCCACCTTGTAGTGCTTGCCTTCTATGGTCCAATGAATAATATCAATGGCACTGCTAGGGTCTTTCTCATGGTGATAGGAAGCATAAAACTGACAGATGATCTCATTGTTCCAATGCTTCCGAAACACCATCAGGTAGGATAGCCCCATTGAGTGAATATCATGAACCATCTACTCCAGCTCAGGCTCCTTGAATAGACCAAGGGAATAAGTATCAATAACCTTCTCTGAAGGGCCGGTGGCTCCCTCTTCTTCAGAAACTTGTTGTAGAGAATGGACTCATAGTAATCAAAGTGAAAAGGATGCCAGAAATGATACTCAAGGCAGAGATCCTTCTCTTCTTCAGCATACAAATTTCTGTCTCTCATGGACCTGATGTCCTGGACCCTATGACGGTAGTCAACTAGCAGAAGAGGTGTCAAATCATCAGCAGGATCAGGAGCGAGCTGGGGCTCCCATATGACTGGCAGAGGACCATAAAAATAACAAGCTCACTAAAAAATAGGGCCTCAAGATGGTGTACTCGTAACCTCAGCGATGATAGTGTAGCCTGCTCGCTCTGCTCGCTCGAGAGCTTCTTCTTCAGCATCCACTATCAGATCATCTCTAGTAAAGGCACGAGCCGGAGGAGGTGGAGGAACGGCAGTCAAGCCTTGAGCACCACAACCACGTGCATGCTTGGCTTGGGCATGAGAACCACCAGCACCATCACGGGGATAAGACGCCTTGGTGTGGTCAATCGACTTGGGTGCAGCGGCATGATCTTGATTGTGCTTAGACTGCTTCTCCTTACGGCGAGAGGGTTTGCCGCCGTCCATGGCTGTGAGAAACATGAAGCAAAACTAAGAATCAAGGCAAAAAGAAGAGAACAAACATCTAGACATGGAGTAGCATGAATGGATGGGTGACCTTGGAGTCTGAACTCCTGGCCGAAGCTAAAAGTCCCAACGGTCTGGACTTTCGATAGGGACCGAGACTCCCGACGCGCGAGGTCATGAATCCATTCACGATATGCCACATCAAGACATGCATCCGCACAAGGAAGGTAGAGGAGGAGAAAGGGAAAAACAATAGAGGCAGTATCCAAGGTACATTGGAAGTTAGGGCACCATAGAGGTTGTAGCTTGAGAGAGGGGAAGAAGACGGAGGAAAATGAAATCCGCAGGCCACGAACAAATCTTTGAGCACGAGCATCTCCATGAATGGAATCCCCACCATCGAGCCGAGGAAGAAGAGCAGTGCACGGGTGGTGGAGAGGGGGTGGAGAGGTCAGGAGTGCCAACAGGACCCCCGGTGGTGCAAAGTCAAAAAAGATGGGGGCCAAAGCTCCTAGCGGGGCGTGATGTGGTGGCGCGAGGAGGATCGAGGGTGGCGTGAGGAGGCGGCGCAAGGGGGCGGCTGTGGGGTGATGAGAGTACGGGGAGGGAGGGAGAAATGACTATGGTAAAATTGGTTGGGCTAGGTAACGAGATTTTAACCCTAGGTTAAAGACGTGGCGTAGTCAAAATAAACAGCTCAGATCTACGTCGGGACTCCCGACGTTGGGCCTGGACTTCCGATCGTCGGGAGTTCCGACCAACATCAGGACTTCCAACGTAGGGAAACTAGAAAACTCCCAAACTTGAACGCACTACACCATGTGGGGAAAAAATATGATGGACACTAACATTTTAACAAGTGACTATATTTCATTCAACCATCATAAAGCAATAGTCACTCATGAAAATTATAAAATAGATTTTGAAAGTGTCACACAATATTTTCTCAATTCTTTTCTCCTAATTAGATCAAACAAAGTATGTGCAAGACATCAAGCTATGTTACGAGAATCAATGATATTTAGCTCACTCCTCAAAGCACAAAATCATAACTCATCTAGGGGCCTTATGAAGATATCGACTAGTTATTTTTTGGTGCTCACATGGTGAATTGCGATATCTCCTTTTGCTTTGTGGTCTCTCAAAAAGTGATGTTGGATGTTTATGTGCTTTGTTCGAGAGTGGTTTATGGGGTTGTTTGCCAACTTAATGGCACTCTCGTTGTCACACAAAAGGGGAATCATGGTTAGCTCACAACCAAAGTCTTTAAGAGTTTGCTTCATCCAAAGTAGTTGGGCACAACATGCACTAGCCGCCACAAACTTGGCTTGGGCGGTGGACAAAGAAACAGAGTTTTGCTTCTTAGAGCTCCAAGATACCAAAGACCAGCCAATAAATTGGCAAGTCCCGGTAGTACTCTTTCGATTTACTTTGCAACCGGTATAATCCGAATCGGAGTAGCCAAGTAACTCAAAAGTGGAGCCCTTAGGATACCACATTCTAAGATTAGGAATGTGCACTAAATACCAAAAAATCTCTTAACAACCATCAAATGACATTCTTTCGGATTACCTTGAAATCTTGCACACATGCATACACTAAGTATAATATCGGGCCTAGATGCACAAAGGTAAAGGATGGATCCAATCATGGAGCGATATACCTTTTGATCGATGTCCTTTCCTTTTTCATCAAGATCAAGATGTCCATTGGTTGGCATGGGTGTCTTGATGGGCTTGGCCTTGTCTATGTCAAACTTCTTCAACATGTCTTTGGTGTACTTGGTTTGACTTATGAACGTGCCATCCTTGAGTTGCTTGATTTGAAATCCAAGAAAGAACTTCAACTCTCCCATCATGGATATCTCGAACCTATTCGTCATAATCCTACTAAATTTCTCACAAAAAGCCACATTAGTACTACCAAATATTATGTCATCGACATATATTTGGCAAACAAAGATATCATTATTAACTTTACGAGAAAATAAAGTAGCATCAATCTTTCCTATCTCAAACCCGTGTTTGAGTAGGAAATCCTTCAAGCAATCATACCAAGCTCTAGGGGCTTGTTTGAGCCCATAGAGTTTCTTATCGAGCTTGTAGACGTGGTTGGGGTACTTGGGGTCTTCAAAGCCCGGTGGTTGCTCTACATACACCAACTCGGATAGGGGGGCGTTGAGAAATGTACTTTTCACATCCATTTGATATAGCTTGAAATCATGATGTGCGGCATAAGCAAGTAGAATACAAATTGATTCTAGCCTTGCCATCGGTGCATAGGTCTCCCCAAAATTCAAGCTTTCAACTTGAGTGAATCCTTGAGCCACCAACCTTGCCTTGTTCTTTGTCACCATACCATGCTCATCTTGCTTGTTATGGAAGACCCACTTAATTCCAATCACATTTTGCTTGGACCTTTCCACTAAGGACCAAATTTCATTCTGAGTGAAGTTGTTCAACTCCTCTTGCATGGCTATTGTCCAATCTGGATCATCAAGTGCCTCTTCCACCCTACGAGGTTTCAAAGGATAAACAAACGAGTAATGTTCATAAAAACTTGCTAAATGGGAATGTGCAGTTACCCCTCGTCGAATGCTCCCCAATATGCTATCAACGGGATGATCCCATTGAATGGATTGATGCACTCTAGGATGTGGCACTTGAGTTAATCTTTGGATGGGGCCATCATTGTCATCATCATGATCATGACCGATTGGAGGATCACAACCATGAGCTTGTGAAGGGTTGACTTCACTTCTTTCTTCATTATTGCGTTGAGGTTGAGCTTGCTCATTATTGACACTATCTTCATGAGAATGACCTTATGCTTCATTTGATCTCCCATCTTGATTATTTCTTGTTGTAGAAGCTTCACTATGTTCATTGGATGAAACATGATGAATGGTTGGATCAAGATCAACATGCACAACATGTTCTTCGTCTTTGTCTTTGATGGGCTTTACTTCACCAATGGCAAGCTTCTTGATTGCTTTGTGTGGAGCTTCTTCATTACCTACAATATCAACACTGACTTGCTCCTTTTGAGAGCTGTTGGTTTTATCAAAAGTCATGTCTACCGTGATTTCAATCAAACCAGTGATTTTATTGAAAACACCATATCCATGTTCATTAGTACCATAACCAAGCATGAAATCTTCATCAACCTTTGGTGCAAACTTTGAGCTTTTGGATTTCTTGTTAAGTATGAAACACTTGGATCCAAAACTCTAAAGTAGTGCACCTTAGGCTTTTTACCGGTTAGAAGTTCATAGGTGATCTTTTCTCTTTTCTTGCGGAGATATAAGCGGTTGATGGCATGACATGCCGTGTTGACCATTTCTGCCCAATAGTTGGTTGGAGTATTGTATTCATCCAACATTGCTCTTGCGGCTTCTATGAGCGTTTGGTTCTTCCTCTCTACAACACTATTTTGTTGTGGAGTGTATGGAACTAAAAACTCATACTTGATGCCTTCTTCATCAAGGAACTCTTCAAAGTTGGTGTTCTTAAACTCCATCCTATTGTCACTTCTAACACTCTTGATCTTGACATCAAACTCATTTTGGGCTCTTTTTACAAACTTCTTGAAGATGCCATGTACTTCACTCTTGTCATGCAAAAAGAATACCTAAGTGAAACGAGAATAATCATCAACAATTATGAAACCATATTTGTTACCACCAAGGCTTATATAAGTGACGGGTCCAAATATGTCCATATGAGGCAATTCCAATGGCATTTCAGTTGTCACAACATTCTTGACAGGATGTTTAGCTCTAACTTGCTTTCTCACTTGCCATGCGCTACAAATCATATCTTTCTTAAAAGAAACATTTGTTAGTCCAAGGATGTGTTCGCCTTTTTAAAGTTTGGCCAAGTTCCTCATCTCAATATGGGCAAGTCAACGATGCCATAACCAACCTATGCTAAATTTTGCCATTAAACAAGTCTCAGAATTTACTCTATTTGATGTGAAATCAACTAGATAGAGTTTCCCTTTTAAATGACCCATAAATGCAATTGAGGAATTCTCCCTTCTATAGACTTCCACACCCTTATCCGTAAAGAGATAATTGTAGCCCATCTCACAAAGTTGTGAAACAAGCAACAAATTATATCTCAATGAATTCATAAGTAAAACATTAGAAATGGAATTATCATTTGAGATAGCAATTTTACCCAAACTGAGAACTTCTCCTTTCCATTGTCACCAAACACAATGTTTCCACTTTGGTCATGACTAGGTTTAAATGATGTGAACATGTCCTTTTCTCTAGTCATATGATTAGTGCATCCACTATCCACCACCCAACATGTTCCACCAGAGGAATATTCCTACATGACAATTCAAGCTTTTGTTTTAGGTACCCAAAAGGATTTGGGTCTAGGGGGTTAGTCACATAAAACTTGGGCACCCAAATACTCCTCATAATCTTCTTCCTCTTTTGGGCACCAACATACTCTTGTTGTACCCCATTGCATTAGGATTTTGATTGTGAGCATTGATTGCATCTTCATCTAGACACTCATGATGCATGAGCTTTGAAAGATCTTCTTAGGGTGTCATTTCATCATAACCGGACCTTTCCATGATCATGGATACTAGCATATTATTCTTGGTTCTATAGGTTCTAAACATCTTTCTACCAACCTTGTTGTCATCCCATTCAGTGCTTCCAAAAGGTCTTATGCAGTTGACCAATGCTATAAGCCTATCAAACATGGATTATGTTGTTTCATTTTACAAGAACACAAATCTTTCCAATTCACCATGAAGTAACTCAATATTGCCTTTTCTCACACTCTTATCTCCTTCAAATGATACTTTCAAAGTATTCCAAATTTGCTTTGCACTTTCCATTCCATTCACCTTTCTAAACTCATCTGGACCTAGGCTTGACACAAGCAATGCTATGGCTTGTGCATTTTGATGGAGATTGTGCACTTCTTTCAGAGTTATCTCTCTATCTTCATCGGTAGGAATCATCACACCGACATCTATAACTTCCCAAAGTCTTACGACAATGAGATGCATCTTTGTCTTGTAGGATCAATTGGTGTATCTTGTTCCATCAAAGTGAGGTGGCTTGCCAATGTTGACGGAAGAAGTATGTAGAGGTGAACCTTTGATGAGTTGTCTATAGTTGAAGTTCACGTTTGAATATATTCCCTTTCTATGAGCATGCTCACCGGCTCCAACATCACTAGCAACATCTTTGTTTGCTTCATTCTTGCCACTTGTTGCATCATTCTTGCCACTTATTGCATCATCAACCTTCTTGCTTTATTCTTCCTTCATCTTGCATCCTATTCATTTCATCTTCGAAAAACTTGACTTGAGCAGCTAAAAGCTCTAGTTTGGTTTTGGTGAATTGATGAAACCCTAAGTGCTAACCTAGTTTATCAAGTGATCATGAGATAGGTAGCACACTTCAAGTGGAGAAGCTAATGAAGATCATGGCATGGCAATGATCAAGGGCTTAAACTTGAAAAGAAGAAAGAGAAAAACAAAAAGCTCAAGGCAAAGGTATAACTTATAGGAGCTATTTTGTTTTGGTGATCAAGATACTTAGAGAGTGTGATCATATTTAGGTTTGATAGTCGTACTATTAAGAGGGGTGAAACTCGTATCGGAATGCGGTTATCAAAGTGCCACTAGATGCTCTAACTCATTGCATATGCATTTAGGATCTAGTGGAGTGCTAACACCCTTGAAAATGTTTGTGAAAATACGCTAACACATGTGCACAAGGTGATACACTTGGTGGTTGGCATATTTGAGCAAGGGTGAAGAAGTTAGAGGTGAAATGGAGTTGGTCGCAATGACGCTGGCGTCGGTCAACTGACCAGACGCTGGGTCGCTCTATGACCGAACGCTAAAGGGCTACATCCGGTCGTGTTGTCGGTTGGCACAGTAATTAGGGTTAAGCATTGGACGCTGGGCTATGTCCGGTCAAGCATGACCGGACACGTCTGGTCGGCAAAAACATGTTTTGGACCCTTACTGTAAACGACCGGACCCTGAGGGTCCAGCATCCGGTTAGCTCTGTCGGAGCGTCCGGTCAACATTTCGACCGTTGAGATCAATCGTTCATAGTTGAACGCAAGAGACACGTGGCCACCATCGGATGACTGGACGCTGAGGAGCAGCATCCGGTCAGTTGGACCGGAGCGTCTGGTCAGCCCATGATATGCCCAGAGAAGGGGTATAACGGCTCTATTTCATGGGGGCTTCTATTTAAGCCCCATGGCCGGCTGTAGCTCACTATCTTTGGCCATTTTCTTTGACATAGCAATCTTGTTAGCTTAGCCAAAGTTCTCCCACTCATCTCCATCATTGATTCATCATCATAGTGAGATTGGGAGTGATCCAAGTGCATTGCTTGAGTGATTGCATCTAGAGACACTTGGTGTTCGTGTTTCGCTGCGGATTTTGCTTGTTACACTTGGTGGTTGCCGCCACCTAAATGGCTTGGAGCAGCGAGGATCATTGAGCGGAGGGTGGTGATTGTCTCCGGCTTCGATCATGGTGATTATGAGGGGTTCTTGACCTTTTTCCGGCGGAGCACCAAAAGGTACTCTAGTGGATTGCTCGTGGCTTATGTGATCCTCATCTTGTGTTGGTTGTGCAGCACCCTATTGAGGGTTTGGCGTGTGAAGCCAATTAGCGCGTGAACCTCCAAGTGAGTGAATCGCCACAACGAGGAGTAGCTTGCCGGCAAGCAAGTGAACCTCGATAAAAAATCATTGTGTTCATCATTTGATTCCGAGGTGATTGGTCTTCATTGTTATTTTTTCTTATGATTGATTGGTACCTTTATCTACCCGGCGGTATAACCTTCTTGATCACTCTTTTTACTTTACCGCAAACTAGTTGATAAGCTCTTTAGTGTAGCTAGTTGTGAGAGCTTGCTTGCTTGGTTGGTGTGGCTCTTTAGTTAGCCTTTGAGAGCACACTAACATAGGGTAGTGTCATAGCTTTTGTGTGAATATACACTATCTAAACTAGAATTGTGGTAGGTGGCTTGCATCTTGAGTAGGCTAGCGCAATACTTGCTTTGCCTTATAATTGTCTAACCATTTTGTTAAGTGTTGTTGTAGAAATTTTTATTAGGCTATTCACCCCCTCTAGCCATTAGGACCTTTCAAGTGGTATCAGAGCCAAGGTCATCGTTATTCAAGGCTTAATAACCTTTGGTGTTAAAATGGCTCAAATCAACAACACCAAGAAGACACCCCAATTTGATAGCTCCAACTATCCCTATTGGAAGGCTAAGATGACAACTTATATCAAGTCAATCAATAGGAAGGTTTGGAAGGTGGTAGAAACAAAAGTTGAGATTGAAGATCCGGAGAATCCCACCACGGCCGAAGAAGTACTTCTCCAAAACAATGACATTGCTCTAAGTGCTATTCATGATGCAATTGATGAAAGAACATTTGAGCAAGTCAAAAATATTGAGATGGCTCATGAGGCATGGAAGAAGCTAGAAGAGTCACTTGAGGGCACTCAAGCCATGAAGGGTGCAAAGGCTTACATTCTCAAAAAAAAGTTTGCAAGCTTCAAGATGAAGGATGATGAGAGTGTGCCGGAGATGTTCCATAGGCTTTAAGTGCTTATCAATGATCTCAAAGCACTTGGAGAAGAAGTGAAGGATAAGGACTTCTCCCATAGGTTCTTGAGATGCTTACCCTCAAGATTTGGTACATTGGTCACTATTCTAGTGAGGAGTAGTTTGGACACCATGACACCAAACTAAGTATTGAGAGATATAATGACCGATGATACTTATAGAGATGATGATGAGAAGGAAGAAAGGAAGGAGAAGAAAGATGAGAAGAAGGATGAGAAGAAGAAGAGCGTGGCATTCAAAGCCACATTATCCAAGGGCAAAGCAAAGCAAGAAACATCAAATGAAGAAGATGAATCATGGGATGATGATGATGATGAGAAGATGGCTCTATTTGTCAAAAGATTTAGCAAGTTCATGGTGAAGAAGGGCTACCATGCTAGAAGAAAGAAGTCTTCATCCAAGAACAAAGAAGAGTCAAGAAGGTGCTTCAAGTGTGGAAGCAAAGATCATCTTGTTGCTCAATGCCCATACAATAGCGACAATGATGATGACAATAAGAAGAACAAGAAGAAGGACAAGAAGGAAAAGAAAGAGAAGAAGGACAAGATAGCCTTCAATAAGAAGAAGGGTGGTTCATATGTAGTCACTTGGGATAGTGATACTTCCTCAAGTGATGATGATAATGATAGTGATGATCACAAGACCACCAAGAAGAAGGTTCCTGCAAGCATTGCCATCAATGAGAAGCCTTCTCTCTTCGAATCTTCATCATGCTTCATGGCTAAGGCCACTAAGGTATAAACTTGTGATGATGAAAGTGATAAAGAACATAATGATGACAATGAAAATGAAAATAAAAATGAAAATGATAGTGATAGTAATAATGATGAACCTACTAAGGATGAATTATTTGATATGCTAGAAGATGCTAGAGAACACTTTGACATCAAGAGAAGGGAATGCAAAAGCTTGCGTAAGGAACTAAAAACCCTTAAGCAAGCTTTGATGAGCTTAATGCATCTCATGAGAGGCCAGAGGAAGCCAATGAGAAGCTTGGCAAAGCTCACAAAAAGCTTGAAAAGGCTTATTCCTCTTTGCTTGATGAGCAAAATAAAAAGAAGCATGTTGAAACTTGCAATGTAGGTTTAACTTATGATATAATTGATGAATCACTATTCATACCTATCATTGTTGCTCCTACTAACCCTTCTTGTAGCACTTCTACTTCTATCTCATCTAGTAGTGATGGTCTCACTTGTGATACCTCACTAGTGGTTGAGAATGAGAACCTCAAGAAGGAGGTCACTAAGCTCACTCACACCTTAGCTAAGGCTTATGGTGGTGAGGACCACTTGCTTATGTGCTTGGGTAACCAAAAAGCTTCTCTCTACAAAGAGGGATTGGGCTATACCCCCAAGAAAGGCAAGGTGACCTTTGCTCCTCACAAGACTAGTTTTATAAAGAACAATGGTCAGTTTTGCACTAGTTGCAAGCAAGTTGGTCACAAAGAGCAAGAATGCAAAAATAAGAGCAAAAATGCTAATGTATCCTCTATTAAGCTTGATTCATGTTATATGCTTACTAGGGGTACACATGGTGTAAAGGCTAAGTTCATTGGTAAACCATGGATGGGCTCAAAGAAGAAAATCATTTGGGTACCAAAGAGCCTAGTGACTAACCTTCAAGGACCTAAGCAAGTTTGGGTACCTAAAAAGAATTGATCTTCTTTTATAGGTCAATTACAAAGCTGGAGGAAGGCATTGGGTTCTTGATAGTGGGTGCACTCAACACATGATCGGTGATGCAAGAATGTTCAACTCAATCAACACCAATGGCAATGATGGTTATGATAGTATCACATTTGGTGATAATGGTAAAGGCAAGGTCAAAGGGCTTGGTAAGATTGCAATATCCAATGACATGAGCATATCCAATGTGTTGCTAGTAGAGAGCTTGAACTTTAATTTGCTATCCGTGGCTCAATTGTGTAATCTTGGATTCAAATGTATATTTGGAGTAGATGATGTAGAGATCATAAGTGTAGATGGCTCTAACTTGATCTTCAAAGGTTTTAGATATGAAAATCTATACTTGGTTGATTTCAATGCTAGTGAAGCTAAATTATCTACATGCTTGTTCACTAAGTCTAGCATGGGTTGGTTATGGCATAGAAGGCTTGGTCATGTTGGAATGAAACAATTGAATAGATTGGTTAAGCATGACTTGGTTAGAGGCTTGAAAGATGTTGTGTTTGAAAAGGATAAGCTTTGTAGCTCTTGTCAAGCCGACAAACAAGTTGGAAACACCCATCCTAAGAAAAATATGATGAGCACTAGTAAAGCATTTGAGTTATTGCACATGAATTTATTTGGGCCAACAGAATACACTAGTATCGGTGAAAACAAATATGGCTTTGTGATAGTGGATGACTACACTAGATACACATGGGTATTCTTTCTAGTGGACAAAAGTGATGTATTTGCAACATTCAAATCATTTATCAAGGGCATTCACAATGAGTTTGAAACAACCATCAAGAGAGTTAGAAGTGACAATGGTAGTGAGTTCAAGAATACTAGAATTGATGAGTTATGTGATGAATTTGGAATTAGACATCAATTCTCGGCCAAGTACACACCTCAATCAAACGGCCTTGTTGAGAGGAAAAATAGAACACTCATTGATATGGCAAGGTCTATGCTTAGTGAGTACAATGTGAGTCAATCCTTTTAGGCCGAAGCTATCAACACGACTTGCTATTATAGCAACCGCCTCTATTGTCACCGATTGAAAGAGAAGACACCATATGAGCTCTTGAATGGTAGAAAGTCCAACATTGCATATTTTTGGGTCTTTGGTTGCAAATGCTATATCTTGAAGAAAGGCATAAGATTGGGCAAGTTTGACAAGAAATGTGATGAAGGATTCCTACTTGGTTATTCCACTACAAGCAAAGCATATAGAGTTTGGAATTTAGATAGTGGTACTCTTGAGGAAGTTCATGATGTTGAATTTGATGAAACTAAGGGTTCACAAGTAGAGAATGAGAACTTGAAAGATGTTAGAGGCATTCAACTTTCAAATGCCATGAAGAACATCGACATTGGTGAATTGAGGCCTAGACAAGTGAATGATGATGAAGATGATCAAGTGCAAGTGCTCTCCAACTCAAATGTGCAAGATGATACAAATCAAGATAGTACAAGTGGATCTCATGACAATGAACAAGATCAAGTGGCTAGTACATCATCTCAACCCAATGATCAAGCAAGTGCAAGCAATCAAGTTTTAATCCTCCAACCGACCAATGTTGCAAGAGATCATCCATTGGATACTATCATTGGTGATATTTCAAGAGGTGTACAAACAAGATCAAGATTGGCATCATTTTGTGAGCATTTCTCATTTATGTCATCCATTGAACCAAAGAAGATAGATGAAGCTTTAAAGGATGTTGATTGGGTGAATGCTATGCATGAAGAATTGAATAACTTCATAAGAAATCAAGTATGAGAATTGGTAGAAAGACTAAAGGGATACAATGTGATTGGAACCAAATAGGTCTTTAGAAACAAGCAAGATCAAGATGGGATAGTAGTAAGGAACAAAGCAAGATTAGTAGCACAAGGCTATACACAAGTTGAAGGTCTTGATTTTGGAGAAACATATGCCCCGGTTGCTAGATTAGAAGCAATTAGAATTTTGCTAGCCTATGCTTGTGCCCACAACATTAAGCTCTATCAAATGGATGTTAAGAGTGCATTTCTCAATGGCTACATCAATGAAGAAGTATATGTTGAGCAACCTCCTGGTTTTGAAGATAATAAGAAACCCAACCATGTATACAAGTTGAAGAAAGCATTGTATGGCTTGAAGCAAGCACCTAGAGCATGGTATGAGAGATTGAGGGATTTCCTACTCTCTAAAGGGTTCACAATGGGCAAGATTGACACCATTCTTTTCATCAAGAAGATTGGAAAAGATCTATTTGTATTGCAAATCTATGTTGATGACATCATATTTGGATCAACAAATCAAGAATTTTGTGATGAGTTTGGAAAGATGATGGCTAATGAGTTTGAGATGTCCATTATTGGAGAATTGAGTTACTTCCTTGGTCTTCAAATCAAGTAATTGAAGAATGGTACTTTTGTGAGTCAAGGCAAGTATATCAAGGACATGATCAAGAAGTTTGGTATGATTGATAGCAAAGTCATTAGCACACCAATGGGAACCAATGGCAACTTGGATAGTGATGCAAGTGTAAATATGCTGGATTAAAAATTGTATCGGTCTATGATTGGAAGCCTACTCTATGTGACTGCATCAAGGCCGGATGTCATGATTAGTGTATGCATGTGTGCAAGATTTCAAGCCTCACCAAGAGAAAGTCATTTGAAGGCTACAAAGAGGATATTGAGGTACTTGAAGCATACACCAAATATTGGTTTGTGGTATCCCAAAGGAGCAAAGTTTGAGCTAGTTGGTTACTCCGACTCGGATTATGCGGGATGCAAGATTGAAAGGAAGAGCACCTCGGGCACATGTCAATTGTTGGGAAGATCACTTATTTCATGGTCATCAAAGAAGCAAAATAGTGTTGTATTATCAACCGCCGAAGCCAAATACATATCCACCAGTAGTTGTTGTGCACAAATACTTTGGATGAAGGCCACTTTGAGTGACTTTGGAATCAAGTTCAAGAAAGTGCCATTGCTATGTGATAATGAGAGTGCAATCAAGCTAACCAATAATCCGGTTCAACATGCAAGAACAAAGCACATTGATGTCCGCCACCATTTTATAAGAGATCACCAACAAAAAAGGAACATTTGCATTGAGAGTGTAGGCACCGAAGATTAACTTGCCGACATATTCACCAAGCCATTGGATGAGAAAAGGTTTTGCAAGCTAAGGAATGAGTTGAATATATTGGATTTCTCAAATATGTATTGATGCACCCCCACTCATATGACATGCCTCTCCTTCGAGCAATCCAAGGTAAAAGTTGATTGGCATGACATACATCTTTGCTAAGGACATGATTAGTGCATCTAGTCACATTTTCAATTTTATTAGAACCTTTCAAGTGGTTCTATGTTATTAGGCTCATTCATGAAAATCAAATGATTTTGATGTCTATATGGTATCACTATTGCTTCTATGCTTGACTTGATCTAGTGATAGCATATGACATATTTATGGGCTTGTAAACCTAGTGTTTAATCTAGAAAATGAGCTATAAGTGTTTAACTCAACATGGTATAAGATAACCCTTATTTGGAGGTGTGAAGAAGCTTGTCCTTGGATCAAACCGAGTTAAATATCTTTGGCAAATAATATAGACTAGACCAAATTTGGAAAAATGATCCTCACCCCATTGATTGACATTGATAATCTCGACCCTATAAGTAATACTATCTATATTTAAAACCTTTGTGGTTATTGATGACAAAGGGGGAGAGAAACAAAGATAGTAGTAAAAATAGTGAAAAAGGGGGAGAAATATCATAAAGGGAGAGAAACATAAAGGTATACTTGATATATGACATAGGGGGAGAAAAGAGAAAAAGAAAAGGGATCAATTAAAATTTTGAGCACATAAGTAGGGGGAGCAAGCTCATGAACTTATATGATGCATTTGAATGTGCATTTCATATATTTGCTTGCATGGCATAAGTTCTAAAATTCAAAATATCCATGCTTGTGTGATATATGTTAGTTGTAAGAATGAATGATGAAATGAAATCACTAGATAACTTTCATTTCCAAGTAAGTCTTTACAAGTGGTATCTTTCCAAAGTATGTTTCCAAGTGATATTGAGCTAACCATGGTGCTAAGGATGGTATATTGGTGCACTCCGATTAGTATCACGCTTCAAAGGTCTATCTTTTATACCTTAGCATCATTTGGTAGACATTAACTCATATATTTCCTATCTAAGCATATGTGCAAGCTTCAATCCAAACTCTTAGCACATATGTAGGGGGAGCAATTGCTACCATTTGGGGTTCATGAAACTTGTCCATATCCTTTTACACATGGTAAATATGCTTGGGCAAGCAACATGGATTCAATTAAATTTTATTTCATATCTTTGTATAAGGGTTGTCATCAATTACCAAAAAGGGGGAGATTGAAAGCTCTAGTTTGGTTTTGGTGAATTGATGAAACCCTAAGTGCTAACCTAGTTTATCAAGTGATCATGAGATAGGTAGCACACTTCAAGTGGAGAAGCTAATGAAGATCATGGCATGGCGATGATCAAGGGCTTAAACTTGAAAAGAAGAAAGAGAAAAACAAAAAGCTCAAGGCAAAGGTATAACTTGTAGGAGCTATTTTGTTTTGGTGATCAAGACACTTAAAGAGTGTGATCACATTTAGGTTTGATAGCCATACTATTAAGAGGGGTGAAACTCGTATCGGAATGCGGTTATCAAAGTGCCACTAGATGCTCTAACTCATTGCATATGCATTTAGGATCTAGTGGAGTGCTAACACCCTTGAAAATGTTTGTGAAAATATGCTAACACATGTGCTCAAGGTGATACACTTGGTGGTTGGCACATTTGAGCAAGGGTGAAGAAGTTAGAGGTGAAATAGAGTTGGTCGCAATGACACTGGCGTCGGTCAACTGACCGGACGTTGGGTCGCTCTACGACCAGACGCTAAAAGGCTGTGTCCGGTCGTGTTGTCGGTCGGCACAGTAATTAGGGTTAAGCATCGGACGCTGAGCTGTGTCCGGTCAAGCATGACCGGACATGTTCGGTCGGCAAAAACATGTTTTGGACCCTAACTGTAAACGACCGGAAGCTGAGGGTCCAGCGTCCGGTCAGCTCTGTCGGAGCGTTCGGTCAACATTTCGACCGTTGAGATCAATCGTTCATAGTTGAACGCAAGAGACATGTGGCCGCCATCGGGTGATCGGACGCTGAGGAGTAGTGTCCGGTCAGTTGGACTGGAGCGTCCAGTCAGCCCGTGATATGCCCAGTGAAGGGGTATAATGGCTCTATTTCGTGGGGGCTTCTATTTAAGCCCCATGGCCGGCTGTAGCTCACTATCTTTGGCCATTTTCTTTAACATAGCAACCTTGTGAGCTTAGCCAAAGTTCTCCCACTCATCTCCATCATTGATTTATCATCATAGTGAGATTGGGAGTGATCCAAGTGCATTGCTTGAGTGATTGCATCTAGAGGCACTTGGTGTTTGTGTTTCACTGTGGATTTCGCTTGTTACTCTTGGTGGTTGCCGCCACCTAGATGGCTTGGAGCAACGAGGATCATTGAGCGGAGGGTGGTGATTATCTCTGGCTCTGATCGTGGTGATTGTGAGGGGTTCTTGACCTTTCCCCGATGGAGCGCCAAAAGGTACTCTAGTGGATTGCTTGTGGCTTGTGTGATCCTCATCTTATGTTGGTTGTGCAGCACCCTATTGAGGGTTTGGCGTGTGAAGCCAATTAGCGCGTGAACCTCCAAGTGAGTGAATCACCACAACGAGGAGTAGCTTGCCGGCAAGCAAGTGAACCTCAGTAAAAAAATCATTGTGTTTATCATTTGATTTCAAAGTAATTGGTCTTTGTTGTTATTCTTCCTTGTGATTGATTGGTACCTTCATCTACACGGTGGTATAACCTTCTTGATCACTCTTTTTACTTTACCGCAAACTAGTTGACAAGCTCTTTAGTGTAGCTAGTTGTGAGAGCTTGCTTGCTTGGTTGGTGTGGCTCTTTAGTTAGCCTTTGAGAGCACACTAACATAGGGTAGTGGCATAGCTTTTGTGTGAATATACACTATCTAAACTAGAATTGTGGTAGGTGGCTTGCATCTTGAGTAGGCTAGCGCAATACTTGCTTTGCCTCATAATTGTCTAACCATTTTGTTAAGTGTTGTTGTAGAAATTTTTATTAGGCTATTCACCCCCCCCCTCTAGCCATTAGGACCTTTCAGTAGCCATCAACTCTTCAGCTATCTTCTTGGCCATCTCGGCGGCATCATCTTGCATCGTGTCGGACTCTGACATTATTTCTTCTCACACAGTGAAGCGCTAAAAGAAGACCTTACTTTGGTACCAATTGAAAGGATCTAAACAATGCTTAGAGGGGGGGGGTGAATAAGCGTATCTAAAAAATTCTACACAAAACTCAAAGTCACTTGTTAGCAACTGTCGGAAGTCCCAACAGTTTGGGTCAAAACTCTCGACGTCGTCAGAAGTTCCGGCACAAACTATCAGAAGTCTCGATGCCTATGAGAAATGTACTATAAGTGCAAAAATGAATTTTGTGACTTTGATAACTTACAACCCCACTTCCTAGTGGTAAGGTAACGCGTTGGGGTTGCTCCTTTAACGCCAAAAGATCACCACACCATAGATCGAGTCCAAACCCTAAGAAAATCTTTAGGGAGGAAGAGACACAAGAATAAAAGTGATAGCACAAATCTCAACAACAATAAGCACATGAGACACAAGGATTTATTCTGAGGTTTAGCAACCCCACAAAGGAGCTCCTACGTCCTCGTTGTTGAGGTGACCACAAAGGTTGAAGTCTTTTTCACCTCCTCGCCTATCTCAAAGCAACCACAAAGGTCACTCGAGGTTTCCACTTGGAAGTCAATGGTAATACAAACTTCCCAAGGCTCTTCCACAAGATGGAGCCTCTTGGGCGACGCCTAGCTGGTTATGGGCAAAGCCCCAAGAGTAATAGACGCAAATCCAAATGGCTTGATGAAGAAATTAAGTGCTCAAGCTTGCCAAAGTGATGCTTTCACTCAATCCACTCTCCTTTCACTCAAAACCCTAGGGGGGTCGAAGATTGGAGCAAAGGGAGAGGAGAGGGGAGTCTTGAATGCTTGAGAGTTGTTTTGGACGTGAGTAGGTCACAATGAATGAGTTAGTAACGGTTAGAAGAGAGGAGACAACTATTTATACTTAAGGGAGAAATCCAACTGTTCAGATCTACGTCAGAAGTTCTGACGTAGATCTCAGGACTTCCGACCCATAAAGAACACTGTTCATGCAAGGTCAAAGTCATTACGAACACGTCAACGTCACAACTCCCGCCGTACGTTGAGACTTCCGACGCGCACGGTCTGCAGGGCAACCAGGTGGCCAGATGTCGGGATTCTTGACCTGAATCGGGACTTCCGACGGTTGGGACTCTTGACGTACATGGGACTTTCGACGGGCGCAGTCAGCCAACCAGCTAAGTCCAGGTGTCGGGACTTTCGACTGTCAAGAGTTTCGACTCACGTCGGGACTTCCGACGGCCGTAGTCACTATGCAGGCTAAGTGACTAGGCGTTAGGACTTCCGGCGTGAGTCGTGACTTCCGATGGTCGGGAGTTCTGGCTTATGTCGGGACTTTCGACACCAAAAGTCACAAAAAAACTATTCTACATGCTCATGAAGTGCTAGAGTGTCTTTCTTTGATTTTAATTTTATACTTGAGTACTCTATCTTCTTCAGATCAATTAAGTTTGCATCCCTCTTTATTGTACAGCATACCTAAACTCAAAAGCAAAAAAATGTAAACTTGAAGGTTCGCTTTGAGTTCGACGTCTTTTTCAACTTCAAGAATTGAGGGACACTATTTCACCTTTATCAACTCTTTAAATCTTTCGTGGAACTAATTGCTGCGACATATCTCATTAAGATCACATTAGTCCCTAATTTGGATGGCATCAATACACCAAAATCCACATATGGGGCAAATGCACTTTTAAAATGCAAGTGGGAGGTGTAGATTTAGGTTAAACAAATTAAGTAATGGAGAAATTGAGGTAGCTTAAGGGCTATGGATGATGGTGCCTTAAGGTCGAAGCTTGTTCTCACCCACTTGTTACTTTAAAGCATAATTGAGGCCGGAATTGAAAAGGTGCGTTGCCTGAAAAATAAATGTAGGGAATACTAGAGCTAAGAGTGTAGGGACCGGACATATTTCTCCTTCCTTTTTCAAATGCATTTATAGATACTGAGGATAAATGATGAGTTAGGTGATGGGAGAAGTGATAGATGCTGCTAAGGGCAGTCTCAGTGGAAGTTTCATGACGTTATTTCTAATACTGTCATTTCATATACAATGAAATGAAACTTGGATGAAACGGCTATTGTCAATATAAAAATTTTATTCTATAGTTTCATAGACATTTAATTCCGTGGCTCATAAAGTGTTGGTAATCGTGCCAAGAGATGAAACTCATTTCTTCTCTCTTCTTAAATACGTTGTCATGTCGTTAAAAATACCTATATGGCAACTTATTTAATGCAGATGAAACTCTCATGAAACTCCAACAGAGACAATCCTAACATTTTTCTGGTATTTTGCACAGTGGAAGATGAGAGGATACATATTTCATTTGCAGGGAAGAGAAGTGCATCTTCTGGTCACAAATGTAAGTTCACGAGTCAAGCTTTGTAACTTTGGCTAGCAATACATAAACGGAACCTATATAAACCTCCTGCTTCAGCAGTACTTTTCAGCACAGTGTTTTTCTCTCACAAGAAATCAACATCAGCTAAATTTCAGCGAAACAAACAGGGTTAAAATTAATTAAAAATATTTGACCTAGAATAAGTTGTTAAAAGGTAACAAAATGGTATAGCTCACCCTTTAGACTTGAAGTTAAAAAAGGAGAAATGGCTGCTACAGGCTGCACAAGGAAAAGTAGCGTAGGAAAAGAAAAAGAAAAAGAAAAAGAAGGAAGGAGCATCGTAGAAAAGAAACTATTCTAACAAAAAAATGCAATGGAAATTTGAAAACAATATTCGCTGCTGCATGCTACACAGGCTACAAAAGTTCCTACCGTACTCCCTCAATCCCAGAAATAACTTAATTTCGATAAGTCAAACAAATTTAAATTTAATTAAGTTCATAAAAACTGACTTTTATGATACAAAATTTAAGTTTAGTTAAATCTATAAAAAACTGAATTTTATGATACCAAATACTTCGTCGGTTTTAAATTATGAGACGTCTTGACATTTCTAGGTTTGTAGCTTTTGTTATGGACTTAGATATGCACTATGTCTAAATGCATAGTAAAAAAATATGTCTATAAAAATCAAAACATCTTACACTTGGAAAAGGAGAGAGTAAGTATCAATAGATTAGCTATAGAATATATTTTCATGTAGCGTACATAAATATTAATGCTATCTTTTTAAAAGGTTAGTATTTTCATAGTACACCTATTTAGACACATAGATCACCCCTCCGTTCCAAAAATATATATATAATTCTGATTTTCGGGCAAGTTGAACGGTCTTAAGTTTAACTAAATCTATACAAAAATTTACTAACATTTATGATATCAAATAAGTAACATTTAGATTTATTATACGACATAGTATTTTCATAGTAAATCTAATTAGAGACGTATAAATGATGATATTTTTTTCTATGAACTTGATCAAATTTAGAAAAGTTTAACTTAATCCAAAATCTAGAATTGTATTTTTTTTTCATGGAGCAAGTATATATTCATTTTTTTGGACGTATAAGGATAGGACATGACAAGACGGCATGTGGCTTTTGTGTGGTCCGTTGGTGCGGCTAGCTGTTTCGGTCGCGGCAGTGAGCAGTGAGGACTGAGGAGGGGCCCATCCGCCGTGTCGTCCAATACCAGCGGCCGGAGCCTCGTCACCCGTCGGTGGCCGCTGTACGCCTGCACTACCTACCATACCAACATGCGAATCACCACGGCTGTTTCTGCTGACTTTTTGCCGGCGGGGACCCCAATCCTTCAGGGCGTCCCCAACGGTGTCCTGTTCACTAGCTAGGAGCAGCGTCTGGCCAATGAGAAGGAATGAGGGTTCAGAAATCCACCGAGCTAGCGCTTGCACAAGAGCCTAGCTCGCACGATTACCGAAATTTTCCAAGTCTCTGACAATACATGCCACTATCTAATCTTTTAGTTTTAAATTATATTCAGCCTCCACGTCAGCTAGCGTTTTGTAAACGCTGTTGAGGACGCCCTCAGCCCACGTTATGCTACTGCTGCAGCTGCGATACGGCAGATCTGTCTGTGGCCAACAGTCGTAGCACCAACAAAAACCACGGGTACAGCTAGTGCCAAACTGTACTCCTGTGTGGATTCTCGTGACTCTGCCACCCAATAGAGAGAGAGGCGGAAAATATACCTCGCCTGTTTGCTCACGTTGAAATTTAGCTTAAGTTGATTTTTATACTAAAATGTTACGAGAGAAAAATATTATTTCACGACGATCTGAATAAACTCAAAATAAAGACGCTTCTCTTCTCCAAAAATCCAATAGCGGTACGGCGTGGCTTGTCCTTCGAAAATATACTAGTACCGGTATAAACTTTCTTAGGAATTTGGCACACTATAGAGATTTTTTCTTTTTTTTTTTCTAAAATATAAACTAGAAGCCTAGTGGAGCCACGAAAAACGGCTTCTGGAGCCACGATAAAGATGGGTGAAGACCTCCTTTCGTCGTTCAAGTTTAATAGTTTTTTTAGGATTTAACATTACATTGAATAAAATATGTTCCATGGGCTGGCGGTCGGTTGCTCGCCATACCTTATTTGTCCAAGAGATCTTTGGTGTGCCTATCGCTCTAGGCATCCAATACGCTGGTCTTCATTTTACTTTTGTTTTTGCAGGGTCGATGCGGCTAGGGGATAATAGACAGCTCGCTCGTTTGGCTATGGCTTGTCGTAAACGATCGTAAATTTTCAATCGGAATAGTCTTTTTCTCTCACACAAATCAGCCAGCAGTACTTCTTCACGAACCAGCAACGATACAAACCAGCCAACCGAACAGGCTGAGTTTCCCGCTTGCATCTATGTGTTACCGGCTCGCTGGATTCTGATCTCACGACAACCGAGCTGGTATCCGGGCTTCTAGCTCTAGCAGTGCTGGTACTTTCAGTGCCAAGACTATTGTCTCTTTAACATGTTTGATGACGAGGCAGACGATGTTCTTTCAACATGTTAAATTTGTGTTGGGAAGCCCTCATGACGTTGGACCATGCGGTGTTTTCAAGTTTTGATACATGTCGTTATGGATGATTGGAGGGCTATGTGTTTTTGTTTGCTATCCTAAGTGTTACTGAGTTTAGACAAGTTACAATTAGATAATCATTAGCATGGTTTAAAGGTGAAGATTGTTATTAAAGGGCTCTGGGTATATTCTAGCATATACTGTATTTCTTTGCGTTCAGCGACTTTGAAACATGGATGTTTATGGTACCCTATTAATAGACTTTCTTCCACTTCATAAAAAAAAATCCTATTTATCTTTGTACTCCCTCCATGTCCCTAAAGAAAGTCGTTTTGAACATCGACATGGTTTTAAAAACAACTTTAACCGGTACTTTTTGCAATATAATATTTATAAAATATAGTCAATACATACTTTTGTAAAACTACATTTTGAGATGAATATACTCACACCACTTTCATATTTTCAAACTCTAACATAAAAAATTATTTATAGTCAAAGTTTAAAATATTTGACTTAAGACAACCTAAAAACAATTTTCTTGGGAACATGGAGGGAGTATATTCATACACATTCTAGTACTATGAGGACTTCCAAACATATTTTATATTATAATAAATATATTAAATATGTCATCTACCACTTAAAAAGTAATGAGCCGCATATACAAGCAGCATACATGGAAAGTCCTGAGATTATTATTCAAGTATATTGATTTCGCCGAGCTACGCCTGGGTCCTCACGAACCCACCTTTAATTGGAAGGTTAACAAACAAAATGTTAAGTCTATGAAGTAGTTTATTACAAGGGGTTCCATTTCCACCCTCATGGCAAGGGCACCGACCTGATGGTATTCTGGGAACCAGAAAAATAAATCAGCGGCAAGTTTTTCTTTCTTTCCTTATCGGAAAGGAGATATCCACGAGAGGAGAAGTTTACCTAGAAGAAGAATATCCCTAATCCTCGTAGTAGTAGATATTATCAAAAAGGTATCAGTATCACACCGTTCTGTCCGGCTCCCGCCAGTCAAATTAATATTAATAGCCCCGTTCGGCTTGCTGAATCTTGGCTGAAACTAGCTGAAAAATACTGTTCTGCCTGAATTGTTGGGAAGAAAAATACTATTCCGTCTGAAAAAACAAACCGAACAAATTGAATATGGGGTAAGCCAAACAGGGCCATGTCAACACCTCCATCAACATATTTCTCTCCAAACTTCCACCAACCAAGTCGCTGTTATTTTTCTTTCCTTGGAGCTGATTTGATAAGCTCCCACAGTAGGAGCACCAGAGGTTAGTTTGGTCCAAAAATTTTTTTTGATCCACCATCATTTTTCCCCAACAAGACAAGAGAAAGGAGCCCTTTGCTTTGTGCAGCAGCATCAGTGGGCAAATCAAAACCAAATAAAATTTGTTAATCAGCGGTTGGCAAGCGCGACACGGCTTCTGCTTAAATAAATCCGCTCTTGTTTTTGTGGGGGAGAGAGCGCCTTCCTACCGGCTTCTACTAATCCGGTGGATAGACACGGTTTGCATTCGAAACATGTAAACGGTGGGCAAATTCGGTACGATAGAAAAGAAAAAGGGGCACTTTTGGAAAGAAAATTTAATGACCTGGACCAGCTGGGAAACCGCGCTTTGAAGGGAGCCAGCGGGTCACCGTCGCCCCGTCAGCGTCGTTCGGTCAGCGGGCCGCCTCATCTGCATTCTTCTCGTTCGGTCCTCCGTGAACATGTAATTTCCTCGCTACGTATTTATTCACTCACGCCGTTTTTCCATGGAATACAAACGTTGTCTCCCATGGAGTTGCTCTCTTGGAATACAGACGTTGTGTTCTCTTGGAAAAGTATTTAGTGAACTCACTACTAAAAAAATGAGATCTAACTCTAAAAAAATCTAACTCATTATGTTAATACTTAATGGCCTCTTCGCTTCACGTTTAAGCAGCTGCATCTACTACTAGCTTGTTGTTGCTGCATTTGTTGATTAGCTGTTGTTCCTGTAACTATAGCTAGCTTGCCAAACAGGCCTGATAATATCGTTCATAGAGACTTGATACAAGAGGAGCGTTCACTATAGCTTCAAGGTACCGAGCTTTTCATCCGCAGCCAACCACTGTAATTTAAACGAAAAACGCTGTAGTTGCAAACACTTGAAGCTCCAATGAACCGGCCAAAGTTTATAACCACGGGACTAAATTATTTTTTGAGTAAAGGAAAACTTTTTTAGTGGCTCAATGACGGTACTGTTATATAGCTAAATACATAGGCCCTGTTCGTTTCGCTGAAATTTAGCTTGTGCTAATTTATTATGAGAGAAAATATATTGTTCGATCACTGAAAAGTACTGCTGAAATAGTGTAAAAAACAGGGCCATAACTTAAAGCACGAAGTAAATTCCAAAAGTGGCCCATGGCCACCGTCACAAATTTCAAACACCACCAGGTACCAAACTGCAAACGTGCAGATAAACATGTGGCGGTCCCGTGGGCAAGCTGGCATCCGGAAAGAATATGCCGTCGCAGGCACCACCTTCCCCCATCCCCGAAATCCCCAAACTACCCTTCGCTCCAGCTATAAATACGCCCTCCGTGGGACGGTCTAAACCTTCCCCGTTTCCACAAGCTTCCTGGTGCTATCTATATGCAATAGAGCCCCTGGGTCGCCCTTGCCATCTTTCTCTCTGCTAAGTCCCTGCCCCATCTCTTTTTCTTGCATTCAGGTCCTCGTAGCTCCTTTTCTCCTTCTGCGAGTCGAGTCCTCCGTAAGGAACTATTGCAGCCAGCCCCCTTGCCTTCCTCGAATTCTTGTTCCCCGGTCCTTCCTTAGTCCTGTCCCGTGTAGATCCATCCACCGGGGAGCAGAGCACCGGCCGCCGTCTCCCATGTTTACCCACCAGTTTCTCTAACGGACGCCGTCCTCCGATGAAGCTGAGCGTGCTCCGCATCCGCCGTTCCCACTCCTTCTCCGTCGCCTTCCTGTACTGGTTCTACGTCTTCTCATGAACTTCTCGCCCTCTCCTTCCCAAGAACTCCACCTGCTGATCCCTTGTTTCTTTCTTTCTTTGGTTAGATAGATAGATCTCTCTCTTAGCTTCTTCTCGATTGAATATTTCGGCTTTTTTCCCCTTCCTTCCAAAAAAAGTTCCTTTTTGAGCTGAGCTGTCCTACAAGAACAAGGAAGGAGAATCAATCATCCGACGAGACCATGTCGTCGTCACGCCGGAGCTCGAGCCCCGACAGCAACAACACGGACGTGAGCGGCGGCGGCGGCGAGATCGCCGCGGACGAGCGGAAGCGGAAGCGGATGCTGTCGAACAGGGAGTCGGCGCGTCGGTCGCGCGCGCGGAAGCAGCAGCGGCTGGAGGAGCTGGTGGCGGAGGTGGCCCGGCTGCAGGCGGAGAACGCGGCGACGCAGTCCCGCATCGCGGCCTTCGAGCCCTTGTTCGCCAAGGTGGACGGCGAGAACTCCGTGCTGCGCGCCCGCCACGGGGAGCTGTCCGGGCGGCTGCAGTCGCTGGGCGGCGTCCTGGAGGTGCTGCAGATGGCCGGCGCCGCCGTCGACATCCCCGAGATGGTCACCGACGACCCCATGCTCCGCCCCTGGCAGTCGTCGTTCCCTCCGATGCAGCCCATCGGGTTCTGAGCCTGCGCCGGCGGGGGAGCAAGACATGGCCGTGGCCTATACAGTGTTGCCATTGTCAGTGGTCACCTACTGCTGCCATCTACTACTCCTACATGCCCATGTGCTAGTTTGTGTCGTCGTGTCTCTGCAACAGCCTGTTGCTGCGTACCTGTTCTCTATTTAATCATCATGGTTTGCTTCTTGGTAGTGTTAATCTAGACTATTAGTAATGATCAGTTTGTCGTGTGGTTATGAACTTGTGGTGAATGTAGCAATTGGTGCTCCGGTGGTGAGACATTTTCAAGGATGTGTAAGTGTGCCGGAGAACATCATTGTTTGTGGTTGTAATATCTTGGCATGCGAAGCTGAATGAACCTATATATATGTTGTATTAGTATGTGAAATGCTTACATCCCAAATCTGTGACCTTTTCTGTTGATTTGTTATCCATCTGTGACTGATTGAATTCTGTGATAATGAATCCAATGTGTGAGCTCCCTCTTTGCTGCATGTGCACACATGAACGGATGTAAAGAACAGGAAGCTCGATTTGGATTTTGGACAGCGAAGCGAGGGCTTGGTGAATGAAATGCAATCGAGCTCGGTCGGAACAGAGGAAACGGAACACTCGATACTCGGATTTACCCAACATAACCCAGATATTTGCAACAAGAAAAGCAATCTAGGAGTTCTGTTAGCAGCAAGGGATGTAGAAGAAGCAAGCACATCATGGGCAGTCAAACATTCATTCACATTCACATCCGGCGGTCGTCGCCGGCGGGCGGGTGGCACCAATCCATCCAGCAGCTTGACCCGTTCGCTTCAACTTATCAATCATGGTAAAGTATTTTTTTCTCATAATAAAACAGCATCAGCTGTCTTATCAGCCACATAAACCATCAGCCGAACAGCTTGCGCCTTGCATGGGCATCGAATTCGAATTGAGTCACGAACGGAACTGAAGCAATGGTGGACCGAAGAGAGCCAGGCGAGCCGCGCCGAAGAGATGGAGGTCCTAGAGCAGGATAGAAAGGGCTCAATCAATGAATTTTAGGAGGCGAGGCGACAACAGACCTAGGTGGAATTGGGGATCGGAGATTTATCCTCTCACGACGGGAAGGACATGGAAAAGAAAAAAAAAAGTCTACGTAGCCCTCTGATCTATGCTCCCTGTGTCTACTTCACCCATAAACTATAAACCCGTGTATTTAGCACTCTAAACTTCTCCAAACCAGGCATTTTTCCACTTGTGGTTTTGGCTTCGGGTTTTGGCGACGTGGCAGTCAAGCTGGCTCATATTGACATACTGGCGCTTGGGCCCACGTGTTGTAGTAAGGGAAGGTGATGCGGACGCGCTGCCGCACCGCTTGTTGGGGTCCCTGGAGCGCGCGCACAGCCAGGTCCTGCTGCTCCGCCTGGGCCGTGTGCCCACCGTGGTGTGTCCGCGTACGGGACCAGGAGGCCGTTGTGCCGGGCGGCCACATCGTCTGGGCCACCGGCCGTGGCGGCAGAGGCGCGACCGTGGACCTCAGCCAGCTCCTCAATCGAGTATGCCAACGCTGTCGTGTCGCGCGCCACACCTGGCGACAAGAGCACGCGCAGGCTATTTGACGATGGCGACTCCGGCCATCGGAAGAGGAAAGGTGTTCACGGCCGACTTCCAGAGAAGCTCATCGAGACGGCGCCAGTCAGGGAGCTGCTGCCGTGGCTGGGCTGGGTGGACGCCATCACTGGGCTAGAGGGGAAGATCAGGTGGACGTTTGAGACGCTCGACGAGTGGCTGGACGTTTGCGGCGGCGGTGACGACGATCACCGAAACTTCGTGGATGTTGCTAGAAGTGCATAGCGGGACGTCGTGGAAGATGTGGAAGTAGAGGTAGGTGGACACCCGCAGGAAGCCGAGTCGCCACGACGTAGGCCAGCCCCTGGACCTGGCCCGCACCGAGGCCTAGCGGCGCAGCGAGCGCATCGAAGAGCGTCCGCGCCATGTGCGCCCCGTACTTCGCCCTCGCGAGGTCGAACAGGTCGCCTATCGGCGGCAGCGGCGGGGGCGCGGGCTGCTGGTGGCCCTGGCCATGGCCACCGAGGGCAATGTGGAAGCCCTCGACCCAATTGACATCTCGGACGTCGTGTTTGGCGAGGCAGAACACGCCGAGCACCCCGCACGCCGCCGCCAGCGCCTCCCTCAGCAACTCCAGGTCCACCGTCGGGAGCTCCAGCTCGCCCCCGCACGGGACCTCCTCCTGCTCGTTCTCGTGGACGTGGCCTCCGTCCTCCAGGAGAGGGAACGACTTACAGGCACCTGATGCAGAGGATTTCATTCCCCTGACTTCATACTTCGTTGCTGCAGCAACAAAATCAAGCACGTCGTGGAGCTCTTCTTAGCTTCTTGACGAGGCCTTGGAGCAGATTTGTCCAGGTCCTCGTGTCTCCTCTCAGATGAGCATGCCACGTAGCGGGATGAGCACAAGAACGAGTTGCACTGGAGGCCAAGGCGCTTACGGACCATGGATGATCGCAGCTCTCCACGCGCATCTGCAGCAGGCCGCGGCCACAGCGCACGTGAGGGGAAAGGCCGAGGAGGAAGGAAACGAGGCCGCCGCGTCATACGACGCCGAATCTTGCTTCACCAAACCCGGTACGGTAGTGGAGATCGCCCAGCCACCGCTGGCGGTGGCCAGGCCGCGCCGGACATGCCGGCTGCGTTCGGCCTCCGTCGTGCTGCTCCCGTGCCGCCACCTCTGTGCGCCGACTGCTACTCGGTCCTCCAGGTTAGCACCGTGCCGCGCGGCCTTCGAGGCCTCCGCCCTCCTTGCGCCAGTCACCGCCGTCTGAGAACGAGGGGACCGGCCGGTTCTGGTATCTGGGGACGAAAGGTCTTACAGGTAGGGCCAGGGTCCAGCGTGTCCCTAAGGTCTAGCTTGGACCGCCACGTTGACAAAATCAGGAGCCAAAACGACTGTAGGGTGTAAATTAAACTGTTTGTGAAACTTTAGTGTGTTTGTTATCTGATTTTAAATTTGAGGGGTGAAGTAGCCACGGTACCAAAGGTTAGACTTTTTCCACGTGGAAAACGTTCAAGTGATGACGAAGCCGGAAGGGGCACACGGCCATTCAAGAGTTTACCAGGAATCAGTAATCATGTCTTCTCTCGCACGCAAATGCTACCAATCTGACGCAACAGTCATTAGCATAAAGAAAAAAAAAAACAAATTCAGAACTGTTCAGACGGCACCGTTTAGTTCCTCTCCTCTGGTTTGTCAGCAGCCAGAGTTCCACGCACGCACACCGCACACCACCACCACCACCGTTACCAACCGTATCCCGAGAAAAAAAAAACTATGCAAGTTGAAAAACACTGTTTTATACTGGTTTATTGTAAGAGAAAAACACTGTCCGGCTGAAAAAATAAGCCGAACAATCCGGCTTGCTGCTGAGCCGAACAAGCTCAAACTCATCGTCAGCTGTACACTCTTCGTCTTCGTCATTATCCTGTCAATTTCAGCTGGTAACGCAAAATGATCTGTAGAAGCATACACAATTAAATCATTATAAGAAAATAATAATAATATAGGTAGACCACGATATCGGCCTGATCTCTAAGAAGTATACACCACAAATTAAATTAAACCAGGGGATGCAAGAAAAGTTTCGTCCTCTGTTCAAGTGTTGATTGGATGATGCGGTCTCTATTTAGTCATGGATTTCAGGTTAGGGTAAGATAAACAACACGCCCATGGCTGCGTAACAATAATATGGGCATGTCGTGTACGGTTGGACGCTATTGTTTTTGGTGTTGCTCTTTGAGAGCAAGTTATTTTCAAGTCCGTGTCTGTTTTTTTAACGGTAATGCTCTCTTGCGTGCGTTTGGACGGATGGCCGTGGCTTTTTCATTGGCTGCCTTATCTCTTCGCGCGTTCCGTTCCAACCCCTTCAAAAAATCTCTCTATGGGCTTGGCCTCCACTGTCGCGCCCTTATCCACCGCTCCATCGGACCTCCGCGTTCGACTCCACCGCGCCACCCGCCACTCCGCGCTCCACCACGCCGCTCGCCTGCACTGCGGCCGCCTCCACTGTCGTGGCCTTATCCACCGCTCCATCGGACCTTTGCGTTCGACTCCACCGCGCCACCCGCCACTCCACGCTCCACCACGCGCGCTTGCCTGCACCGTGGCCACCTCCGCTGCCCGCTTAGCCACCGAGCACGTGCTCGCCAAGGGTGCACTGGCCCAAGGCGACGAGCAGGTGCTCACCCAGGCCACCGAGCATGTCCTCGCCTAGGGGCGCACCGGTGAGTTCCATGCGCTGCCACGAGCATCGAGCTCCGTGATTCGTCTAAACAGCAAGGTAACATTGCGTTGCTAAAAACGCATGTTGCAAGAGTATGTTTCAAGTGTTTTAGATGTTTCATCTGAATGTTGCAAGTGTTTCATGTGGATGTTGCAAAGGTCGATCGGGATATTGCATATGTTGCAATGGTTGTACACGTATGTTGCAAGCTTTTGTTCCTATTATTTCAGCTATTTTTTCCAGACGTAGGTTGCAGGTGTGTTTAATTGAATGTCGCATATATGTTTCACACATATATTGCAAGTGTCTTATGTTGTGTATGTTTTACATGATTTTCAAGTGTTTTTCAAGTGTTTCAGATACATGTTTCAAGTGTTTCATCTGCCTTCAGACGTGTCGGTGTTTTAGACCGGCGGGCCCTCAACCAACTAGTAAAAATGTACTGCGTGCCCCTAATCCCGGATGGTGATGCAAAGAGACATAAGGTTTATACTGGTTCGGACAATGGGTGCCCTACATCTAGTCTGAGAGATCGATCTTGTATTCCTTGCACCGAAATGCTCGTAGTAGGGGGTTACAAGCAAGGCGAGAGAGGGAGCTAGTCCCAGATCTCTGCGCGGAGCGACGTGGATTGCTTGAGATGTTGATCCCAGGCAGTGGGGAAGCGTGCGCATTACAGAGTGTCAAGCGTGTGTTCGTCTACCTCATGAACCCGTCTATGCCTGGGTGTGTGCGAGCGTGAGAGTGAGGCTGCCCTCCTATACGTGTTCGTCTATCTCGTGTGCTCGGATCCCCCCTAGAAACGGCCCCGGTCCCTCTTTTATAGTTGAAGGGGGGAGACAGAGGTTATACATGGTTTAGCTACGTGGCGTCGTGTGAACAGAGGCGGCATGTCCGAGCCCTGTAGCCTGTTACTGTGGCGGCGTGGTCGATGGAGTGGTCCTATCCTTGAAGTGCTGGGGCAGCGCACCGATCTCATCCGATCCTGTGCGATGTGGGAGCTCCAGTGATAGCTTGACGCAGGGCCTGGCGGGTGACGTGCTGGTCACTGTGTGTTGACCACGTGAAGAGCCGAGGCTCAGTTGGTGCCGAGGCTGAGCCATCGTGGGGGGCTTGGCGGGCATGAATCCCAAGGCTGCTGAGATCCTGAAGTGGTTTGCCGAGGCCGGAGGGAGCAGTTGGTCCCGTATACTGATTCTGAAGCTACAGGGACCCGAGCTTAACTCCTCGTGCCGCGTTGTCCTCGGAGCAATTGGAGTTAGGCAGCATTGTGTCCGGGTGCCATTCATGGGCATAGTGCTAAGCACAGCGGCCGGTAACCCCTGCTCTGTATGAAGAACCCAAAAGATTCACATTTTTCCCCAAGGATCTAATAATGAGAACGAGGTATAATACTTAATACATTTCATACATCTAGAGTTCTTAGAAATTCATTATTACATTGCCAAATGTCAGAGTGCGGAATATTAAACAGTGAAATATAAATAACATCTATCAACAAGAAACAAGAATCCATCTGTGCCCACCAGAAGAATCCTTCACATAATGGTACTCCTCAAGCATTACATGCAACAGGGGTAAATAAACCCTGAGTGCACAACGTACTCGCAAGACTTATCCGATTATTGGGAATAGTTTCCCGACTCTAAGGGATATGCAAGACTTTATGGTTTGCTGGTTTTCTCTTTGCAGAAAGTAATACTAATAGTGAGTCCTTATTTATATTATTATTAGTAGCCATGATTAATTTATTATCTAGCCATTCTATGTAAGCACATGTTCTACTTTCAAGCAAGAGTTGAGCAATCAAATCCATTTCATCATCTTCCAGCTTTCAGTTCTTACTACAATGCTAAACCGTAGACAAGCCGTACTAGAATACCAGAACGCCGATGATTCGTGAATCAATGCCCCCAGTTGTGTACCCCAAAAACACATGCTCTGCTTGTACCCCAAGCACAAGCAGGACCAACCTATTACCCTCCTGTCATGGGGTCCAGGTCCCCGCCCAAACTTTGACTCCAAGCCCCCGCTTCTAAGTTCTGGACTTAGTGCGGTGCAAGGACCTCCACCATCCCTGCCTCTAATCAGTCGATCCAGAAAGAGACGGAACCCATGACAAGAGAGCAACAAGTCTTCCCTATGTCCATACCTAAGTATGTGCTCAGGATAATAAATCTGTGACTTGCCTAAAGCCTTATGCAACGGCGGGTCCTTAACCGACACAGACACGGAAAAAGTGTAACCATGCTATGCCCTGTTGGCCACAGGACACAACCTCTTACACCCACCATACCCAAATCATATCCCTACCCGATCACCATTTTTCTTTTTCACCATTTTATCATGAGTGCTCATAATTATCACCTATTGCGAGTAACGACAGGTTACTCGCGCTATCGAAAACCTAAGCATAGCAGCTACTCGACCTATACTAGTAGCACTCATAGATAGATGTATTTATGCATGTAGTTTTCATAAAATATTTGTAACATAAATGCACATCATATATATATTCAGTGATCAGTAAAAATATGGGTTATGCACCGGGGCTTGCCTTGGGCAGGCGGTGGGTCAGCAAAGTCAGCACCAAAAGGCTTCGGGGCTCCCTCCTGCACGAGAATCTCCTTCTCGTACTCCTCAATGACCTCTTCATAATCCTATTCGTCCATGGGCATGAACTCTATCAACTCGTGATCTACATGTATGAAATGATGATGCAACACTTAGTAATACGGCAACAACAACTCTTAAAATAAAAATACATCTATCAAGTTACTAAGCTAGTCCTACCAACTAAGGTGCTAAGTTACCTACTGTTACCACTAACAAGTATGAAACATGACATATATTATCTTAGCAACTAAAGATATTCTTACTCTTAATGCCGATTTACTCTATATATAATAAAACTCTAGTGCTATAAAATTTACAGTGAGTACATAATAATCTAATGAACCTACTGTAAAAACTTCATAACTAAATCTATCATCCATTTGCCACAATAATTTCTACAAATATTAATCTATATAATAATAAGCTCTCTAATTTAAATTTATGAACCTATCAGTATCACAGCTAATAGCAAACTAACTACACCAACAGATAGATAGCATTTTTGTGAACCTAACAAATTTTGTTTCACTATTTTTAGACATCTATAAGATTTACTACAATTTATCAAAGTTTAGCTCAAAACTAAATTGAATAAACATTTATTAATTCATTGGAAAATGGAAAACTAAATTCCACAGCGTAGCCCAGAGCACGATGGCTCGACCCAGTCCGGCGCAAACGCGTGCGCGCACGCGATGCACCAGCGCGGCCCGCGACGAGGAGGCCCGCGTGCTTCGGCCGTTTTACGAAAACGACCCTAACCTACCGATGAATCACCCTAAGACCCATGAAACTATTCCTACAATCAGCTACTTCATAGATAAACCCTCAGAATAAGCTGTCTTTGCAACGGCGACACCCTCGGCACCCCCGCGCGTGCACCGATGCAGCGGCGCTGGCACAGGGCGATTAGGCCGGCCAGACCGGTCCCTCCCCACCCCCAAATGCGAGCCGATGCTCACCTAGGCGTAAACCCAAAGTGATGGGTGGCGATGCGACAAATGGAGATGTTGTCCCGAGCTCCCTCCACGACGGTGAACTCCTCCCTACAATGGCGGCCACATTCTCGTGAGCCAAGGCACAGACAATGTGAGCGAACTCAAGGATGGGCATCAACAACTCACCCTAAACCTACCAGATGTGGTGGATTGACCGGAGACGGACTGAGTGAGTCTGGCCATGTGCGCACGGATGGTACGGTGGCGCACGGCGGTGGCAAGGCTATGTCAGGGGAGGCTAGGTGGTGGTAGTGATTCGGCAAAGGTGCGCAGGGTGATTAGCAGGTGGAGGCGAAGCTAGCAGTGCAAGGAATTGACACGAGCTGCACTGGATAGGGAGCTTGCCTTCGACGTAGACCTACATGGTCTTATTGACCTAGCGGAACGACAGCTCCAAATTGAAGCACGGCACGGCGAGGCTCACTGCAAGGTGGGGTTGGGTGGGTGGCTAGCTACTCAACGGAGCCAAGGATGGGGTTAATTGGATTGAGGTGGCTCCACTAGGCTGAATTAAGGGGTGTGGGATTGGTGACCATGGCGATAGCGGAGCAGGGGAATAATCGGTGCACAAACACATATGGCTACGGGCGATGGGGAAACGGCTAGCGTGCATAGGATGGTGGGCCGCATGGCTATAAACCGCAAGCCGACGATGGCAGCTTGGCCCTACGCTGTAGTGGCATGACACTGGTCAACGTCGCATCGCATCGAGCATGATGTGATGGTAAGGGCAGGCAGAAAGGCAACGTGTGGGTAGAACCAAGCATGGCCATGAACGCACGGTACTGCCAGGCGAGCATGAGGCGGCAGCATAGCCAGGCGGATGCGACGGTGGTGGCAGAGTGCATGCAGGCGACCCCGCACAAGCGGCCACGGCCAGCAGCAGCGGGGTGTCACGATGCACGGAGTCAGCGACATGGCGAAGCAACGGTAGTGGTTAGCCAAGGCAGTGGTGGTCGAGTGGCCAGACCCGTCCACGCGGAGTGCATGCATGCACGAGCGTGAGCGCGAGCCAGGGCGTGGCAACGGGTGATAGTGGCCCACAGCGTAGAGCCAGCAGCAGGCCTGGCCAGCACGGTGGCGCACATATGGCATACGAGCGCGTGCGCATCGGTGGCCGGCGCGGCAGCGCCAAGGGCCAAGCACGGTGACCGCGACCAGACAAAGAAATTGTGTCGTGCATGCTTTTTAAAGGGGTACTAAAACCCAACTCGATGATCCAATTGCTAAACTAGTTTTTTCTACACTCAAGAGGGTATGTTAAACTACTAAAACAAGCCCTAAAATCCTACCATTGCTTAACCCAAATTTCCTACAAAAATTGTCGAACTTAGCTTCGTCGAACCATTTTCCGACTTACAAAAATTGACTAAGTTCTTTATCGGTTTCGCATGGAATTCGATTTCCAGGCTATCAAGTATGCTATTCTATTGATTGACTTGATATATGTGGTCATCTTTGATTTCCAATACGGATAATTTGTGCCATCAAATTAGGGTGGCTTCTTGGTGTTGTTGATTTGAGCCATTTTTACACCGAAGGTTGTTAAGCCTCAAATCACGCTGACCTCGGCTTCGATACCACTTGAAAGGTTCTAATGGCTAGAGGGGGAGGTGAATAGTCTATTAAGAATTTCTACAACAACACTTAACAAACCGGTTAGATAATTATAAGGCGAAGCAAGTGTTGCGCTAGCCTACTAAAATAACAAGCCACCTACCACAATTCTAGTTTATATAGTTTCTATCCACACAAAAGTTATGATACTACACTAAGTTAATGTGCTCTCAAAGGCTAACTAAAGAGACACTAACCAAACTAACAAGCTCTCATAACTAGCTACACTAAAGAGCTTGACAACTAGTTTGTGGTAAAGTAAAGAGAGTGAGCAATTTGTTTATACCGTAGTGTCGAGGAAGAAGCCAATCAATCACAAGAATGAATACCAATGAAGACCAATCACCTCCAAATCAAATGATGAACATAATGATTTTTACCGAGGTTCACTTGCTAGCCGGCAAGCTCCTCCTCATTGTGTGATTCACTCACTTGGAGGTTCACGCGCTAATTAGCATCACACGCCAAACCCTCAATAGGGTGCTGTACAACCAACACAAGATAAGGATCACACAAGCTACGAGCAATTCACTAGAGTACCTTTTGGCTCTCCGCTGGGGAAAGGTCAAGAACCCCCTCACAATCACCACGATCAGAGCCGGAGACAATCACCACCCTCCACTCGACGATCCTTGCTGCTCCAAGCTGTCTAGGTGGCGGCAACCACCAAGAATAACAAGCGAATCCTACAGTGAAACACGAACACCAAGTGCCTCTAGATGCAAACACTCATGCAATGCACTTGGATTCACTCCCAATCTCACAAAGATGAAGAATCAATGATGGAGATGAGTGGCAAGGCTTTGGCTAAGCTCACAAGGTTGCTATGTCAATGCAAATGGCCAAGAGAGTGAGCTTGAGCCGACCATGGGGTTTAAATAGAAGCCCCTACGAAATAGAGCCGTTGTACCCCCTTCACTAGGCACAACACGGGGTGACCGAACGCTCCGGTCATATTGACCGGACGCATGACCTTAGCGTCCGGTCACACGATGTGTGCCACGTGTCCCCTCTCTTTAAATGTTGATCGCCCGATCTCAACGGTCAAGTGATGACCGGACGTAGCAGCTCAAAGTGATCGGACGCTGAACCCCAACGTTCGGTCGTTTCCAATAAGCATCCAGAGACGACTTTTCACGACCGGACGCATCCGGTCATGCTCGACCGGACTCATCCAGTGTCTGATCACTTAGTGTTTCTCCTGTGCATGACCATGTCAGTGTGACCGGACGCTGGCTAAGCGCCAGCGTCCGGTCGACGACCGACGCTACGCTTCTTCTACTGCTACTAACCAGACACGCCAATCCTTCAGAGACCAGCATCTGGTCACTTACAGTGACCATGTTCACCTGAGTTTAGGGCACCGGTGGCACCGTCGGACTGTCCACACTCTACGTGCGGACACTCCGCCGGTGAAGTTTCTAACCCTTGCTCAAATGTGCCACCACCAAGTGTATCACCTTGTGCACATGTGTTAGCATATTTTCACAAATATTTTCAAGGGTGTTAGTACTCTACTAGATCCTAAATGCATATGCAATGAGTTAGAGCATCTAGTGGCACTTTGATAACCGCATTTTGATACGAGTTTCACCCCTCTTAATAGTATGGCTCTTGAACCTAAATGTGATCACACTCACTAAGTGTCTAGATCACCAAAACAAAATAGCTCCTACCATTTATACCTTTGCCTTGAGCCTTTTGTTTTTCTCTTTCTTCTTTTCAAGTCCAAGCACTTGATCATCACCATGGCATCACCATCATCATGTCATGATCTTCATTTGCTTTACCACTTGGAATATGCTACCTATGTCATGATCACTTGATAAACTAGGTTAGCACTTAGGGTTTCATCCATTCACCAAAATCAAACTAGAGCTTTCACACTCCCCCTAGGATGGCCTTCGTACCATTTGGCCATTCCAGTGCCGGAGCCTCCTCCAAAAGGGCCACGACGGACAATGAAGTCAACAGCCCAAACAAAGCAAAGAGGTCGAAGGAAGTTGGAGAGTACTTGGCCCACATATCTGACAGCATCAGGGCTAGGAGTGCAATGCCCACTAAGGCAGATGAGATGGCTGAGGTCATGCAAATGCTATGTGACGACGATGTCTCCCAAAAGTCAGAGTTGTTCCTTATGGCATGTGACCTTTTCCAGAAGAGGGGGTGCCGCAAACAGTACAAGAACATCGATGACAGAGAAGATCGTCTCACTTACATCACCTGGACCTGGAAGAATGGCAGAAATGCCGGCAGCAAATAGCGTCCCCCTCTTAAGGCCGGTTTTGCCCTACATAACTACTTGAAAATAAATGAAGTAACTCAACCACTCCATCCACTAAGCCCATTGTCGATGCAGTGGCTTGCTACAAGTGCAAATGATTCCATGGACAATGTGAGGATGTGGATTACCCATGGACTGACACATTTGGGGTACAGGTAAGCCAATGGTGCCAGTGGTAAGTTGATGATTACTCGTGCAAATGGACAGAAATTTGACAATTATCTCTTTGCATGTGATGGCTGGAGGTGGACGTTGGGGTGGAAGGGGATTGATGGCTATCATGACGAGTAGACGGTGGCAAGCGGAGTAGTGCATGCGTAAGTGACTTTTGTGTTTGTACCATGCTGTTGCTGGTGATTATGTGCCTGAGGAGGGTACAAATTTTGTGTAGCTGCACTAAGGTCATTGGAACAACTACATGTGTTGTATAATGCTCCAGTAATCCATATATACTAGAGTACTGTGTTGCACAAATGGACTGTGTATTGAGACCTAGGTGTCTGTCTTGCTGATGAACAGTAGAGAGCCTGGTAGTTGTTAATGGACAGCTTTGTATTTGTATGAAATGTATGCCTTGTAAATGGCGGGTTTAGTTTACTATTCATTGGCGCCAAATGTGTATTGAGACCTGGGCTGTTCATGCCAGGTTTTGAATGAGCCTGTTGAATTCAAATTTCTTCCACCAATCAGCCGAACAGCTGGTTGTTGGCTGAACCTAATTTTGAACTGTACAACCAGCCAAAATCAACCATGATCCAACCAGCCGAACATGGTGATAAAAAATAAGCTAAAAAACACTGTTCCAGCTGATTTGTTGTGAGAGAAAAACATTGTTCCGACTAAAAAAACAAGCTGAAAAAGATGGATTATAAGAGAAGCGAACAGGACCAATGAGGGCGAGGTGCAGCCAAAGGAAACACGTAGCTGCGTGGTGAGCACAAAGCGAACTATTCTTTCACATTTTACTAAAGAATAGCGTGTGCACGCCACAATAAGCAGCATACGCCAATTTTTATAGGGCCCACCTCTTTGAGGAGGTGCCCAACAAACTAAGTTAAATATATTATTTTTTTATAATTGTAATATTTATCTTTGTTATTTTATATATAATATAATTTGAATAGGTAACAATTTAATTTACTCTGTTTATAATTATAATTATATTTTTGTATTTTTTTATAATATAATTATCTTTTTATTATTTATTTATTATTATAATAATATTATATTCATATTTAGTAAAAAATATCAGTTGATGAATTCATATTTTATTATTGTTATTTTTCCTTGCTCTGTTAGTTTTGGAAGGAGACATGCAGAATGTGTGGCGTCGTGCTCAGCTCAGTAAATGTTACTCTCCTTGAGACTAGATTAACAGGAAGGATTGAAACACTTTTTGAAATGCCGAAACAACAGCTCACATATTAATAGAGGAAAGACCGAGCACTAATTGAGAAATGTAAAGCTTGTTTGACTGAAACACTGAACATTAGCATGCATTGGTTCATACATATACAGCGTGCCAGAGGACAATGCTATTTCTTTCTCACCAACGCTTACAGTTGCATCGAAGTTGGGAACAGCACGACAGCGACAGCATCAGATACATGCACACAGAAAACACTGCATTCGTCACTGTCTCAATGCATACAGGAAGTAGCAACCAAATCCATTGCTGCAAGTATATTAATTATATATTCTATCACTTCTGATTCCCAATTATTCTCAGTAATTTTCAGATGTAAAACTGGGTGATCAAAATGCATACAGGCAATTAAACAATTCATGTTATAATCGTTATGGTACTTTCAGACAGAATCTTTACAGGGCCATCTGGACTGGACAGCAACTCCCTTGTAGTACTACATACTGTGTGCAGTGTACCGACACGTTGTCGCCCATATACACAATAAATCCGACAAAATGACAGCGGTTATTGGTTCATGTGACTAATCTCCATATCAACCAACAATTACCCCATTGGCGGTGCAGTGCGGTTCAACTGCAATGCAAACAATATTTGCCAGTAAATTGTATGCTCTTCGCAATCACGGCCCGATCGTGCCTGTGTCGAAGTAGAGCATCGTCCCGGAGGAGGATCCGCCTCCAGTGACGCCCTCCATGAGCGCGAACCGCATGTCCTCCGAAGGCTTCCAGTGCCGCTTCCTCTGGTTGATGAACCAATTGTTGATCTGCTTCGGGTCCAGCCCAGTCATCGCAGCCAGCCTTACCTTATCCTCTTCCTGCAAAACGCCATCGTATCAAATACCATCCCTAAGATATTGACATCTGAGCAACGCTGATCACAGATTTGACATTTGGGCAAGGAAAGATCAAAGATGTGTGTTGTCAGGATGTTACCGTAGGGTACGGCCAGCGGTAATGCGTGTTCCACCAGTCCATCAGGGCCGACCGAGCGTCCTTTGGTAGCTTCCCTTTCTTCCTCTTCTTCAGGAACTCGGACCGCAGCCGGCTCAGACAGCCACTGTACTTCTTCAGCAGCATCTCCTTGAGCTCACGGTCAGCCAGCCGCGAGCTGTGCTCCTGACCCAGGTCCGTCGCGTCCGTGTCTCCTGAGCATGGTTCGTCCTCAGAGGACCCTACTATTTCATCTTGATGCAAAAATTCCAAATCAGATTGCAGTTTTCAACATAATGGACATGCTAGGCAGAATATGGTGGAATGGGCATCATAAAAAAAAATTTAGGACAGTACGAGAGCAGATTGGATTACATGAGACTAATGCAAAACAGTGAGACGATGCCGTCCACAGGCTGGTAAAAACTGGAGTATGGAATTGCAAACCTTTTTAATGGCACACAGGGAAAAGACTCTAAAACTGACCATAAGCCCCTTTTTACAGCAATAAAATTGAACCATATCCATAACAAACAGATGGACACTGAGAACAAGCCTTCTGTAGTAAGTAAAAACAGTCGCATTCAGATTTTTTTTGAATGTGTCTTACAGACACAAAGCCGATTTTTTTTGAATGTGTCTTACAGACACAAAGCCAACAACTGCAGCACTGAAAAGTAGTGAACATTCAAAATGTAACTTTACAAAGATATGGACAAGATGTAATTCAGGCTTCGAAGAAAAACACAACAGAGCTTGATGTTTGATCAGTATCTTCAAATATCCTGTCAAGTCTATATAGTCTCCAAAATTTTCGTTCTTACTAAATACATCCAGTGCATCAATACAGCAAAAGCATACCAGTTTGATCGCATAACCAATAGCGAACAAAAGAATCATCGTAGTTCATGTTTTTTCCCCATTTCATGGAAGAATTGCAGTTAAATCTAAGACAAAACTGGCAATTTTAGAATTGACATTCCAGGAAACGGAAGAAGCATTAGCAACCATTCTGCACGTTCCTAAAGCAATCTAAACTGTCATCCATGCCACATCAGCACTTGAGTCTGCTCGTGATGGAATGTAATGCAATAATGCTGATTTGTCCACCGGAGCTAAAGCTCACCTGTTCTAGAACAATGTGTACTCCAATAATCCTTATGCCCTCAGGAAGCAAACTCCAGATGGTGTTTAGTCTTCAGATAAAACATTTCCAGTATATTGTATTGCAAAGCATATATTTCTAGCAAGCATTAAAAACAGTGTTGGTGTCTTAATTTTTTTCTCCCTTAATAAGTTTTGCTTGCACGACCCCAGGTAAGCACTACCATAAACCCTGTTAGGAGGTAGCCTAAATATGCAGCAAGCCAGTGGTTGAGGCCTCCAAAAAAAGTACTATGATGTAAACAACAATGCAATCTTTCTCATTTTTTTAAACACAAGTTGATTATTGTATGTTAGTACCAGAGCTCTATGGTTTTGTTTATGAAAAAAAGCAAGTCTAGTAGACACCATATAAAAACTATAAAAATAGTATAAACAAATATTTAATATATCAGGGGAAACAAAACATAGGATGCATAACATAAATGTCTGCCTGCCTTCATATATGTTTTCCCTTTCCATGACACCAGACTGTAGAAAATTATTGTAAATTATTCTATTAGACCTCACAACTAATACTGTGTGTGGTACCTCTGTTTCTGTAAAATGTGTAGAAGTTAAATATTTTTGCTGTGTTTTCCTATTCTATTAGACTTAACTTTAACTGGTAGGATTTGTAATTTTACCTTGATATCTGCCAGGCACACATGAGTTTCCCATTCAATTCTTATGCAAGCATCGATGCTAGATTATTAGAATTCAATGTGAAAACATCAGCTCATACAATATTTTGAAGCCTGGAAACTAACCTTGTTTGATGCTATATCATGTCTTACCCCTGCAGGTCTATGCTAGATCATTATAAGGTTCAATGCAACAACATCAGCCCAAACACCACATGTAAATTCTGAAGGAACACTCAACGTCCACCATGGCATATAATGATATAATGAGGTAATCTTTTGTAGCAGGACCCTAGATAAATCAATTTAACAAAAGATCAAAGTTAAAACAAATTAAGTAGTGGACAGCATCCATACAATTTTGCTGAAACAGCAGATTAATTGATCCAGTGAAAGATTATACACAACTGGATATCCATGTCAGCATTTATTGCAGACATTCTGCGCTAAATCGTGCATAGTCAAATGGGTTTCAGTACCTATTTGCGTGAATGGAACCACTCAATGCAATACTTGAAGACGAAAATTAATCAATTATTTAATTTAAAGTTATGTTTGTTCTAATAATGGTTTTGCTTATGGTAAGTTAAAGTGCCAGTAATACATAAATAATACCATATCCAGGACCACAAAAAAGTTATTTTCCTGAGCTAGAGAGCAAATTGCATTTTTATTGTTGTCTGCTAATAAAAATACAAAAACAATTGTCTTCATCTGCATTACTGTGCATGAAAATTGCACGTTTGTTACCATTTCATATTGTAGAAGCATACCGTTGCTTAAACTTGAGTATTCCTTCAGTACTAACCTCTTATAAGAGTTATTATGGATTTAAAGCACCAGTAGAGAAAAGTACTACAAAAACCAATTTGATCATGACAGCCATAACCATGTGTACATCTCCAACACAGCCAAGGCAGGATTTTTATTATGAACTGTGAACATATAGTCTACGTCTGTTCCTCCTTGCCTATACAAGAGCATCCATCATTCTGTTCCTCACCAGTCACCAGTCCAATGCTGCCTAAGCAGGTGATACACTCATTTACTTAATACTCCATTAGTTACGAGGACAGTGATAACCAAACCTTAGTATGGAGTTAGTCTCATTTGTATTATCATACACTGCAACCTTGCTGACAAAGGGTCACTCATTACTTGCTGGATCATCCAGAGCTCACCGGAGATATTGTGTGCGAAGGGATGCATGAAGAATTTCATAATTGGCACATGAAGGCAGCACTTGTTTGATCATTGATCTTAACAAATAACCTAAAGAATAATATCATATAAGCTTTGTAGCAACATAGACCAATCCAGTTATTAGGATAAGTTTGCCCACAATTATTTATGTTTTCACCCCCTTAGGAATCACAGAATATTATAAAACTAAAAGATATGAGAAAACCCTATGGTTCTTTTCCTAATGAAGAAAAATGTTTTGTTCTTGAAACATAAAAGGTTAGGATATTTCCAATGAAAGATGGCGAAAAAAACAAAAAAAAGGCACACATGTTAAACACATACATTAAAAAATGAAGTCCATACAAACATCACAAGAAATCCTAGCTCGTTGCTGTAACAATAACTTATAGTATCTAATATTGGAGTAATCATCGAGATGAATTCCATTAAGCCACTTAATCTTGTTTGCTTAACACATTGTTGAACACATCTAGCAAAGTAAATGAATGAAATGAATGCATGCATTCATAACAGCTACTTTGTGCCTGCATTTAGCAAAAAAAATTAATCTATTACAAATGTGCATATAATTGAATGAGGCATTGAGCAAAGATTATAAAAGTTTACACAAACAATCTTTCGCTAGTTTTGCCAACATGCCAAGCTACAAATGACTAATGTGATGTTGAATGGCCTTGTCATTTTGGGATTAGTAGTCGTTTAATATATTGCTGTACAAAACAGTAAAAAAGGGGGCGTACCCAGTGCCGAGAGTTCCCGCTCTGTGCAGGGTCTGGGGAAAGGTGTCAGTGGCAAGCTTTACCCTCGCCTGTGCAATGCGAGGAGACTGCGACTCGAACCCGGGACCTTCCGGTCATAGGTGGTAAGATTCTACCGCTTGCACCAGACCCGCCCTTCATTGTTGTACAAAACAGTGATAACATATTTTTAAGATCATTATAACAATTTATCTCGGTAGCTTGTCACTCAATATTAGTTATATGCATGCTGCTCATTGCTGGACTCTCCTTACACACATTTTGTATAAACATGCGGAGCATAATTCTATTGGTCTGATCGAATTGTCACAGTTTACGTATAAATCACAATCCCTCTGAGTAAAACAGGAGATACATTTGTGGTCATCCGTATGACCATGTTCCATACCCCTTTGCAGTAACCTGCATGACTATACTTGGCATTGCCTAACTACATTAGAATGGCAAGAAAACAAAACATGAACTGTTCTGCCCAGAACTGTGCTACTGTTTGTTAGGCTGTATTAAAGGTTTCACATACTTCCATAGTTACCCAATCGCCGTCCTTTTGACTTTATTAAACATGTGAAGTTTCAAAAAGCCCATGAGCGTTCACCACTGCAAATTCACCTGTTCATGATGGCGAAATGTCACAATATTCATGGAAATCGCAATCGCAGATGAGAATGGCTAACACAAAGCAACCTTATAAATGTAAACTGCTAAAGAAAATTGTCTATCTACATCCCATCGGCTTAGCTGGAAGCGAACCCAAACTTGCTCTTATGATATGTTTATTTAGGCTGCATTAGCACCCAAACTTGTTCTTATGATAATAAGGCCTTATCTTACTAATTGTGTCTGAAAATAAGGCCTTATCTTGAATCACAGAAAATAAAAAAAAAAAACAAGGAAGATCGCCAGACACAAAGAAGCTTAACTGTCCTTAATCACTGGTTACCGTAACAAAATCATGGCAGAGGTTGATCATATATCTCACTAGAAAATCACACTATGTTTTTTTTTAGGAAAGCCAAGCCAGAATCCAGCCCAATATCTAGAGCTGCCCCCACAGAAAAAAAAAATCACCACTGGCCACTGGCACCAGTAACTAGCAATCCTCTAGCATGCACGAGCAAGATTCTCTTTTCCCAAAGCCATCCAAGCAGTGTCACTGCCCATCAGAGCCCAGCTCCCTCAAGTTCCATCAGTCGTCAGATCGAGGCAGCCTACAAAAGTCTACAAGTAGCAGCAGCTAGTCCCTCCGTGCTCTTCTCTCTCTATCATCTACTGCTACTCCTAGAAAGAGATGAGAGAGGAGGAGGTGAGCACTGCCAGCCATGGTGCCCAGGAACCTTGGACAAAACCCCACACGAGCAAGCTAGCACACGCTCAGAACTTTTACTCATCAGACCCCGGTGTCTGACACTCCTGCACCCCATTTGCATGGACACGATTTGACCACACAAGAACACGCACACGCACACGCACACGCACACGCGCACGCATTCATCAAAGTAGCTGGTAGCCATCCTCGCCCCTAAATTCGCACACGCACACGCACACGCTAGGTTTCTTCGCTTCACAGTTCACGCAAGAGCAGCAATAATGCACCGCACAGATGCATGTCCGCAATGGCGATGGCATGGCCAGGTCGTCGTCGTCGTACAAGGCCTGAGAGATGCATGTGAGCGTAGTAGTAGTAGTTACCGGAGAGCGAGGCGGCGCCGCCGCAGAGGGAGCTGAGCTGCGTCCGGACGCTGCTGAGGAAGGACGCCGCCTCGTCGAACGGCCGCGACAGCTCCTCCTTGTACCGCTCCAGCACCCGGCAGTACGCCTCCTGCGCGCCGCGCCGCCACGGTCACATGTAATAACGACGCAAGAATCAGAACAGGTTTAGCGTGCGACGCGCGAGTGGCGTGCGTGGCCGTGGCGTGCGTACCATGAACTCGTCGAGCTCGGGGTCCAGGCCGACCTCCCCGCCGGCGGAGGCGGCGGCGCACCTCTCCCGGCCGATCTCCTCCAGCAGCGTGGCCACCTCCGGCGGCGCGCCCACCTGCCACACGCCAAATCAAGAAACCACGCGAGCGCGTCATCAAGGCGCAATCTTTCCGCAAGGCGAGCTTGCGCTGTCGCTAGCCGGCCGCACGATGCGACGGCGAGGTACCTTGCGGCACTCGATGTAGGCGGAGAGGAGGGAGGGGTAGCGCGGGTGCCCGGCGATCTGCGCCTTGACCAGCTCTGTCAGATCCGCCGCCGGCGGAGGAGGGGGCTGCGGCGGCGGGGGCGGGGGTGAGCCCGGTCCACCGGCGACCCCGGACGCCTCGCTGGCGGCCGCCGCCCCGGCGCGCGAGATCCCCGGGTGGATGCTGTACAGATCCTCCATGCCCGCGGCGCGCCTCCCTGCAATCTTCTTGGCTGGAGCTCGACTCGATCGCGTGCCCCAGCAACCAAGCTGCTGCCTAATCTACCTTCTACCTATCTACATGCACCTGTGCACACATCCATATATCCATATAATAAATAAAATCGCTGGAAATAGTAGTAGAAGAAGACTCCGATTGTTGCGTGTAGTTTATTTGTCTGGTTCTTGGGGCATGTGTGGATGCGGGAAGCTCCAGGAAGACGAAGAAGAAGCGGCAGCTAGCGCAGAAGAAAAAGGGGCAAGCAAGAACAAGAAAAGGTAGGGGAAGGGGCAGAGATCATGGGGGGAAGGGGAACTAGCAGCGGCCGTTTGCACTGCAGCGCCTGCTGCTGCTACTGCTGGAGCTGCAGGCGCAGAAGCTGGGCGTGATCTCTGCAGCAGCGGTATACATGGGGGTGAACTGCCGTGCCTCTGGCTGCTCTCTCTCTCTCTCTGGGTCTGGGAGGATGATGGAGGCAGTGCCTGCAGTGAGATTGGGAAAGAGGCAAGGAGCTAGGGAGGTAGGTAGGTGTTTTTTCTATGGGAGAAACATTTTATAAAGAAATGTGCATGGATGGGTTTGTTGGGGACTCTCTCTAAGGGGGTTTTTTTTTAAACTTTTTGTCATCTTTACAGAGGACGCTCGTTCATTTACTATTTTTATACACGCTTCTATATAATTGACGTCATAAACAGTAAACCTCTTACATTTTTGTCATTTTTACTGACATGACACGTAGGTAGGCACGCCAGCGTGGTAGTGAGCCTGAGAAGGCCTACAGAGCATTTGAAATGACCTATTTACCCCTGTTGCTTCTCTCCCTCTACTCGCTGACGCGTGGGCCCCACACGTCAGCTTTGTCTTCAACCTCTAGCCATCACCCGAAGCCGAGCAACCCGACGGCGAACGGGCTCTGGCGGTGGAGGGAGGAGGAGCGGCGCATTGGCACCTAGGCCGTGCTGCTACAGAGCTGATGCCTCATAAAAGCTCCATGCGCTTGCTCCTGTTTGCAGCTTGCACGGAGGCGGGGTAGAAGACTGGAGCTTGCATAGAGCTACGCCCATGACTGGAGCTCCATCGTCACCATCGATCTCCCCCATCCAGCCGTCTCTGCTACTCCCAACGGGCTCTGCGAGTTCGCAGTGGCATGACGACTTCACTCCGCTACTCGTCGTTTGGCAACCCCCGCCCCATCGTCATGAACCACCGTCGTCGCCGCCATTGCCTTCCCGAGGTCGAGCTCACCGATCTCCGCATACACAGCAACTCTCGCCTCCCCGTCTCCTTCGTTGGCGCCGCAAAGACCCGCCACGGCCACCTATCCACATCTCATCGCCAATCCATGGCCGCAGTGGCGTCTTCCACCTCAACCGAAGCACTCCGTCGGAGAGCCTTGCTTCTACCCATGGCTGGCTGCCACCAGCCCATCTTTGCCGCAAGAACTCCTCCATCGACTTTGCGCGCGACAGCCATGGAGGAATGACAGAAGCTAGAGGTGCCTGGCTCCCATCCAGGTGCTGGAGGTGTGAGATGAAGCTGGAGGTGCCTGTCTCCCATCTGTGCCCGGAGGTTGAAGACAAAGCCGACGTGTGGGGCCCACGTGTCAGCGAGTAGAGGGAGAGAAGCAACAAGGGTAAATAGGTCATTTCGCATGCTCTGTAGGCCTTCTCAGGCTCACTACCATGCTGGCGTGCCCACTTGGCGTGCCATGTCAGCAAAAATGACAAAAACGTAGGAGGTTCACTGTTTGCGATGATAATTGTGTAAGAGCGCGTATAAAAATGGTAAACGAAGGAGTGTTATCCGTAAGGATAGCGAAAAGTAAAAAATCCCCTTTGTATGGTGGTAGTTTTTTCTTTAATGTTTCCATTTTCATTGATTTTTTTTTATTCAGTGAAGCTGTACCAGTGTGAGGAGGGAGAAGGTGTGTCGTTCTTTTTTGCACGGGAGACCTTGATGAATGGATAAGACTTCAAAAGATGCCCTTGCTATGCTAGGCATGATCATATTGCATGGTTCTTTTGGTTTTGGAGCTAGGGGAATGGAAAATGGATTTCACACGTCCATATAAGGGAAGTTCTAACAGTAAAAGTTTTAATATCAACTTTTAGGCCTATGTGTCTTACATGTAAATTGTAAAGTGTTCTTCGTTTACATATTTCCTTTCAAAGATAAAGGGGTTATGTCTGTCGTGAGGTGAGACGTGCAAAGAGCTTAGCTCTTCTCTTTACGCTAGCTTAAAGTTTTTTTTTTTGTCTCTCTCCTCCACATGGTATAGCTAATAATACTAGTTTAGAACCAATCATTGAAGATTCCCTAAGTTTCATAATAATCGGTTTTCACATGTAGTTGATATACATATAAATTGTATTATTTGTATCAGCCTCTTCTATTGAAAAAGTAAAGTCGTATGAGAGACCCTAGGAATTTGTAGGGAAGATGAAAGAAATGTCACATAGAAATGCTTGTTTACCCAAATGGAATACATAAATGGGCAATGGGGTTCCACATAGGGGCAAATCAATTTATGACTTAATATTTTTTGATAAAAGATAATAAGATAGATATTTATATGTAGTATATACTATGTATATGTAATGTATTAAGGAAAGGAAATTTTTGATAAAAGATAATAAGATAGATATTTATATATAGTATATACTATGTATATGTAATGTATTAAGGAAAGGAAAATGAAACAGAAGACAAGCTATTCAAGCATTCATGTGTCAATAAAGACTAGAATATCTCCTCGTTATCTTCCTCCGTACCCTTTTCTTATACTACCAAAGAAAAGTATACATAGAACAAATAAGACGAGTTTAGACTATCAAAAAAAATTGTTTACCATATAAGTTTTGAATACATACTATCCAAACCTTGGGACTACACGTAGTTCCAAGTACATGATCCTCCATGAGCTCTCCAAGCACGTGGCCTTTCAATTTTTTCGATCTCGATTTGATTTTTGGTCTCTGTTGGAACATAGGTTTGAATGAATATAAGAATTAACAATAGATATGTATATGCAAAATAGAGGAATGAAAAACATGAAAATTTGAGGAATGAGTATTTGGTGAATTGTTGGAAAAATACAGGAAACAAGAAACAATGATGTTTGAGTTCGAGTGGATGTTTTTTTTCTCATGATTTTTTCCTATAGAATTGAACCTATAAAAAATTTTCCTATGTTTTCATACAAGACATTCTTATTATGCTAACCAAAAGATGAGAAAGTAATTAACCCAGTCCGTATGAATGGAATCCTAGTTTTTTCCTAGGATCCAAAGGGCTTATCTCTACCTTTTCACTCCTATATGGACTTGTTGTATGATATGAGGCAGCTCAAGAATGCATCTTTTTGTTTACAAGTGACACATGCGAATACCTAGTTGTGCAGGCACCTGATACGAAAATGTTACAAGTGACTTGGGTCAGTAGCGACATAGATGGGCAATGGGCCGGCACGGCCCAATGGGGGTCGGGCCGACAAGGCACGCCGTGCCCTGCGGGCCGTGCCTCTCAGGCACGTGGGCCTGGGCTTCAGCCCAGGCATGACACTATGAGTCGGTTTTCGTGTCATGCCGGCCCGTCAAGCACGGCAATATTTGTGGGCCGTGCAAGCCCACATCCCAGTTCACATGTAACACCTCAAAAACTCATCTCACCGTCAAAGTTTTAAATTTTAATCAACATTCACAGAATAACACTCACAGTTTCAATCAACATTCACAGCCATATTTTCATTCGTCAACTAAGTAGTAAGAACAGATTATAGAATGACTTAGATCACATAAAGACTTAGATAACAAAATGAGTTGTTTTGTGCAATGCTGCCTCATTAAAAATCTTTATAGGTAAAACTCACCTTTGTGAGAAACCCTAGAAAAGAAAAAAGAGTACAACCAGCTCATCAGATTGTATTAAGTTATTACAGACCATTATTCAAATGCAAATGTTACACAGTCAGTGAGTGACAAGTCCACTCTTAACTCACACAAAAGCACAAGTCCACTCTCAACCTTAGTCTCACTCTCAGTCACCAGCAGTAGCAACTCCACCTTCATCTTCATCGAGATACAAATTCTTGAACGCTTCTTCAAGCTCTTGGTTATCAACAGCTGTGGCAGAACTGTCTAAAATAACACGTTTTTAGAGGCGCTCGTCTTCCACTAGACACTAAGCACCTCGAAAGTGAGCTACATCGGACAGTTTCGTCGAGCACACCCAAAGAGAGAACTCAAAACAATCCACGTTTTACATCCAAAATCTAATAATGAGTACGAGCTTACAATACTTAGTCCATTTCATACAATGAGAGTTTTTGAAAATTATTTATTACAATACCAGAGTTTAGAGTGCAATAATTAAATAGCAGAATAAAAATAAACATCTAGCGAAAACGATACAAGGATCCGTCTGTGCCCACCAGAAGATTCCTCCACACAAGAGTTACTCCTCAAGCCGCACCTGCAACAGGGGTAAAATAAACCCTGAGTACACAATGTACTCGCAAGACTTACCCAACTAGTGGGAATAGTTTTTCGACTCTCAAGGATATGATAGGCAATATGGGTTTGCTATTTTCTTTTTATTTGCGAAAAACATTACTAGAAGTACGTCCTTAAGATCAAGTTTAACTAAGAATGCGCATACCAACTCATAAACTAAGAACACTTAGCATTCAGGCAACAACTCATAAACTAAGAATGCGCATACCAAGCTACTAAACTAGCTCTAATGACTAAGATACTAAGCTAACTATCATCTTCATCAAGCAAGGTGTTGGATTCAACTAACAAACACTCAGTTTTGTAATTTAAGGGTACATCTTTATTTTTACTAATGATTTAATGTATATTGAAACAAAGAGCATTTAACTACCCTAATGCTTAGTCTATTCTAAAGCTACAAAAATTACAGTGAGCACATAATAATACAATGAAGCTATTATAAAATTTTTAGGACTAAAGCTATCACCAATTTACCACAAAAAATCCTACAATGATTAACTTAATATTATTAAGCATTCTCAAATGATTTAATAGCTCCTAATGTCAATAAGTATAAACATGAACTAAATACACCAACTGATATAGCACAATTTTAGGAACCTAGGAAAATTTGCTTCACAATTTTTGAACACCTAAATGATTTTATATGATTTACCAAAGATCGGTTAAAAAGTTAAATTAGAAAACCATTGCTAATTCCTTATGAAAAAAAGAAAACTAAATCTGTCGCGTAGCCCACACGTGCGGCCCGCGCGACATAGCGCGCTTAGCGGCCCGCTGGCGCGGCCCATGGCGTGGGAGTCCCACACGCCTTGGCGATTTTGTAAAGACTTTCAACTCCTCTCAATTTACAACTAAGTACTAACACTATTTTCTCCTCTCTCAGACCTTCTCACTTAACCCCTTGACTTTTCCCTAATTCGCCTACGCGCACCCTTAGTGACTCAACGCACGGCGAGCGGCGACGATGACACAGCGCTACCGTGCCGGCCACTAGAGGCTCGCACTGGCCTGTCGATCGGGCCAACCTTCAACTATAGTCCAACCGCCTACACGAAGCAGCAAAGCGGGGCGGTGGGACGCGCTGGAGCGAGCTGTAGCGATGCGTGGCCGTCCGCAGCGTTCACGTAACTACCCTGATGATCCAGAGCACCTAAGAACCTAACTGGCTAGTGAGGAAGCATTAGTAGACTATCGTGGACCTAGCCAAGGTGACGGTTAGGGTGGTGGATGGTGAAGGAGGTGTGGCCACGTGCGGTCGAGCCGGGCGGCGACGCACCGCGATGGCGCTGTAGTGTTAGCGGTGATGGGGAGGCGGTAGTGGTTCCACTAGCGTGGGCAAGGTGGAGATAGAGGCAAGGCAAAACTAGTGGTGCAAGTGAATTAGCTCAGGAGGGACTGTAGGAGGGCTGCCCTCGTCCATGCCCGGACATGGCCTTATTAGCACGGTGGTAGTTAAAATGCCAAATTAGAGCTCGACTGGGCGTCATTCAAGGTGGGGTGGGGTCGGGCAGCCAGAGGACTTGATGGTAGAGACATGGGTGCGTGAAATTGAAAGGAGATGACCACTCGCTGATCAATTGCATGGGGCACAACTCCGACGGTGGCAACAAAGAGAGAGAGAGGTCGGTAGGTGGCATAGCATGGCCTCGCCTTGGCGGGACGTGCTCAGCGCGACCGGGAAGGCATGCACGCAGACACAAAGGACAAGCATGCGTGTCCTCGATCGACCATGGCCCGCGCGGCGTAGCGCCATAAATGGTATGGCGATGGCGAGCACGGCCACATATGTGTGAAACATATGAAACACACTTAAAAACCATTGCAACCATACGCAACATCCGAATAAAATACATGCAACATATGTGTGAAACATATGAAACATCCAGATAAACACAATTGCAACATGCATTCAGAAAACACAGATGAAACATACCTCTAAAAACATATGAAACACTCAAAACATACTATTGCAACATGCCTCTAAAAACAATTACAACATATGCAACATGTGCAACATCCCTGATCTACTTTTGCAACATTTATATGATTCAACTGCAACATACCTCTGAAATGTCTAAAACTATTGAAACATATAATTGCAACATAGGAGAGAGAGCTTAGCATGGGGAGCGCCATGGCTACCGGATCTGTGGGCATTGGGGGCTCTCGGTAGGGGAGGATGTCAGTGTGGGGGAGGAGCACCGCCAGGGTGGGGGAGGAGGACGCTAGTGTAGGGGAAGGAGCTACTAGGGGTCGGGGAACATAGGAGAGGGGGAGGCTGCGCTGGTCGATTCTAGCTACCAGGGATCGGTGACAATGGTCAGCAGTGGCTGCTCAGGACGTGACGGTGAGGCGATGGCACCGCCATCGACTGTGTCGTGGTGCGGGGCAGGTCGATAGTGTGGCAGCGTGGTGGGATAGCCCATAGCACCGCACGACCATGCAAGCAGTAGCAGCAGCTCCACGCGGTAGAGGCTAGAGGCAGCAGCAGCCAGCCACGCACGGCAGCGCGCGTATGCGCGAGCGACCAGCGCGGCGACAGCATGCGCCTGAGCATGGTGACCATGTCCACCTGGCCAACCCAAGAATGTGTCGTGCACGCATTTTAAAGCACCTATAACAACTAAACGATTGCTTCTAGACCTAAACCATCTTCACAATGCTCAAGATGGCATATGAGGCTACCAAACAGAGCTAAAACATAACACCTATTCTTAACCTGATTTCGCAAAATAAATTGCCAAACATGGCATTGTCTAGGTGTCTATATACTTAAAAATCTTCTAAATCTATGAGCTGAATTTGATTCCAAGTTGCATTTCTAGATAATGTTATTTTTCTACAGCAAGTTTTTCATTGTCATCTACAAAGTTCATATTCCAAACTTTATTTAAGCGCCATATATATATATTCTATAGTATTTTTGTTCAATAAAAATTTGTTTTAAACCCTACTTGATACATATGAGTTATGGAATAGCTTATCATTTAATATTTTTATTGATCATCTGAAGTTACAAAAATGTTATCTACACCTTCCACCATATGCATTATCACATAAACATGATGCTCACGACATGGTTTGGTAATTTGTTTATGGCGTAACACCGAGGGTGTTACAGCTCCCCCCCTTAAACAGAATCTCATCACGAGATTCATGTGTGCCTAGTGTGGGAAAAGGGATAAGAAATAATTTTTTACTTAACCCATTACTTCGATACTTCGGGGAGAAGATGAGGATAATGCTCTAGAATATAACTCTCATGTTCCCAAGTTGCTTCATCCTTTGAATGATTTTGCCATTGGACTTTATAAAATTTTACCACTTTGTTCCTAGTGACTCTCTTTTTCATCCAAGATTTTGATGGGATGCACAATATAAGAAAAATTGGGTTGGAGAGAGAGTCCTTCAATTTCCACCACTTCATCAGGAACTCGTAAACACTTTTTCAACTGGGAGACATGGGAAGCATTATGGACTGTTGATAAAATATCCGGGAGTTGGAGACAATAAGAAACAGAACTACACCACTCCAAAATTTTATAAGGTCCAACATAACGAGGAGCTAACTTTCCACGGACTCCAAACCGATGCACACATCTCATCAGGGATACCTTTAGGTACACATGGTCACCAACTTCAAATTGAAAGGGCCTTCTCTTGTCCGCATAAGCTTTCTGACGGTTCTGAGCCACTTTCAAATGACTCTGAATAACACTAACATGTTCTCTTGCCTCTTTGATAAAATCAGGTCCAAAGTACCCATGGTCACCCATTTCAACCCAGTTAAGAGGTGTTCTACATTTCTTACCATATAGGGCCTCGAACGGTGCCATTCGAATGCTCTCTTGATAGCTATTGTTATAGAAAAACTTAGCTAAAGTCAAGCATTTATCCCATTTTTCTAGATAAGAAATGGCATAAGCTCTCAACATGTCTTCAAGTACTGGATTGACCCTTTCTATCGGACCATCAGTTTGTGGGTGATAAGCCAAACTTCTGAGGAGACGAGTACCAAAACATTTTTGGAGTTGCTCCCAGAAGCGAGAGACAAAGGCTGACCCTCTATCGGAAATAATGGTAAGAGGAACTCCATGTAGGTTCATAACCCGATCAAAATACAACTTGGCATACTTCTTGGCTGAATACCTTGTATCCACCGGAAAGAAATGAGTAGACTTGGTAAGGCAATCCACAATGACTCAAATAGAGTCATACCCCTTTGCCATACGGGGCCAACCCATAACAAAGTCCATGGAAATATCTTCCTATTTTCAAACAGGGATAGGCAAGGGTTGTAGAAATCTAGACATACGCATATGGTTCGCCTTAACCCTTTCACAAATGTCACATTCTAAGATGTATTTGGTAATATCTTGTTTTATATTTGGCCACCAATACAAGTGACGCAAATCATGATACATCTTATTACTTCCTAGATGAATGGATAATTTGGAGTTGTGGGCTTCATCCAAATTTTTTCTCCTAAGCTCATCACTTGAGGGAACCACCAATTGGTTCTTAAACTTCACCACACCTCGATCATCAATACTAAAATGAGGACCACACCCTTCGACAATTAACTTCTTGATATGTGGAATTTCCAAAGTATCTTGCCTTTGCTCTATAATAATTTGCTCAAGTAAATCCAAGTCTAGAGCAATATGGGCTAACACCTCAGAATGGTTGAGAGACAAAGATTCTTCTTCAACTTGATGCGACTTCCGACTTAAGGCATCAGCCACCACATTAGCTTTTCTAGAGTGATAATGAACTTATAAGTTATATTCTTTGATTAACTCAAACCACCTCCATTGCCTCATATTCAACTCAGATTGAGTAAAAATATATTTGAGGCCTTGTTATCCATAAAAATGTATACTTTATTTCCCAATAGGTAATGTCTCCAAATTTTTAGAGCCGCACAACTGTAGCCAGCTCTAAATCATGGGTGGAATAATTCAACTCATGCTTTTTTAGCTAACATGGAGCATAAGCGATCACACGTCCGCCTTGCATAAGCACACATCCTAGTCTCATCCTAGAGGCATCACAATACACATCAAACAGCCTATCAATATCTAGTTGAGCAAGAGCAGGAGCAGAGGTAAGAAACTTCTTCAAGGCTTAGAAACCTTCTTCACAAGCCGGACTCCATGCAAACTTAACATCCTTCTGGACCAAATTGGTCATCGGTTGAGCTATTTTGGAGAACTCATGGATGAAGCGTCGATAATAACCTGCAAGACCAAGGAACTGATGAATCTGATGCACTGACTTTGGAGATTTCTAATTTAACACATCCAGCACCTTGCTAGGATCCACAGAGATGCCTTTAGGTGTTAGGACATGTCCCAAAAACTACACTCGATCCAACCAAAACTCATACTTGTTGAATTTGGCATACAACTTGTGTTCCCGCAATCAGGTCAGGATTATGCGAAGATGTTGTTCATGCTCCTCATTGTTCTTAGAATATATCAATATGTCATCAATGAACACCACTACAAACTTGTCTAACTCCGGCATGAAGACTAAATTCATGAGATATATGAAGAATGCAGGAGCATTGGTAAGGCCAAAAGACATGACTGGGTATTCATAGAGCCCATACCTAGTAGAGAAAGCTATCTTTAGTATATCTTGTGGCCGGATCTTAATTTGGTGATACCTAGAATGAAGATCAATCTTTGAAAACACCTTGGCACCATTGAACTGATCGAACAAAGTATCAATACGAGGTAAAGGATACTTGTTCTTAATGGTTACCGCATTAAGAGGGAAATAATCCACACACATCCGAAGAGTGACATCCTTCTTCTTCACAAAAATAGCTGGACAATCCCATGGTGAAGAACTTGGATGGATGAATCCCTTCTCCAACAATTCCTCTAACTGTTTCTTCATCTCAACCAATTCCTTTGGAGCCATGTGGTAAGGACATCACGAAATAGGATCAGTACTAGGTTCTAACTCAATGGCAAACTCCACATCCTAGTCCGGTGGTAACCTAGGTAGATCTTCGAGAAAAAACTCACATACCATAGGAATAGAGGCAAGGTCAGGAGAGGATTCAGTATGAGCAATAACTGGTAGGGTGGAAACTGAAGACATAAGGAGAGACATTCTATCCTTAGAAGAAGGAAGCTTCAACTCAACAATTCTTTGCCTAAGGTTCAATACTACCCCATAGTTTCTTAACCAGTTCATTCCTAGAATTTTATCTATGCCTTGCCTAGGCAACACCATGAACTAGAGATGATAAGAATGAGTTGCTAGTACTAGTCTCACTGTGTCCGTCTGAGTTTTAGCGCACAACTGCGCACCTGTGGTTTTGATTTTATAGGCAATAGGAATAGCCATAGTATATATATTATACCTTTGTGCAAACCCTATACTCATGAATGAATATGATGCACCAGAATCAAATAATACATATGCTAGGTGGGAATCAATGTTGAACATATCAGCCATCATAGGCTCTCCTTGTGGAATCTCCTCAGCCTCAGTGAAGTTAACCTGTCCCAAGCGGCTCATGGGCACCTTCTTCCTGATGATAGTCCTCTTGACCAAATGGAAGTTGGCTGAAGGCTGAGAAGACTGAGCAAGCTGGTTCTGAGGGCACTCACGAGCATAGTGGTCTTCCTTGCCACACTAGAAACAAGCACCCGGCTTGTTCTGCTGTCCCTAACAAGGCAGAACCTGCTGTCCCTGAGGCTACTGCACCTACTGAGTAGGTGCACGGTACTAAGTGGGAGGTGCCTGGGGAGTTTGCTGAGTCTGGTGAGATGACTGTCCACCCGGAGAGTGATAGGACACCCTCCTCACAACCTGTACCTTCTGAGACTGCAAGTGATTAGAAGACCTAGTGATCACCCTCTTGCGCTTCTACCTAGCCTGAGAGTCACGTTGAAGTCCCTCCATAGCAATGGCAACATTCATCAAAGCATCAAAGGTCTGATAGCCCCCTGTACATAACTTCTCTTGCAAGATGCAAGAGAGACCACAATTGAAATGGTCCATCTTCTTCTCATCAGTATCCACATGAGTCCCTGCATACTGTGCAAGATGGTTGAACTTGTTCACATACTCCATCACAGTCATATTTCCTTGCTTTAGCTCCAGAAACTCAGACAATTTCCTATTCAGCAAACTAGCAAGAACATAGTACTGATAGAAAGCAGTGGTAAACTCCTGCCAAGTCACATGGTTGTTCACAAGCTGCATGGCGTTAAAGTGTCCCACCAAGCACTGGCAGATCCTATAAGCTGCTGTGCGGCAAAACATACCTTTTGCTCGTCAGTCACATTGAGTAGCTGAAACTTCTGCTCCAGAATACAAAGCCAATGCTCTACGTCTAGAGGTTCAGCAGTCGGTGTGAATGTGGGTGGGTGTGTCCCTAAAAAGTCTTGATAGGAACAGGTGTAACACCTCTAGTATTACGAGCTTGCTTAGCACCGAGATTTAGACATAAGAGGATTTACCGAAACGATTTTTCTCAGATTTTAAAATCTAACTTATGTTTAAAAGTGTCATTTTTTTGAATTATATTGAACAACAGGTTAATTAGTTCCTAGATGTTTTGTTTCTACTAGTCAGTATGATGTATGGACTAGTGCTTAAAAATGCCTGATGGCAAATAAATAGCGAATGGCTTGTTTATTTGATTAAGCATGAAAAATAATATTTATAAATAAAAATAAAATATAACTTGTGATTGCTACTTAAATAAAAATTTAAGTACATGTTGTGTTGAGGAAAATGCAACTTTGGTTTTGGAGGACAAATAGTGTTATCTAGGGTTGTTGCCAGCTCAAAAATCAAATTTAAAAATTTAAAAGCCAGTTTCTCGCATCCATGGTAGAAATCTAAAATTATATTTAAAAGCGTTGTGTGGCAATTTGTGTTGTGCAAAATAATAACATAACATCTAATGTTTTATTCCATGGCTTGGTATGGAGTATGAGCTATCGTGTGAAATGTTTATGGGTGAAAGTCAATAGGATTTAAATCCTTTTAAGTTGCCGACATAGTGTCGCTATTAACATCCACGTCGCGTCATCTCTTGCGTGGGCACACAGCCAACAGAGCCACGTGACGCCCTCACGTACGTACTCTGGCGCACAGCATGCTCCCTCACGTACGTACTTTGGCGCGTGTTGTTGAGAAGGGGCTGTGCCATTGCAGCTTCACACATAGGCCATGCGTAGGGGCGCCATGTGTCGTGTCGTAGTGCATGGAACATGTGCCATCCTTGTTGCTGCCGCACTGCCCCTACGTTAATGAAAGTTGGCCGAACCCTCATGTTGCTTTCCCCTCCCTCTTTTTTCTGCTGCCGAGGAGGAGGCGCCCTAGCTCCTGCTCGCCGTCACCGGCTCATTCCCCTTTCTCTCGTGTGAGCGCACGTATGGCCCACAGTGCTGCCCTCCATGCTCCTCCGGCGCTGTGCAGCCACTGAGCCCAAGAGCACCGTGGCAGTTCCCGTCGTCGGCCATTCCCGTTGTCGGCCATCACACGCGCAAGTGCGCTCGGGTTCCACACTGTGTCTCCATCATGACCGCGCCATCGATGCCCACATGCCGGTCAAGCCATTGCCACCCACGCATGCGTCCAAAGCCACCGACATCCCACGCGATGCCCCGCTATCGTCCATGGCTAGGCCATCAAGCCCTGCCTTGGTCAGCCCTCCTTCTTGGCCAGATTCCAGCACGCCACCTTCCCTATCGTGGTCACATGTGGTCACCGTTCGGTGCCCCGCCTCGGTCTATGCCATGGCCAGGTTTGGGTTTAGGCGTCGTCCGTGCCCCTCCCTGCACCGTTCCATCTCCATGGCCGGCCTCGCTGCCCCTGTGCACCACCTTCATCGCCGCTGGCCAGTTCCTCTGCCCTGGGCTGCTCTGTTTCAAGGTAGCAGGTGGACTCAAGTGTAAATAGAGATAAAAGTAAGGGCCTAGGTGCGTTAATATTGACTCAAAGGAATAGTAGAAATGGTAGCATACTAATAGATAGAAGCATAGGGTCCTTTTTGCATAATTGTGCGCCCATGTCTGGGCCATGCTGCGTGGGACGGCCTGTTGGGCTGCTCGCCCTACACCTCCGTGGCCGTGGCCTACTTGGCCCCTCGCCTGTGCCTGGTGCCATGCCCCTCTGGGCCTTGGCCACGTGGGCCGCTGCCGCGTACTCGCCGATGGGCCACCCGCCTGGCTGGCTAGACCACGTGTGCCTGGGCCTCTTGGCCGCACACATGGGCTGTGCTAGCCAAAGCCGGCCTAGGTGCCCTTTTCTTTTTCTAGTTTTTGTTTAAAATGGCTGAAACTTATGAAATCAATATAAATTTGTGTAGTTTTCCAAAAATTATGAAATCAATTTCGTTGAGTTTCTAAAATCATGATCTATCTATTAGCATAATTGGTTCATCTAGTTGGTACTGTTTTTAGGGTTGTCATGATTAATTTAAATTGCTTAGTTTTAATAAGACCTAAGCTTGTAGGAATTTTTGTGAGAAAATGGGGATAGTGCTGAACCTAAAATTTTTACAGTAAATTACTAATATTATTAGCTGCTCACTATAATTTTTGTAGCTCTAGAATAATTAGTTTGCTAGATAGATAATGATGTCATATTTCAAATAAAGATTAAATCAATACAGCGGAATAACGAAACACCATGGAATTTTATAACTAAAACACTTATTGGAAAATGACACATTTCTTGACAATGTTGATGCATAGATTAGTACGTTAGTCATTAGAACTAGCTTGTTAGTTCGTAGTATGTACCCTGTTTTAAGAGTTGTTGTGGCCTTGTTAATTAACTGTTGTATCACCTCTACATCGCATTGCATACCATAATAGGTGAAAGCATCTAGGCCCCTTATTGGGTTTCGGTGATTAATGACAATACGTGATTACTGTGACTAACGTGTATTTTGCAAAGGCAATTAAGTCAGGTCATGGTAATGGAGATCGATTGGGCTATCATGATGGTAATGCCCCTATGATGGAAATCGTTTTGGTTTTTAAAGGATGGACGACAAGGTTAAGGATGGACTAGTTCTAAGTGTCAATTGAAGTTGGAGTGACACTTAGAGTAGTTTAGGACTTTGTTTTTCCTTTGACCATATTATTAAGGGGGGTATGGATGGGTAGCTTGACCTAGGTGAGTCTAGTGGGTTAGGTGTGGTGCACACTTGCTAAAACTAGCGCTAGGTAGCTCCAAAATAGTCCTTAGATCCAATGAAGCAAACTTCATTCACATATGATTGAGAGTTGGAAGTGAATGAAGGGTCAAATACTGACCGGACGCTGGCTTCGGTGTGACCGGACGCTGGCTCAGAGTCCGGTCAGTTCATTTGATCATGGTGAAGTCGTCTGGAAGTGACCGGACGCTGAGAGGACCGGACACTGAGGTCCAGTGTTCGGTCGACTCTAGTAAGGTTCTAGAGAGGAAAAATCTCGACTGGACATGTCTGGTCAGTGCTGAATGGACATTGGCTAGTGTCTGATCACACTGTAAACACTAGAGTTCGGGGTGAATTGACCGGCACGTCCGGTCAACATGACTGGAGCATCCGGTCATCCTATAGAGGCACATAACGGTTCGTTTTTTAGCCCTTGTTATAAATACCACCTCCATTCATGTGTGGGGGTACTTTTGCTTATTCTAACAGCTGAGAAACACGTTTGAGAGTGCTAAGAAGAGCAAGGTCCTAGTGAGGTGATTGAGATTTGAGAATCCCAAAGAGAGCCCTTATTAGTGAGATCAAGAGTAGCAAAGTGTGCATCTACCCTTCTCATTAGGGTTATCGTGGTCAAGTGAGAGTTTGTGCTTGTTACTCTTAGTGATCACCATCACCTAGATGGCTTGGTGGTGATTGGGAGTTTGGTGATCATCCGATGGAGCTTGTGGGTGACCCAACTCAAGTTGTGAGCGGTTGTGGGTGATTCACCGCGATAGAGTGTCAAAGAATCAACCCATAGAGAGCACTTGATCCTTACATGGATCAAGGGGGAGCTACACCCTTGCATGGGTGCTCTAATAAGGACTAGTGGGGAGTGGCGACTCTCTGATACCTCGGCAAAACATTGCCGCGTTCCTTCTCCTTTCTTTACTTTAAGCATTTACTTTGAGCAATTCATTACTTGTCATTTACATTCCTAGAATTGCCATGCTAGAGTAGAATTGGAACTTAGGATGCTAAACTTTTGTGTGTTAGATCAATAGAAACACTTTCTAGGCATAAGGGGTTAATTGGGCTAACCATAGAATTTGATTATTGCAAAGAAATTTGTAATTAGCCCAATTCACCCCCCTCTTGGGCATCTTGATCTTTTCAATTGGTATCAGAGCTTCATGCTCACGTATTTAGGCTTAACCACCTAGAGCAAGATGTCTCATGGGGATGAACCTCCTCCTATCTTTGAGGGAGATGATTTTCCTTATTAGAAAATTCGCATGAAGGCGTATCTAGAAGCTCTAGATGTTGGTATTCTTAGAGCCGTCTCACAAGGCTTCCCAAAACCTTAGGATGCTACTCACCTACAAGGTGATGAGGTGAATTACAAGAAGTGGAATACAAAGGCTCAAAACACTATCTTTAGAGGCCTTTACAAAGATGTGTTCAATCGGGTGAGGAACCACAAAGACGCCCATGCACTATGGTCAGACGTTTGTGCGCTCCATGAGGGAACTAAGAGTGAGCGTGAGGAACGCTATCATCTTGTCATGAAAAAGCTCAACTCTTTTGAAATGCTTCCTAAAGAATATGCTAATGAGATGTATTCATGTTTGAATGTTCTTGTAGAGGAAGTCAATGGGCTTGGACTCACTCAAATGCAACCATCTGATGTTGTAAGAAAGATTTTGAGTGTCCTCCCCATTGATAAATATGGGCATATTGTGGCCGTGCTTCATCAAGGTGATCTTTCTACCGCTACACCGACTCAAATCTTGGGAAAGATCAATGCTCATGAGAGGTATATGCACATCATGCCACAAGATGGCTCATCCTCTACCAAGAAGAAAGATAAGGACTTAGCATTCAAAGCTAGCCAAGAGAAGGGAAAGCAAGACTTGAGTATGAGAGCTCAAGTGATAATGAAGTTGATGATGAAAGTCTTGTTCTCATGGTGAAGAAGACCACCAAGATGCTAAAGAAGCTCAACAAGAGTGGCATCAAGTTTGATGGCAAGAAGAAGTTCTTCACTAGCTCTAGAAGGAAGCCAATCTCTGAGATGGATTGCTTCAATTGTGGAGAACTTGGTCATCTAGCACACCAATGCACTAAGCCCAAAAAAGACAAGTTCAAGAACAAATACAAGGGCAAGAAAGATGACTCGAGTAATGAAGAAGAAGAGAAGAAGAAGAATAAGCCATACAAGAAGAGAGATGGAAAGAAGGACTTCCACAAAAAGAAGAAGAGTGGAAAGGCATACATTGTCGGTGATTGGCTCACGGACATTGATTCATCTAGTGCCTCATCCGATGATGATAGTGACAACAAGAAGGTGGCCACAATTGTTATCGACTCTTCATCATCTTCACTGCCACCACCGCCATCATCCTCTACACACCTATGCCTTGTGGCCAAGGGTGACCGCAAGGTATCTAATAATGATGATAGTAGTGATGATGAGCATGCTAGTGATGATGATAGTGATAGTGATGATGATGAATATGAATCACCTTCTTATGATGATCTTGCTATATTACTAAAACAATACACTAAGATCATTATAAAAACTAGAGCTAAAAATGAAAAGCTAGAAGCTAAAAATGATTCTCTTTTAGCCAAATATGATATAGTGGAAAAGGCTAGTGTTGAGTTTAAAGAAGCAAATGATGCTATATCATCCAAACTCAAGGATCTCAAATCTTCTAAGAAAGAGCTTAAAGAAAAACATGATAAACTTGAGAGGACACATAATGAGCTCATCACTAGCCACAACAAGCTAAGAGAAGAATATACTATTCTTAAGGTTAATCATGATAATCTTGTTATTGCTCAAGAATTCTTATCCAATGAGCCACATGATGCTACTAACGATGTTGTTAAGATTGATATAGCCACATCATGTGATGACTTGATTATTGAGAGCATTGAGCAAAGTTCTAGTAGCAAGAGCAAGCAAGTGGTTGAAGCCTATGATTATGATGAGTTTGTCAAGCTCAAGAATGACAATGAAAAGCTCAAGAAAGATCTTGAAGAACTCAAAACCACCAAGTCTATTGTGCTAGAAACTTTGTTCATGATGATGGTTTGATTCTTGAGAATGAGAAGCTCAAAGATGAAAACAAGAAGCTCAAGGAAGAGAAAAATAATGATGCTCTCAAGGAAGAAAACAAGAAGCTCAAGTTGGAGAAAGAGCATCTTAAGATTGGATTGAGCAAGTTTACTAGAGGCAAGCATCTTCAAAGTGAGCTACTAATGAACACCATCATAAAGATGGATAGAAGTGGAATTGGGTACTTTGCAAACTAAGAAAAGAAGGCTCAAGCTCAACAACAACATAAGTCCAAGCCAAAGCCAAAGACATGTTTTGAGTATGGACAAGAAGGCCACTTTGCTCATGAGTGCCAAACTCCATCACCACAACCCTTGCCCAAGCATGCTAGACCTTTTGCCTTCAATACTCACTACATGCTTAGAATGGATTCTAGTGGAAAGATGAAAGTGATGTTCTTAGGACCTCCCAACAAGAATAGGCCTAAAAAAATTTGGGTTGCTAAGTCACTTGTTAAGAAGGTGAAGGGCCCTCAACAAGTTTGGGTTTCTAAAGCTTGATCTCTTGTGTGTAGGTGAACTACATGACCGGTGGAAGTCATTAGGTTATTGATAGTGGTTGCACACAACATATGACCGGTGATCCTTGTATGTTCACCTCACTAGATGAAGAAGTAGATGGACAAGAAAGAATCACATTTGGAGATAATTGAAAGGGCAAGGTCAAAGGATTAGGCAAAGTGGCTATATCAAATGATCATTCCATCTCCAATGTGCTATATGTTACTTCATTGAGTTTCAACTTGCTATCCGTTGGACAATTGTGTGATCTTGGCTTCCAATGCTTGTTTATCGAGAAGGAGGTTGTTGTATCCAAGAAGGATGATGATCATGTGATATTCAAAGGATTTAGATACAATAACCTATATCTAGTGGACTTCACCTCTAAAGATGCAAACTTGAAGACATGCCTATTCACCAAAACAACACTTGGGTAGCTATGGCATAGAAGACTTGCTCATGTTGGGATGAGCTCACTCAAGAAGCTAATGAAGAATGATTTAGTGAGAGGGTTGAAGGATGTGAAGTTTGAGAAGGACAAGCTTTGTAGTGCATATCAAGCCAACAAGCAAGTTGCAAATACCCATCCAACAAAAGCTTTCATGTCAACCACAAGAGTGCTAGAACTCCTTCATATGGATTTATTTGGACCAACAACATACAAGAGTTTAGGAGAAAATATTTATTGTCTTATGACTGTTGATGACTATTCAAGGTATACATGGGTATTCTTCCTTCATGACAAATCCGAAGTTGCATCTTGTTTCAAGAAGTTTGCCAAGAGAGCACAAAATGAATTTGAAGTGAAGCTTAAGAAGATAAGAAGTGACAATGGGAAAGAATTTGACAACACAAACATAGAAGCCTATTCTGATAAAGTTGAGATCAAGCATGAGGTCTCCGCAACATATACTTCTCAACAAAATGGTGTAGTTGAGAGAAAGAACCAGACATTGATCACTCTTGCAAGAACAATGCTTGATGAGTAAAACACCCCCAAAGCTCTATGGGCGAAGGCTATCAACACCGCATGCTATGCATCAAACCGCCTATTCCTTCAAAAGTTCCTTGGCAAGATACCTTATGAGTTGCTCAATGGGAAGAAGTCGAACGTCTCCTTTTTTAGGGTGTTTGGTTGCAAATGCTACATCTACAAGAAGCATCAACACCTAGGGAAGTTTTAAAGATATTGTGATATTGGTTTTCTTGTTGGTTACTCATCAAAGTCCAAAGCATATAGAGTATTTAATCATGCCACCGGCTTGGTTAAAGAAACATATGATGTAGAATTTGATGAATCTAATGGCTCCTAAGGAGCACATGAGAATTTTGATGATGTAGGTGATGAACCATTGAGGGAGGCTATGAAAAACATTCTAGTTGGAGACATCAAGCCTAAGATGATGAAGATGATGTACAAATGATTGATCCACCTTCTTCATCAAGTGTGCCACAAGATGGTGATAAAGATGGAAGAGTGGAAAATGAAGACACTCATGTCTCCCATGATCAAATGGTGGTACAAGCACAAGATGTTGATGCTCCACAACCTCCTCCTCAAGTGGTCAATAGAAGAAATACACCTCTACTACAAGATCATCCACAAGATCTCATCATAGGGAGTCCATCAAAGCGTGTAATGACTCGCTCACAAAAACTTGTTTCATTTATCGCTCATCACTCTTTTGTCTCTTGCTTTGAGCCTACTAAGGTAGAAGAAGCTCTTCAAAATCTAGATTAGACAAATGCAATGCATGAAGAGTTGAACAATTTCACCCGCAATGAAGTTTGGACTCTTGAAGAGCGGCCCAAAGGTGCAAGAGTCATTGGAACAAAGTGGGTGTTCCAAAACAAGCAAGATGATCAAGGCATTGTTGTGAGGAACAAGGCAAGACTAGTGGCAAAGGAGTTCTCTCAAGTTGAAGGTTTAGATTTTGGAGAGACCTTTGCACCGGTTGCAAGATTAGAAGTCATCCGTATCCTCCTTGCATATGCATCACATCATGAAATGAAACTTTATCAAATGGATGTGAAAAGTGCATTTTTAAATGGCTTTATTAATGAACTAGTCTATGTTGATCAACCTCCTGAGTTTGAAGACCCTAGATATCCTAATCATGTTTATAGGTTGTCCAAGGCATTATATGGGCTTAATCAAGCCCCAAGAGCTTGGTATGAGTGCCTCTAGGACTTCCTCATTGAGAAGGGCTTCACCATTGGGAAGGTCGACACCACACTATTCACCAAGAAGCTTGATGGCCATATCTTTATTTGTCAAGTGTATATTGATGATATCATCTTTGGATCATCAAATAAAGATTCTTGCAAAGAGTTTGGTGAATTGATGTCTAAGGAGTTCGAGATGTCAATGATTAGAGAGCTTACATTCTTTCTTGGTTTTCAAGTCGAGCAAATGAGAGAAGAGATTTTCATCTCTCAAGAGAAATATACTAATGATCTTCTCAAGAGATTCAAGATGGATGAATGTAAGCCAATCAAGACACCAATGCTAACTAATGGACATCTCGACCTAGATGAGGGAGGTAACCCAGTTGATCAAACTCTCTACCGCTCAATGATTGGTAGTTTATTATATTTAACCGCATCTAGGTCTGACATCATGTTTAGTGTGTGTATGTGTGCTAGATTTCAAGCTAATCCTAAGGAAACTCATTTGATTGCCATTAAAAGAATCCTTAGGTATCTTAAGCACACACCAAGCATTGGTCTTTGGTATCCCAAAGGAGCTATATTTGAGTTAGTTGGTTATTCCGATTTGGATTATGCTGGTTGCAAAGTTGATAGAAAAAGCACATCCGGAGGGTGCCATTTGCTTGGTAGATCACTTGTGTCTTGGTCTTCCAAGAAACAAAATAGTGTGGCTTTGTCCACCGCCAAAGCAGAATATATTGCCGCGGGTGCTTGTTGTGCACAAATACTTTACATGAAACGAACTTTGCTATACTATGGTGTAGTTCTAGAAAAAGTACCTCTTTTGTGCGACAATGAAAGTGTGGTAAAACTTGCAAATAATCCGGTTCAACACTCTCGCACCAAGCACATAGATATCTGCCATCACTTTCTTAGAGATCATGTTGCTAAAAATGATATATCACTAGAAGGTGTAAGGACCGAGGATCAATTGGCGGATATCTTCACTAAACCGCTAGATGAGACAACATTTTGTAGATTGCGGAATGAGCTCAATGTGCTTGATTTTAGTAACTTCACTAAAAAATGAGCTTGTGTTGTCCCTTGCATTGCATTATAATATACAACATGTTTAATGTTTTGTAATGCATATAGGGCTTGTCTAACATGGTTAAGATAACCGCCGAAAAGCATGTGAAGAAGCTTAACCTTGGATCAAACTTGACAAGCAACTAGATTTACTTACAAGTATTGCATTGCATATGCATGAATGTTGTTTTGTCGTTTGTCTTCAAATTGCCCTTTTATTGTCTATTTTCTTAAAAAGAATTATAGCCTAAGGCCAAATATTTTTGAAAAACATGAGGGTTTGAGAGAGGTCACTCACATCTGTCCCAATTGGTGTTTATTTGGATCTTATTTGAGTTGGGACTTGATTGGGAACAGGCAACACGAAGAACTTTGGAGATTTGCTGGAAAAGGAGTGATCGGACGCTGCACCGGACTCGGGAGTCTAGCGTTCGGTCAGTTTACAGGAGGTGAACTCGCTGCGAAGAAGTGACCGGACTTTGCATTTTAGCATCCGGTCAGTTGGAGGTTCAGCGTTCGGTCGAGCATGAAGGCGTTCAAGGCAAGGTGACTGAACTCTGGCTACGTCCGATCGGTGTCCATCGGACATGTCCGATCACAATTCCAGAGGATTTGGACCTCTTTGGAATCGACCAAACACTGGATGACAGCGTCCGGTCGCTGCCACCAGAGCGTCCGATCAATAGGTTTTGTGTGGCATACGAACTCCTTTCTTCTTTCCTTATCCAACTCCGTTGGGGACCCTTATAACCGCGAGCCGCCACATGTCCTTGACCTAGTCCGCCCGCATCGCCACCTCTGCAACCTCGCTGAGCCGCCGCACTAGTCGAGCCCACACCGTCGTGCTACCTGCCATACCCCTATAGCTCCCCATGCTACCTCCGCTACTCCGTGCACCGCCCATTGCTCCATGCATCGCCCATTGCTCCTGTGCCCATGCACCGCGCTCCAGCGCTCACGCTGCCGCACCACCCTACAGCGCCACCGCACTGCCCTGCCATGAGCTCATGCCTCTCCTGCGCCATCGAGCCTCTACCTACGCCATCCATGCCATGTCACCGCTCTAGTGCACCGCATCGTGCCCTAGCCGCCAGCACCGCCAACGCCTCGTGCCCTAGCCTCGCATTTTGGTAGTTCCCCACATGTTGTTTCTCTTCTCCTCGGATCGATGGTTCATCAGGTAGCAAGCCTTCGATTCAATTTCATACCCAATTGCTTGCTCTATTAGGGTTTCACATCTCTAGATTTAGTGTTATTATTTATAAACCCGATCTATTCCATCGTGCAGTGAGTCAGTGCTGTTGAGGTCTTAGTGGCAGTTGTCAGTCAGCTCAGGGCCAAGCTCGCGAGTACGGATCAAGGCCAAGACTCAGAAGTGATAGTTGGCAGTTGTTTCTTGTCAGTGGTAGTTGTTCTCTTCAGATCCAACCAATGGTTCGCATCAAGAATGTTGGGGGCGGTCCGGGTGATGAGGATCCAAGGCATCCGCCTCGCTTGCCTACAGATCCAAAAGGCAAGGCGACAAAGAAGACTGCAATAAAGAAGCGCAAGTACCCAGATGTAGAGACAGCTAGAGTAGCCATAGTTGTAGAGGCTGCAAAGCATGCCGAGAGAGGAGGTGCTCGCAATGGAGTTCGGATTGCAGATCAGCTTTCACCAGAAGCAAGGGCTACACTTGAGCAGGTTGAGCGCCTTCATGGTGGTCCACCTGGGACTCTCATGATTGGAGGACTACGTGTTGCCATTGATGAGGGTCAGCCTTAGGGGGAGTCACAGCAACAGGCACCGTCAGTAGAGCCAACTTAGGAGGGATAGTAGGCCGAGGAGATAGAGCAGGCACCTCAGCCATAGCTTCGCCGCTTTGGTCGTACTTGTGCTCCAACCACACCGAGGGCAGATACATAGCGGAGGGGTTCTCATCCACCGCCCAGACCACAGGGTCCGCCTCCTATGACACACTTGGACTTGAGGGCCACCATGGCCAAGTAGGTGCAGCAGCTCAGGTTTGTGGAGTTTGAGTAGTGTTTCCCACCGAGGAGGGATGACAGAGCATCAGAGGACTTCTACACACCACTCTAGGAGGATATCTACAATGCATATCTGAACAGTGGAGCTATATTCAGACCTTAGAGGGTGTGCAACATTAAGTCTATAGTTGCAGCAGCTGGAGAGCACATTCACCCCTACCTTACATACCTACCAGGGCTGACAGACTTGATTGGATGGACAGGATTATATGTTCCATCTTGGGTCTATCAGTTCTATGCTACACTATGGATTGACCCGCAACATAGATACATTCACTTTGCATTCAGAGGCAGGGATTATAGGTTGATGAGCACTAGGGTCTGTGAAATACTTAGGCTTCAGGAGCACCCCATCAGGTTACATGATGTTTGCTATGGATAGACAATGCCTCCTAGACACCCTCATGGTGGTATGGTGCCTCCCACAGATTTGGTTCGCCACTACTTCAAGGAGCCTTTTGGCGAGGGGTTGAGTAGAACTCCCAGTGATCTCACTCCTACAGCTAGAGTGCTGGATGCCATTATGAGGAGGACCCTGATTCTGAGGATGGGGTATCGCGAGGGCTTGACTCACTTACAGCTATGGCTTCTCAACTCTCTAATACAGCAGACAGTGTTTGACATTTGGGATCTCCTTCTTTTAGAGATGGAGGATACTATTGCTGAGGGGTTTAGAGGTCATCGATAGTTGCCCTATGCCCATTAGATCACATTTCTTATTCATAGGGCAGTTATAGTGAGGTCGCCTGAGATGTTAGCTGAGTATAGTGGTGCTACTATAGAGTTCCCTACATACAACCTGACTTAGATGATTTGCCATAGTACACCATAGGCACCTAGTCAGCCACACCATCGTCCAGATATACTAGAGGCTGCAGCCCAGTAGGAAGCTATTATTAGGGGGTATTATAGCTACTGAGGAGGAGAAGCTTGCTCAGCAGGAGGGGACGGTCGAGAGTGACCCTAGTGACAACTCAAATGAGGACTACCAGGACATTCCTCAGATGCCTGCACGTCGACATGATCATGAGGCCGGCAGCTCCAGTTCAGCTCCACCTACACCATAGACAGACCCCACTCTCCTTGCTATACTTGAGCGGTTGAGGTAGGATTAGGCACGCCAGGCTCAGGAGACCTCTAGCTAGCTATTCAGTAGGATGAATTTTAGCGACAACAGCAAGCTATTCAACAGCAGATGTAGGCTCTACAGCAGCAGCAGGCCATGCATCAGCAGCAGATCCTCATGCAGCAGCAGCTACTTGGATTTATGTAGCATATTGTGACAACTATTGGGGCTCCACCACCATAGCCTTCGCCCTAGCTTGGTCAGACTGCCACTACTTCGATGACTCTAGCGTTACAGCCTAGTGGGTTTCAAAGTTAGGGACAGCCACCAGCATAGTATGCTTCACCTATAGAGCAGGTGTCCTAGTGGTTCGCTTCGCCAGTGATCACCCCGTAGTTCACACCTCTTCAGACGGGCTTCACACTGGCTCAGACATCGTCGCTGCTAGTGCTAGAGACTTTAGTCTCCAGGAGCCTTGGAGCGACCTTCAGTGAGTTGATAGGGCAACCTACTCCACCATACCTACATGTTCTAGGTCCTTCTACAGCTGCACCTATCATAGTGACTACAGAGATGCTCCCTTCCTCAGTGGCATCATCAGAGCCAGCTGCTACAATTATACCTACAGAGTCTACAACAGCTCTAGTCCCTGATCCGACCCAGATTGCTTTAGCGTCACTACCAGCTATAGAGGGTCAGACTACTCAGAGCTCAGGGTCAGATGATGACGATGCCCAATTTTAGCTCGCTCCTCGTACCTCAGCGCCCGGCTCGTCCACTGTAGCCCCACTGACCGACCCTTAGGTTTTAGTGTTTGATGCCAAAGGGGGAGAGGGTTCGAGTATGATAGTCTTAGGGGGAATGACTTTTTAGGGTGAGCTTAGCTTACTTAGTAGCTTATCTATTACATTTGGAGTTTTTATGTGTGGTACACTATTATGCATTCATCACGTGTTTACCTTTATGCATTAAACTATGTTTATGTGATAGTGATATCTACATGATTGTGATATATGACATGTGTGCTCTCTACTTTGAATTATTTATATGTCATATCACTTATGCTATGCTCATTTGCTTTGCTTCCGCATTTCACTCCGATGCAAATGAGCTTTGTTACTTATACTCATGCTTATTTCATATCTTTTGAGTACATCATGTTGGCTTGGGTCATATAAGCTTGCCTAACCATTTTTGTTCCTATTGCCAAAAGCTTACATGAACTAAGCATGTCAAAAACCTCAACTCTTTGACATACTCAAGATAGTATTGTCATCAATCACCAAAAAGGGGGAGATTGGAAGAATCTAGGCCCCTTGTTGGGTTTCGGTGATTAATGACAATACGTAATTACTATGACTAATGTGTGTTTTATAGAGGCAATTAAGTTAGGTCAGGGTAATGGAGATCGATGGGCTATCATGATGGTCATGCCCCTATGATGGAAATCATTTCGGTTTTCAAAGGATGGACTATAAGGTTGAGGATGGACTAGTTCTAAGTGTCAATTGGAGTTGGAGTGACACTTAGAGTAGTTTAGAACTTTGTTTTTCCTTTGGCCATACTATTAAGGGGGGTACAGATGGGTAGCTTGACCTAGGTGAGTCTAGTGGGTTAGGTGTGGTGCACACTTGCTAAAACTAGCGCTAGGTAGCTCCAAAATAGTCCTTAGATCCAATGGAGCAAACTTTATTCACATATGATTGAGAGTTGGAAGTGACCGGATGCTGGCTTCGGTGTGACCGGACGCTGGCTCAGATACTGACCGGATGCTGGCTTCGGTGTGACCGGATGCTGGCTCAGAGTCTGGTCAGTTCATTTGATCAAGGTGAAGTCATCTAGAAGTGACTGGACGCTGAGAGGTCAAGTGACCGGACACTGAGGTCCAGCATTTGGTCGACTCTAGTAGGGTTCTAGAGAGGAAAAATCTTGACTGGACGTGTCTGGTCAGTGCTGACTGGACGCTGGCCAGCGTCCGGTCACACTGTAAACACTAGAGTTCGGGGTAAATTAACCGGCGCGTCCGGTCAACATGACCGGAGCATCCGGTCACCCCGCAGAGGCACATAACGGTTTATTTTTTAGCCCTTGTTATAAATACCACCTCCATTCATGTGTGGGGGTACTTTTGCTCATTCCAACAGCTGAGAAACATGTTTGAGAGTGCCAAGAAGAGCAAGGTCCTAGTGAGGTGATTGAGATTTGAAAATCCCAAAGAGAGCCCTCATTTGTGAGATCAAAAGTAGCAAACTGTGCATCCACCCTTCTCATTAGGGTTGTTGTGGTCAAGTGAGAGTTTGTGCTTGTTACTCTTGGTGATCGCCATCACCTAGATGGCTTGGTGGTGATTGGGAGTTTGGTGATCATCTGGCAGAGCTTGTGGGTGACCCAACTCAAGTTGTGAGTAGTTGTGGGTGATTCACCATGACAGAGTGTCAAAGAATCAACCCATAGAGAGCACTTGATCCTTGCGCAGATCAAGGGGGAGCTACACCCTTGCGCGGGTGCTCCAATGAGGACTAGTGGGGAGTGGCGACTCTCTGATACCTCGGCAAAACATCGCCGCGTTCCTTCTCCTCTCTTTACTTTAAGCATTTACTTTGAGCAATTCATTACTTATCATTTACATTCCTAGAATTGCCATGCTAGAGTAGGATTAGAACTTAGAGTGCTAAACTTTTGTGCGTTAGATCAATAGAAGCACTTTCTAGGCATAAGGGGTTAATTGGGCTAACCATAGAATTTGATTATTGCAAAGAAATTTATAATTAGCCCAATTCACCCCCCTCTTGGGCATCTTGATCCTTTCAATAGGGACGATGATGGATCGTGGAATCAACTGGAGTAGCGGAAAAGATGGTGTCTCAATGAGTGTGTCACAAAGATGGAAAGCTAACTTCTGATTAAATCTTACCCAGGCAAGCCCCGATGCATAACCCCTACTTTTCTTCCCTTTAAATTATATTTGGGCATTAAGTTTTAAGGAGTTGAATGAAACCCACTTGCATATATACATATACATACATACATATATATATATATATATATATATATATTTATCCTATGAGTCTTACTAGTATGACATGATCGTGTAGATTGCTATGCTACAGAACTCCGATAGAAGTCGAGTGATTGCCTGTCACTCAAGAGAGATAGGAAATATATTACTGTATTATCATCACTTGGAATATATAAATGGTGAAAGAAAAAATGGAGACCAGACAGGGATATGGTTTGGTTATTGGTGGGTGTAAGAGGTTGTGTCCTGTGGCCAATGGGACATAGCTTGGTTACACTATTTTCCCTGTCTGTGTCAGTTAAGGACCGGCCATTGGATTAGATTCTAGGCAGGTCATAGACTTATTATCCCAAACACATACTTGGGTATGGGTATAGGGAAGACTTTGTTACTCTCTTGTCATGGTTTCTGGCTCTTTCTGGATCGACTGTCAAGGTGGTTTTTGGGTGGAGGTCCTTGCACCACACTAAGTCCAGGACTCAGGGGCAGGGGCTTGGAGTCCTAGTTTAGATGGGGACCTAGGCCCTATGATTGGAGGTTAGTGGGTTGGTCCTGCTTGTACCTAGGGTACAAGTGGGGCATGTATTTTGGGGTACCCAGCTAGGCACATTGATTAATGAATCGCTGGGTGATCTGTTATGGCTTGTCTATAGTCTAGCAACATAGTAAGAACTGGAAGATGAAAGATGGTAGAAAGAAATTTGATTGCTTACCACCTGCTTGAAAGTAGCACAAGTGCTTACATAGAATGGTTAGTTAATGAACTAATGATGATTGTTAATAAAATCAAATATAAGGACACACGCTTAGTAATGCTTCCTGTAGATGCAATAAATCTGTAAGCCTGATAGCCTTGCATATCCTTAGAGTCTTTTCTTTCCTCCTGTCGGGTAAGTCTTGATGAGTACAATTGAGTACTTAGGATTTTATTTCCCCCTGTTGTAGATGACAGGTGGATGCTAGAGCTGACCCTTTTGTGTGGACTCCTCCTGGTGGGCTCAGGGAGGATTCCTTTATGCTACGATCATAGTTTTTATTTATAACTCTCACTAAATGTTTTTATAAATGAAAGTTTTATAATCTATTGTCATAGTTTACATATCAATTTTTCATCATGTCATGAATAGATATTTATTTTCGCTGTAATTCTAATCACATGTTTATATTCCGCTGTTAACTTAAATTGTTCATAACTCTGATCACATGTTCATATTCTGCTATTATAAATGATAAATATTATACTCTGATGTTACATGGAAAGTGATGTAAGAAATGGTTAAGAATGATGTAAGCTTTATTCTCTCATTTGTGATCCTGATGGAAAAATGTGGATTTTCGAGTTCTCCCTTGGGGTGTGCCCAATGGAGCTGCATAATTTGGTGTTCTTCCTTGAGTACTTAGTGTCTAATGGAAGACAAGTACTCCTAGGAGGAATTAGGTTAGGTAGTTATGCCACAACAAGGCCCCATTCCTGCCATTGCCATCAGGGCCTCCACGGGCGAAGCCACCAATAGCTTGTGCCAGCATCTCTAGGGCACAGGTTGACTCACGACAAGCAGCCAACATCTCAGCCATCATCTTGGCATAGGTCATCGGAGGCAGTGGTGGTGGTGGAGGAAGACCAAGGAGTGGGGCCTCGTGGCTCTCCCTGTTGGCATTGCCATGATCATCGCGAAGACCATTTTCACCCTAGTCTTCACCAAGACCATGACTCGTCCTAGCACTGGTGCTCCCACGACTAGACCTCATATTCATCTATAAATAGATTGGAACCCACCATTAGGGACCAAGCCTCAATACTTAGAAACAAACGGCTAGAGAGATGATAAGGCTCGATAAATGGTTACAAGCGAGAACTTTTCCTTAAGAGTTAAAGCACTTCTTTTATTTATTATCCTATTAATTTACTATCCAAAAATTATACATATGGGGGAGTTTAGTTTAAGCAAGATTCTCTTTTCATGATGCATGCATCGACCTATTCGTTCGCTCAAGCCGAAATATAGCGGTATTCGTATATAATTTTTGGCACAACGCACACTCACTTCCCGTACGCTAAACGATTCTTATGCAGCGTAAGTTAGTGTATCTATAGAAGATTGATTAGATAAAACCAGTGCCACTATCCTAGATAGACAATATTACTAGGGCTTATACTTATTTACATAATTTATCGCATCCTACTTTTCGTACAGCTTTTGTTTGGTAAATTTTAGGTTTTGAAAAGAGTTTTTAAACTCGTAGACTTATTATTGGCTCTGATATCACCTAAGGCAGAACCATCCAAAATAACACGCTTTCAGAGGCGCTTGTCTTCCACTAGGCACTAAGCACTTCGAAAGTGAGCTACATCGGACAGTTCCATCGAGCACACACCAAGGGAGAACTCAAAACAATCCACGTTTTACATGCAGAATCCAATAATGAGTACAAGCTTACAATACTTAGTTAATTTCATATAATGAGAGTTCTTGGAAATTATTTATTATAATACTAGAGTTCCAAGTATGATAATTAAATAGCGGAATAAAAATAAACATCTAGCTCAAACGATACAAGGATCCATCTGTGCCCACCAGAAGATTTCTCCACACAAGAGTTACTCCTCAAGCTGCACCTAGAATAGGGGTAAAATAAACCATGAGTACACAATATACTCGCAAGACTTACTCAACTAGTGGGAATAGTTTCCCGACTCTCAAGGATATGATAGGCAATATTGGTTTGCTGTTTTCTTTTTGTTTGCGAAAAGTATTACTAGAAGTATGTCCTTAAGATCAAGTTTAATTGGCAGTCATGATTACTTCATTAGCTAACAATTCTAGGTAAGCACATGTTCTATTTTCAAGCAAGGGTTAAGCAATCAGAACCATTTCACCATCTTTCATCTTTGAGTTCTTACTATGGTGCTAGACCATAGCCAAGTCATACTATCTCACGGAAATGGTGATTCATGAACCAATGTATCCCAGCTAGGTACCCCAAAACACATGCTCTATTTGTATCCGAGACACAAACAAGACTAAAAGGACCTAGAATGCTGCCTAGAGGGGGGTGAATAGGTGTTTCTGAAAATTAACACATTTAAATGCGGAAATGATTAGTAAAGGGAAACTCTAAATTAAGAGTAATACCACCCCTCACAAGTTAGCCATAGAGTATACAAAGTATAAAGAATATATCTAGAAGCTACAACCCTACAACTCAAAGTTACAACAGAGAATAAATATTTTCAGTACTGGTAGGAAATATCGGATGTGTCCGGTATAAATGATTTCTGTAGAACAGCCTCAAACTTGCTCCTTTTGATTTCTATCTTCAAACCAAATTACAGGTACTTACTAGAGATGACAATAAACACAGAGAACCTACACAAGAGCTGGAGCAACACAAATATCAAGTGAAATGCGAATTGAGACATGATATTTGTTTTACCGAAGTTCGGACTCATTCGAGTCCTACTCTCCATTGAGGGGGCTACGGGTGACCCAACAAAGGTCAGCCCTAGAGGGTACCACGAAGGTCACTCTAGCCAGAGTCTTTTCCAACTCCTTTTCCTCCTTTCACTAGTTGATTCCAAGGCGGCGGAATTGACCGTTACAAACTTTCAGAGGCACACCACAATCTCTTGGGTGCTCTCCAGCGACGTCTAACCGTCTAGGACTAAAGAGTCCAAGAGTAACAAATGCAAATCATGAGATTGACAATATGCACAAGTGCTCAAGTGGTTGGATTGCTCTCCTTTTGAATTTCTCTTAACCCACTAATTGATTTGGCAATTTGGATCACACACTTACTAAGAGAGGGGTTGGGAGAGTTGGCAAGGCTCAAAAACATGTATTGCAACCAGCAGAATCAACAGCCTCCAAAGGTGGAGGCTTGGGGGTTTTTATAGCCCCCTTGGAAAAATTAGTCGTTTTATAGCCGTTGCCCCAGACACGTCTGGTATGACTTACACTACGCCAACGGTAACTGGGTTACTGTAACGTTGTGAGGCGTTGAAACTCCCAATGAATGCCGAAACTTTTGACTGTCGGAACTCCCGACTCACGTCGGAACTCCCGACCCTAAGCACATTTGAAAACTACGATAACTAAGTTAAAGTGTGTGAGGTGTCGGAACTCCCGACGTTGTCGGCACAAAATTTCATCCCATGCCGAGGGCACACGAGTAAGCCAGAAGGGTCCACTCGCTGGAGCTATAGATCCACCTAGCTTCAACGTATGGATGGTCGATCCTGCGTAATTCTCCTAAGACGTGCTAGTCAATTTGACCCTACAATTGACAAGGAGAGAAAGCTAATCAGTAATTTAAGGCGAAACATGTTGGTATTGCCAGATAGTCCCGAATGTGCGGCTCTAAGAGACAGTATGGAAGGAGATCGACTAAATAGTCAATTCCAGCATATGTATAAGAATAAATCAGTTAAAGCTCATGGCGTTATGGAAGGAAAATCGGTTATCATTCAGGATGAATCTCATTATTTAGACAAATATTAGTCAATGGCAATAGGATGTCAACAATAATCAGTTTATGCTAAGTCAATGACTGCAAGTAACCGAATCCCTTTTATATAAAGAAGCAACACATCATCATTTAACCATTTAATAAAGATAAATCTAATGAACATATTAGATCTCATCTATCGCTATGACTAGTGGGGCATAAGGCAAAATCATGCAGGCTGTAGAAACAACAATAGATTTGACGACCCTAACTTATTACTAATATCAGTGGGGCATGATGCAGAATCATGTAGGCCATAATACAATAATAAGATCATGGGGCTAATACATCTTTTAGCCTATCTTTACTTCAACGGTCTCATGACATGAACTGTGTATGTGTAAGTGCTCGATATCGGTTAAAACAGTCGATTCAGGCATAGCGCACAATTAAGGTCATGCCTCATCAGGAACGAATCTACCAAACAACGATCCCCACTCCATGGTGCTAACAGTGGGGTGTGATGCAGAATCACACTAGCCGTGATAATGGGCCATGGAACCATTTTTGTTAGCCAATAGATCTATTTAAGACAAGTCATGTCTTAACCGCACGCTATGCACGATCAAGATTGATATAAAACAGCCGATAAAACATAACTCATTGTTTAAGATATAGATTAGATCAGTTTTTAGATTAACAAACAATGGGTTAAATAGGATATAAGGCTGATCTAGATCAATCTCAATCAGGCGAAGTGATATTGCTATAATTAAATAAATAATGAAAGTAATAAGCAACATCGGTAACTTAATGAATCTATCCGAAGGACGCCACCCTCAGATAGAGCCGATAACTTAACCTTAATCTAGTTCGAGCAGTGGAGGTTGATCGGATCGATGCAGCCATACTTGAACTAAACAAGAGTCAATAACTAGCTTATACTAGAGTCACAGTGGAGGTCGACTGAATCGATGCAGCCGTACGAATAGAAGTATAAGCCATGACGGTACTTACAGACAAGTCGGAGGTCTACCAGACTGATGTAGCCCTGCTCATTGAATGAATCTATCCAAAGGACGCCACCCTCAGATAGAGCCGATAACTTGACCTTAATCTAGTTCGAGCAGTGGAGGTCGATAGGATCGATGCAGTCGTACTTGAACTAAACAAGAGTCGATAACTAGCTTATACTAGAGTCATAGTGGAGGTTGACCGGATCGATGCAGTCGTACGAACAGAAGTATAAACCATGATGGTACTTATAGACAAGCCGGAGGTCTACCGAACCGATGTAGCCCTACTAGATGAAGAACTCACCGAGATCTACTCTACTACTCCTAAGGGGTTGCCGAAGCCAAAAAAAGTAAGTAACTTGTATTGGATTGATTGTGTATGTTTTACAATAGCAGGGGTCTGATATTTATACCTAGAGCCTAAACATTAATCCTACTCGAGCATGACTCATTACAATCTTCGACATTCCTAATTTAAGATAACTTGGACCCTAATTTTTCCCTTTTTGTAGAGTCCGATATGTAGTTTCCTGGCGCCAACCGTAGCTCATTATTGCTATCTGCTGACATCATCCAAAGAGATCTGATTCTAGAGTCGTATCTGAATCAGCTGATATCGATCCTTATGCAATTGATTCCTTGATTGGCACAATCTTTGAAGCTTTCGAATTCCTGCGTTCTTCTCCCAAATTTTGGTGTAAACACATGTCCCCCAATTTTGGGATAAAAGTGATTTTATTCCAAAATTTTTATTTATCCGTTTACCACACCGCAACCATTCCATTCCGAGATATATGCATGATCCCTGACTTCCTAGGCTGAGCCTTATATAATGTTCCAATAGTATTTTTTCCAACTCACACGGCCTGTTTGTTTTCCCCTTCTTTTTTGAGCAAATCTCAATAGCGACGCTGCCATCACCAAAGCTTTAACCCTAGCAAAACTTCTGCCCCGTTAAGTTTTATTCAAGAGGTTTTCCTCAGATTTACATCTGTCCTGACGGTAATGGCGATGAGTGACCACATCCTCAAGGAATGCTTTCAAGTTCCCATTCTCGAAATGTCAGTCGCTACCCTGTATTTCCTTTGTCCTCAAGTATATTTTATCCAATTTCTAGGAAATGAGGAACAAAATCTTGATTCCATCAGCTGCTACTTCCAATGTTTATTTTCTCGGGCCTATGGGTGATCCTAATCCATCTGATTTCGTCCATCAAGAAACCAACCAAATCCCCTTCAAACAGTCTATAGTGGATTTGTCCTCCTGGAATATCAAAACTCCCTTAGAAACTGGCCTAAAATGCCCAAAGGGTGGAGAGATTGGTTTCGTAGGGTATCTAAAAAAAGGCCAGAAATTGAGAGGTGTATGATTTGAATCAATGTTTGACACTCTCGTTGTCTGGGATGGAGAGGAATGATTCACTTTTGATTTCTGCATCTTATTTCTGGTCCAATGCCCTGAATGCTTTTATTTTTTTGTCATGGCCTAATGTCCATTACCATGGCTGATGCTTATATGTTGGCCAGCCTTAGAATAACTGGACCAATGTAGCCTTATGAATACTTGAGTGCTGGATCTAAGAAATTAGCCTAAAATATCAGACTGCTCAAGATGGGCAAGTTATATTCTAAACCATATTGGAGACGAATCAACTATCAGTGAGAGGGAATACGTGGCCTTCCTGAATATGTGGTTGGAGAGATTCATCTTCTATGGTTCATCCTGTGGTCTAACTTACAATCACAAACTCATGGTAGAGCACCTAGCAGAAGGCAAGGATATTCCTCTTGGAAAGTATCTGCTAGGGGCTACTTATCATCTGATGTACTAGGTAACTACTCAGTTACTGAAGAATGAACCGGTGCACACCATTAGTGGCCCTTGGTGGTTGATACAACTATGGCTCAACATGTACATGCACAAGATTGTAAGGCCTGATCTCAGAAGTCTGAGTTTCCCCTCTTTCAACTTTGATGAGAAATATAAAGGCGAGGAAGGAAGAACCCGGCAGTGCATGAGCTATGGGGAGGCTGCATCAGCCATAATAATTGATATCAATATTGGCCATCTCTTCAAAAAGTTTTATAGAAGGTTCGATGCAGGCATCCTGGCTTGGCTACCACATAGTGAGGATGAGAATAATGAGCTAATCTTCCCATTCAAATTCTGATTTGAATCAGGCTGTTCAGATGAGACAGGCGGCTGCAATCTTTAATTCCTTCATCAAGCCCTGTGTTCTTCTAGCCGAATTTTGTCATGGTCATGGCAAAATGGCCATAGGCTCCATTCTTCCAAGCATTGTTCCAACTTATGAGTTCTATCATTCATCCTTCGTAGCTCGTCAGTTTTGCTTTGGTCAACTTCCCCCTCAATTGTTCTTCGAAAACATACTGGAGCCAAAGAGAAGATATCAGTGAGGTAATGGAAGCTTCTAGAGTCTTCTAATTGGGATTAGATCTTCATTCCCTCTACTTGCATGACTGGGTCAGAGTCAACTTCTCTTCCACTCTCTTTGACTCCTGGTGGCAAAAATGGCACTCTCATCTTTTCTATGGGTTGGTTCACCCTTTGTGTATTGCTCTAGATGGGGAATTTGCTTCTGACAGAGAGGTAACTTGCCATTTCTTTTCAATAAAACTGCTTGACAAAGTCCTCTACCAACTGTTCTAATCGACCTTTTCAGGATGCTGAATTTGATCCTCCTAGCTTAGATAGGAAGGGGCGTCCTATAGATTACCAGCCACCATGCCTAGTTTCAAGAATGGGATCGACTGTGCCTTCACTAAAAAAATTGATGAAAACTTCTGCTGCCTCCACTATTGTAACATAGAATTCTTCAAAGCATAAGGCAGCTCAAGGGACAACCTAGAAAACCACCACTAGGAAGAGGCTCCATAGAACGAGACCGTCAGCTGCTTAGGTAAACAATTCATTTTCTTCTTAAAACATTGTTCAACTGTTGATCATGTTCCTTCATAGTTATCGAGCATTGTGTCCCAACCTGCTCTGGGTGTAGGATTGCTATCCTAGATGTTTGACTCAGCACCAACCGAACCCCCATAGCTGATCCTCAAAAGGAGTTGATTTCGGTTGAAATAACCGATGCTTCCATAACAGCAGAAAATGTGAGTTTTATCCTTGATGCTTATCAGAGTATTTTCTTTGACTTTTTTATTTACTCGGTCTCCATCCTTCACCTAGACTCTTACCTTGCTAGATACTTCCTGAGGAAACACTCATTCAAAAGTAGGAGCCTAACAATCCACTTAATGATCCTGTCGGCATCAAAGGTGATCGTGTTGCCATCGACACTTAGACTATTGATTCCCTAGCTCAGCATACAACTGATGGTAAGGAAGTTATATGTCTCTGTATTCTTCTGCAATAATTATGAATTAAAAATTTCCTTGATACTATAGATGCTAATGTTGAAAGGTCAGAGCCAATTCAACCAGATGCTATTGGTGCACCATTAGTTGTTCCTTCTTTTCAGATAGAGGCTACTGTAGAGAAGGTATTGTATCCTTTTTGCCATCCATTTTTTATAAACTGATTTAAACCTCCTAACTAAGATTTCCTTATACATAGGCACTCAATCTTCCAACCTTGAGTTACTCTTTCAATCTTGAGGAGTATCTTGATGAAGATGACATCAGTTCGTCAGCCACCTCCTCCAAGGAAACCTTGCCAAAAGAAATCAAGAATCAGCTAAGAGACGTTATGCCGATGTTTGTGTGGTATTAACCCCTATACCCTTACGGCTGGCTAGGCTTAGGCCAGCCCGGACCAAGGGGTCTGGCCCACTAGAAGATGACGCATAGCCTGGCCAATCTGTTCGGAGTCCTACGTAAGGAATCAAGGCAGATTTGGAGATCAAGCAAGATCCTGGTCAGTTAGAATAGGAATCCTTATCCGGCCACCTATGGCAATTGTAACTGGTTAGGATTAGTTTCCAGATCTGTAACCCTGCCCCCAGACTATATAAGGCGGGTAGGGGACCCCTCTCAAAAACATATCTCATTAACATACAGTAATACAATCAGACACATGGCATAGGTATTACGCCTTCACGGCGGCCGAACCTAGATAAAACCTCGTGTCTGTCTTGCGTCACCATCTTATTTGTAGCTTGCGCATCTGTCCGCCGATAATCTACTACCTTGGGCATACCCCTAGGTAGACTGCCGACCATATTTCATCGATAGTGGTGCGCCAGGTAGGGGGTGTGCGTACTGCTCTCTAGATGAACAAGATGGTCATCATCCCTAGTTCCATGGCTACGCCGAACGGCCTCACGTTCACCATCGGCTAGATCACCCAGACCACTAGCTCCGACGACTTCATCGCCATGACCATGGAGGAGGCACGGATTCAATCTACATCAACCACTGCTTCATCTGCATCGGCTATGGATCCAACCACGGTGGATCTGGCTCTGGCCACGCTAGCATCGTCTTCAGCCACGCCAACAACCCGTCGTCCGCTTCCTTGCTACAAAGGGAGGCAGATCGACAACACCGACTAGCTCGACTCCATTGATCAGGTCGGCACCAAACTTGTTGAAACCCTAGCTCTAGTAAGTTCAATTCAAAGTCAACCTAATGAGCAGGTAACCACTACCCACAACAGATCTCCCCGACCAGCTCAGGCCAGTCATCCTGCACGACTCGGTATGGATCTCATGGTCACATCTACTCCTGAAGGGTGCTCCGTTTGTCGCTAGCCAGCCCCTGCGATAGGTCTCTGGTTCTCCGAGTATGAAGCCTCGATGGAGAACTACCAGGCTCAGCCCTATAGCCTGTGCAACTTCATCAACATGGTCCGGATTGAGGAGTATCAAGAAGGATCGGTCCACACAGTTCAAGAGGGTGGCTCAAGCTCCCCGTCCGGCATCACATCTAATGGCTCCATCCACACCGAGCTCCAGCATCACGATAATGAAGGCATTGAATGCAATCTAGATATCCCAGACCATGCCCTGGGGTTCCCATGATTCCCATCCTTCCCACCAAGGCGAGGAGACTTGATCAATGTTGTTAGTAATGATGAACCACCGATAGTTGGCGAAACAGAACAAGAAAGGCTAGCACGCGAAGCACGCAATATTGATCGGTTTAATCACCGACAAGTCGAAGCCGAGGCAGAAGAGGAGGCATGACGCATAAGGGTCTAGCCACGTGACCTTAACAATGCCTTTGACAGGGTGGGGGACAATCAGGTCTTTAGGACTCCAAGCACCAACGTAGCTATTGCTATGGCAACAATGTAACAACTACCCAATACCCCGGAAATCCAGGCAGTTCGTCATGATATACAAGCTTACCTGATGGCTGCTATGGCCCAGACCACAGAGATTGTAAATCAAGCCCGGGCTCCATCCGTCTCAGTTGAATCAAGCCACAGCCGCCAGTACTCAAGTCGCTCATAGCCACCCAACCAACGTGGCTCGCGTAACAACGACCCATCAGACAACCGTTAAGGCAGAAACGGTGGTCATGATGGTGGTCGGGATGACAACCGCCACAACTATCGGGATGACAACCGCCGTGACTACTGGGATGACAACCACCAAGACAACCACGACAATCGCCATGATAACCACGGTCATAGGGTTAACCAGGGTGGCAATCGGGGTCACCGTGATGGCAATAACGATCTCCGCCATTCCCTCGGAGAACATGATCTGCACGATCGCATTAACCAAAGAGCCAACGATCGTGCATCCCATGAAAGCTATCGCCGTATGGAATATGATACTACCCATGGCCCTCTAGGTTTGAAGTAGTTTACTCCACACCTTCGCCAAGTCATATGGCCCAAGAACTTCAAGCTAAAAAAACTTTAGAAGTACGATGGCAAGGAGAACCTAAAATTATGGGTCATGCTCTACGAAACTGCGTGTAGATCAGCCATGGCTGATGAGCACGTCATGTCTAATTACTTCCAGTCACCGTCGGCCATGCATGCCACCAATGGCTGGTTAGCTTGCCGGTGAACTACTTTGATTCTTGGCAAGAGCTCAAGCAAGCATTCATTGACAACTTCATTGCTACTTGCGAGCAACCCGGCAACAAATATGATCTGCAGTGGATTCAAGATCGCAAAGATGAGCCACTGTGCGAGTACGTCAGACGCTTCTCGGAGATGCACATCAAGGTTCCATCAATCTCCAACAATGAGGCAATCGAGGCTTTCATCACTGGTCTCCGCTTCCATGATGCCCTAAGGGACAAGCTCCTCCGCAAGAGACCTGAATCAGTCACAGCGCTCCTAGCCACTGCTAAAAAATATGCGGATGCCGATGATGCTAAGAAGATAATCATCGAAGAAGCAGCAAGGGTTCCACGCTCTGACCACCCCCCACTCCACGACGACTACCATGGCAACCATGGTCGAAATGACAATTTTGATCACCGCAACCAGCGCAACGATTCCCACGACCACCGCGACTAGCGTAATCAGTGGCGTAATCACCGTGACGATTACAGGGGCAAGCGTGCTCGGGAAGACGACGGCGAGGTCAACACCGTTAAAAAAGGTGGTGAATGTTGCAACTATGAGGAAGACTACACCAAAGCATTGAAAGGACCTTGCCAGCTCCACCCCAAGTCAAACCATACCATGGAGAATTATCGTGTTCTCAAATCTATCTACACGCGTCAATAGGCTTCGAATACATCCGACAAGCCTAATGACGTAGGGGAGCAGCATAACAAGGACAACGACGATGAAGACACAGATCCCTGTCACAAGTACATCAAGCCAACCGATCGCATCCACACCATCATTGGGGGCAGAGTGTCCATCGAGACCAAATGAGAACGCAAGCTGCTCGCCCGCGCTTGCTTGAACGTGGCCAATGCCGACAACCTCATCGCCGATTCGTGGCTCCCTCCTTGGTCTCACTGTGAGATCTCCTTTAGTAGAAAGGACCAATGGGCTGCAATACCTGAGCCAGGGCATTTTCCTCTGGTTCTCGATCCTTGCATCAACAAGGTTTAGTTCGATAGAGTGCTGATTGATGGCGGTAGTTCCATCGATATACTGTTCAAGAATAGTTTGCCAGCCCTAAAGATAACCCAAGCTGATCTCAAGCCATACGAGGCATAGTTTTGGGGTGTTCTCCCCGGACAGAGCTCCGCACCTCTCGGGCAGATCACGCTACCTGTGCAATTTGGTACCCCAGACCACTTCCGCACTGACTACGTCAACTTCGTGGTCGCTGACTTCAAAGGTACCTACCATGCTATCCTTGGCAGACCAGCGCTCACCAAGTTCATGGCCATACCTCACTATAGGTATTTGGTGCTCAAGATGCCTACTAAGAAGGGGGTTCTAACTCTCAGGGGCAATGTATACGCAACTTACACCTGCGAGGATGACAGCTTCAAAATAGCAGAGGCTCATGACCTCTCTATTTGCATGGTCGAGACCACGCTCGATGCCAAGAAGACCCCAGCCGACCACCTGGAGATCCCAGAGCTCAAGGCCCCATGCAAGAACATCAAGTCCAAAGAGCACAAAGCGATCCAGCTGGTTGATGGTGATCCCAGCAAAACGGCCCTTATTAGGGCCAACCTGGATCCTCAATAGAAAGACGCGCTCGTCAGGTTCTTGAGGAGCAACGTGAGTGTGTTCGCATGGAAACCCACTGACATGCCCGGTGTACCTCGGAACTTGATCGAGCGCTCCTTAAATGTCGATGGTAAGGCCAAACCTATCAAGCAGAAGCTATGACGGTTCGCTCATGACAAAAAGGAGGCTATTAGGGTAGAAGTTACATGGCTTTTGGCAGCCAGATTTATCAAAGAAGTGTACCGTCCGGAGTGGTTAGCCAACCCGGTTCTTGTACGCAAAAAGAATAATGAATGGAGAATGTGCGTTGATTACACTAATCTCAACAAACACTACCCAAAAGACCCTTTTGGCTTACCTCGCATAGACAAGGTCGTAGATTCAACAACCGGTTGTGAGTTGCTTTCCTTTCTCGATTGCTACTCTGGTTATCACCAGATCGCTCTCAAAAAGGACGACCAGATCAAGACATCCTTCATCATGCCCTTCGGCGCCTACTGCTACATGACCATGTCGTTTGGGCTCAAGAATGCCGGGGCTACCTATCAACATGCCATACAGGCCTGCCTCAAAGATGAGATAAAAGACGACCTCATCGAGGCTTATGTTGACGATGTAGTTGTTAAAACCAAGGAAGCATACACCCTTGTTAACAACCTCGAACGCACCTTTGCAGCTCTTAACACATTCCAATGGAAACTAAACCCAAAGAAGTGTATCTTTGGTGTTCCATCTGGTATATTGCTCGGCAACATCGTCAGTCACGATAGCATACGCCCTAACCCAGAGAAGGTAAAAGCTATCTTACACATGAAGCCGCCCAAAAAGGTGAAGGATGTTCAGAAGCTTACCAGATGCATGGCTACCCTCAGTCGTTTCATATCAAGATTAGGCAAAAAAGGACTACCATTTTTCAAGCTACTCAAAGCATTCGAGAAGTTTGAGTGGTTGGAGGAAGCAGACACTGCCTTTACACAACTGAAACAATTCCTTACATCACCTTCGGTCCTCACTACTCCTAGAGAAAACAAAACCCTCATGCTTTACATTGCGGCAACTAATCGATGGTGGTCGAGCACGATGAGCCCGACCACGCCTACAAGGTACAGCAACCAATTTATTTTGTCAGTGAGGTGCTCAATGAATCCAAGACCAGGTACCCACAGATTTAGAAACTGATCTACGCCATACTAATTACATCTTGAAAGTTGAAACATTATTTCGACAGATATCATGTGGTGATCATGACCGAGTACCCTCTAGGAGACATCATTTACAATAAGGATGCGAACGGGCACATCATCAAATGGGCAATGGAGCTATGCCCTTTCTCCTTAGAATTTGCAAGCCGTACTACAATCAAGTCTCAGGCACTTGTCGATTTCATCGTCGAGTGGACAGACTTAAGCACACCTACCTCTTAGGGGCCCGCTGAGTATTGGAAGATGTACTTCGATGGCTCTCTCAACATCGACGATGCAGGAGCAGGAGTCCTTTTCGTATCGCCATCCAAGGAGCAGCTTTGATACGGCCTCAGGATTTATTTCCCGGTGTCTAATAACGCCATCGAGTACGAAGCATGCCTACATGGTCTACGCATTACGGTCGAGCTTGGTGTCAAACGTCTCTATGTCTATGGAGACTCAGCTCTGGTCATCAACCAACTCAACTAGGACTAGGATACGACCAGCAAAAAAATGGATGCATACTGCAAATCGATAAGAAAGCTGGAAGGCAAGTTCTACGGCATCGAGTAAACACATGTGGTCCGAGACAAAAATCAAGCAGCAGATGCACTGTTAAAGTTAGGATCATCCTGAGCCAAAGTCCGACATGGTGTATTTGTTCAAGACCTACTCACGCCTTCCATCAAAGAAGAAGATCCCGCGGTCAACAAGCCTCTAGACCAGCTATTGGTGGCTATGGTTCCGGCGTCAAACACCATCAAACCACCTCCGACCACTAAGGAGCCTAACTGTAGAGTACCTTTCATCAAGTACCTATCAAATGGTAGCGGTTACACCGATCAGACAGAAAACGAATGCCTGATGCGTCATAGTAAGCAGTATCTACTCGTCGATGGCAAATTGTGGTGCAAGAACGCGAAGGAGGAAATCTTGATGAAGTGTATAACCTAGGAGGATGGTGAACATCTCCTAGACCAAATCCACTCTGGCTCCTGCGGCAACCATGCGGCCTCAAGAATGCTGGTTGACAAGGCTTTCCGAGCAGGATTCTATTGGCCGTTAGTCGTAGCTAATGTAGAGAAGCTAGTCCGCCATTATGAAGGTTGTCAGTTCTTCACCAAGAGAATTCACATACCAGCACACAAGATTCAGACAATACCAGCCTTTTGGCCCTTTGCATGCTAGGGACTAGATATGATCGGGCCTTTCAAACCGACCCCTGGAAAATTTACATGCGTCTTTGTGCTAATCGACAAATTTTCCAAGTGGATAGAGTACATGCCCCTGGTCAAGGCATCTTCAGAAAAGGCTATCGTGTTCATCGACCAGGTCATCCACCGCTTCGGCATACCCAATAGCATCATCACTGATCTAGGTACTCAGTTCACCGGGAACACTTTTTGGAATTTCTACGATGAAAGGAGCATAGTAGTAAAATACATCTCAGTGGCGCACCCTAGAGCTAATGGACAGGTCAAGCGGGCAAATGGTATGATCTTGGATGCACTTAAGAAGAGGATGTACAGAGAAAATGACAAAGCTCCCAGAAGATGGCTCAAAGAGTTACTAGCCATGGTCTGAGGTCTCAGAACCTAGCCCAGTCGCAATACCGACGTATCACCATACTTTATGGTTTATGGCACTGAGGCAGTGCTCCCAGTAGATATAGCCTTCAGATCAGCACAGGTAGAGAACTTCGATGAAGACAAGGCCAATGAAGTACGGGAGCTAGAAGTGAATAGTGTAGAGGAGAAGTGGCTCGATTCTTGCATACGTATAGCCAAATACCTTGCTGTTTTGCACAGGTACTACAACAAGAACATCAAGGAGCGGTTCTTCATGGTTGGGGACCTAGTCCTGAAGTGCAATACGAATCAAGCTGGCGTCCACAAACTCGCAACCCCATGGGAAGGGCCCTTCATGATCAAGGAGGTTACACGACCAACATCTTACAGGTTAGCTCACCTAGACAGTACAGACATACCCAATTCATGGCACATCGACAAGCTTAGGCTTTCTATGCTTAACTACTAAGATATGTACCCCTCTTGTACTTTCGATTTAATTCAATAAAGCTATTATGATTTCTCTGACCACTCTAATGTGTCACTTCGAAGTCTATTGTTATTCTAACTCAACCAGTTAAAATCGACCACCATTCCTTCTCGGGTTTTTGGAGCAGGCCCTATCTCTGGTTCCTCCCAATGTGTGCATGGGATACACTCTCTATGCTACGGGTGATCGGCAGGTCCTCTCTAGTTTGACTTGTGTGTGTCTACATGTGCACAAGCTACGCACCTCACACTCTGACCACAAGATAAACCAGGGCCATACAAACCTTTTAGGATGACGTGTCGACTAAACTGGTACAACTAAACAGAACGCATACATGTTCTCACTTAGTTACACCAACACGATATCCGAGCTTAAATATGTTTTCTACAAAACAAATAAGCTTATGCTGATATACAGTTACGTTATTATAAGCTTACCTAAAAAGGTCCAAGTTTACAATAACACAACTATATCTTCTTCCACGGCTATAGCCTATACTATTGGCTGGTCGGGGCACGCGGCACCTACTGCTCGCTAGGCCTAACATCGTGCAAGGGTCTCGGGGACTCTGGCATTGATCAAGCTGAAGAAGATGGCCCCATCGATGCCTGGCTGGTCGAGACCGCAGGCTTCGCCGGTTAGCTTAAAAATGATAGCGCTTCTAGCTGACTTGTTGATGGCGTTCCCTATACAAGTGGTGTCCTGCCTCCACACAGGTTAATGTCACTAATTATTTTCACCGACAAGTCTAGCTAGGTCATCTGTAGCTCCTCAGCCTTGTCTAGATCTACCTCCTTTGGGTATCCAGCCTCCAGGCGCTTGAGATCGATCAAGGGGTAGTGAGCACGTACCATGCTTAGCAAATGTGCGCCTATGTACTCACCCGCCTCCTTCACGAACTCCTAGAACCATCCCCATGCCTTTCGGCATCTCTCGATCAATCCTAGCTGCGACATCCTTGGCACGTCCTCTGCTAGCGCTAGATCGATGAGGTTAAGGACCGGCAAAATGCCCATTGCCACCTCCTAGCACTGGTTTTTTCCAGGTGTCATGATCCTTGGTGATCTCTTGGCACTACGCCTTCCAGCCGTCACCGTCTTTTATCACAGCCTCCAGATGCTTCTTCGCATTGATTTTTATAACTGCAAACCATACATGCTGTTAAGACGCTATATTACGCCAAACTACGGTAGGCAACAAAAATGAGCAAAGGGGTTTGGAAAACTTACCTTTCAGCTCCTCTGTCATCTTGGTCGTGTGGTCCTAGAGCTACGACTGGTCTTGCGCCAGTTTTCTATTGTCCTCTTTCAGGCGATCACACTCCACAACCGCATGACTGTTCTCCTCTCGGAGATGGACCACTTCGGCTTCTAAGCCTGCACTATAGCTATTACTACCAACAATGCAACAGGACTTGTCAGTAGTCGTTGTGATAAAGTGGCTACTTACTTGTTCTTTCCCACTCTTTATTACCGAGCTGGATGACTAGGTTCTATTTCTAGGACTCTTGCACCGTCTTTTCATGGTTGGCGGCTTCAAGTCGCTGGCGCAAGCGTTCCACCTCCGTCGTCAGCTCCTTGTTGCTTGCAGCGATCCCCTCGATCTGGTCGAAGCATTTCTTGTGGTACCTTGCGGTCTTCATTAAGTCCAGTGTGCAGATAGCTAAGTAAGACAACTATGACTAGACAGCGAGATCAGGGGGTGAAGCGAAGCTTACCTGCACTTCCGTCACCAGCCGTTTCGCCACCCGTTCAACTTTCTTGGTTTCTTTGACCTTCGAGATTTCCTTATGGACAACCCATTGGTCATTCCACCAATGTGACACATACACATGTTGTCTTTTGTCCTGCGAATCGCCCAGGACCTCCTCCACTTCATCCTCTTTGGGCTCTTCTTTGGGTCTCGGTGTTGGTCCGGTGTTAGAAGCTTCTGCGATCACCATGGCCTTCCCACGGGCTACAGCATCGACAAACATGGTCTGTTCTCTCACCTCTGGCCACTGCTCCTCGGTCTGTTCTGTTACCCTTGACACTGAGGTGTTGCCCTCAGTAGGTAGTGCTCGGAGCACTCACGCTCGGCTCGGCTCTTCTCTTGACCCCCTGCTGGAGGATTGTTGTCTGACTGTTTGTTTGCTGAGGCCCTGACGGATCTTCTGCTATGGGTTCCTCGATGGTCGGCTGCTGGGCAGTCTACTCTGCACTTATTGGTGGCGCCATGCCGCTTCTGGCTAGTTGGTCCAGACTTTTGATGGACGCCAAGCTAGTACATCCAAGATAAGTTCAGAAGGCAATCATATTCAATGCAAATTGCTAGCTTACATCAAGGTTACAAATACTTACATGTTGGAAGCACGGAATGATGTGGCGAAGGCACGTCTCCTTAGCCGTACTTGCTCCACGTGCTATGCGGGTGACTCCTGGTCTCCCTCTACATCCAGCACCATCGCTAGGCCTTGGTGCTCAACCCCTCCGCCACTTGTCCTTTGAGCTGCAGTGGCCGGTGGCGTGCTCAATCGAGTTGTCGCTCCTGTCGCCGATCGTGTTCCTTGCCCAGGTACTCCCGAGGTCGACCCGGCTGCATCCTTCACCGCCGTCGGCAATGTGGGTCCCATAGGCGCGGAGGAGACACCTTGGTCCATTGACTCCAATTGTTTCCTCCTCTTTTGAGGGACAAGTCAAAAGGTGTCTGCATCCTCTCCCTCCTCTACATCACCATCCGACCCGGCAAAAATCATTTGTCGACGCTTGCTGGCCGGTTTCTCCTTCGGGCCCCCCTCGAGCTCATTGATACTTAGCACCCCCCGGTGAGCAGGGTGGTTGCTGATCTCTTCTTCAGCTATTTGGGGGCAGCCAGCCGCTTACCAGTGGCTAGGGCCGCTACCTCCTCTCTAGCTCCGAGCACCACCTAGTCGACGTCCTCGTCTTTGATCTCAACGCTGGTCTGGGTGGTGGGACCAGCTCCTTGTGGCCACTCCACTCTAGGGGGTGGTGACACAAACACTGTCGCTCTATCCTGACCATTAACTTGGGTAACAAAAATAGGTGAACATAGTAAGTTTCCACTTATCCTACCACAATATAAAACTACGGGTACAGGGCAAGACGAGTTACCTTTGGGGGAGGTCGGGCAAGCTTGAAAGCGTGCTCGATGTAGTTCAATCTGGCATAATTTGGATCAGCTAAGTTAAATAGCTCTCCAATTCTGGCTTTGACTTCAATTTTGTCAAGCGCCTCCTGCCTCATCCTCGTTGGGTCTGCACTACCTTGATATTCATAGCCAGGATGTACTCTCCTCTGGCAGGGCTAGATCCATTGGCTGATGAAGTTCTCGACCATGCTCAGACCATCTAGTTTTTTCCACAGGATCATTCCAAATATTTCTAGAATCTGTTCTAGGTGCTCGGGCTTCTCTGACCAACTTGTCCTCTTCTCTGGAATGTACCCCACGTCGCACAGTGTAATCGTGTTTGGCTCTTCGCGGATGTAGAACCATTTCTTGTACCAGTCGTCTTCCATGGGCAGTGCAAGTACTGGGCTTTCATGCCATCATGGAGGTTGAGGTACACACCCTCAGCTATCTTCGAACCACCGCTTCCTTTCTTCCGTAGACAGAAAAGATGGTGGAAAAATCGAAATGGGGCTGGAAGCCGCCATATGATTCACAAAGATGTATGAAAGTGGCGACAAGGAGGATCGAGTTGGGATGCAGATTGCAAATCCCAATCTCATAGTAAAGACAGAGCCCTTGAAGAAAAGGATGTACTAGAACCCCAAATCCCCGCTTAAAGAAGTCTTTGAACACCATGATCTCACCTGGTCATGGATCAAGGTACCCCTCGCCCTCCGGCGCACGCCATCCTATGAGATCCTTGTTGTGGAGTACCCCCATGGTGATGAGGTCTTCAATGGTCTGCTCGTTGCTTCTCGATTTCCACCATTCCTTCGCCATGACTCCTGCTTTCTTCTGTGCATCACTTTTCGCCATGAATCTAGCCTTGTTGATGAACGAGGAAATGGTGGAGGATTAATTGGTGGTGATTTTGGAGGTATTAGGGTTGGCGAGAGGAAGAAGAAGGCTGTGGCTGCGAGTGGCAATGGGGTTCAGTAAAATGTAACTTACCTATCCTATATTGTATTTAACCCAAGAGTTATGCCATTTTGTCTGCCCGAGATTTTTGGGAGACGTGCACACACATCGCAGACGGTTGTTTTCACAGCCTTGAGATCTATGCCAATATATGTGCCTCTTCGTTGCTAGTGTGGGAGGGCCCACGCTGATGCACCTACTAACAGGTGCCACGCAACTGTTTGCTTGACAAGAAAAAAAAAGGCAGTATGATGTGCTATACCCGTCTACTTCTTTGACTAGACATGTCAGATTGGATTTGACAGAGCAAGTAAATAAATAAATACAAAAAATAATAGTACAAGTGGCATATGGTTTTTCGCCACACTTCTTGTGCTCAGGGACTATCCAGACCACCATTGTGCTCGGGGACCGTCCAGACCACCATCGTGCTCGGGGACTGTCTAGACCACCATCGTGCTCGGGGACTGTCCAAACCACCATCGTGCTCGGGGACTGTCCAGACCACCATTGTGCTCGGGGACTATCCAAACCACCATCGTGCTCGGGGACTATCCAGACCACCATTGTGCTCGGGGACTATTTTGACCACTCTCATGCTTGGGGACTGCCTCGACCACTCTCCGAACATTGCTCGGAGACCGCTCTCCTCGGCTACATGTGATTTGTACTCACATACAGTTGAAAGGCATTTATTTAGACCTTGCTATAAGGTTGATACCTCGCCTTCTAGCAAGCTCGGGGACTACATCGGTACGATGCACCTACCGGTACATCTCGTATCGCTTGTACAACGATTGGATTCTCAACTTCAGTGGGAATTCTTTTTAGACCCTGGCACCACGTGCCTACGTCACCTACTACCAGGCTCGGGGACTAAGTGGGCACACTTCACCTTGCAGTGAATGTGCTTATTTTATCGACCCCTACGCTCTGACTGTTGGCCATAACTACTATTATACAAGGGTTACTTACATTTCTTTTTAGAAATACAAGTGGGCACACATGATCAGGAAAGAAATCTTTCTCTTTTTTCTTTAGAGCACCATGCATTCTTTGGACAACCAAAATCTTCGGCTATAATCGTGGTCTACTGCTCTCTGTTTTGACCAGAATACTGGCACATTCGCTTGGTCAATGTTTCAACCAGTTGGAGATAACATGAAGATGGATGGCATTAGCCAAAGGAGATTGAATGGCGTGTGGCAGCATAATACATGGTGCTCATGGACTAGCTGTGGGGGTATTAACCCCTATACCCTTACGGTTAGGCTTGGGCCGGCCTGGACCAAGGGGTCTAGCCCACTAGAAGACGACGTGTGGCCCAGCCAATCTGTTCGGAGTCCTACGTAAGGAATCAAGGTGGATTTGGAGATCAAGCAAGATCCTAGTCGGTTAGAATAGGAATCCTTATCCAGCCACCTATGGCAATTGTAACTGGTTAGGATTAGTTTCCAGATTTGTAACCCTACCCCCCAGACTATATAAGGCGGGCAGGGGACCCCTCTCAAAAACATCTCTCATTGACATACAATAATACAATCAGACGCGGGATGTAGGTATTACGCCTTCACGGTGGCCGAACCTGGATAAAACCTCATGTCTATCTTGCGTCACCATCTTGTTTGTAGCTTGCGCATCTGTCTACCGATAATCTACTACCTTGGGTATACCCCTAGGTAGACTGCCGACCATATTTCATCGACAATGTTTGAAAAAAATATAGCTGATTTGATCCAAGACATTGATCCAATACATAGAATTTCATTAGCCATTAAGGGTAACCCATCCCTAGCTCTCTCTAGAGTCTTGTCTCCATTATCTATCTTTGAAGGTTAGGTCCTGAAGGTGAAACATGCTCAGAGAAATCTGTTTGATCATGAAACTTTATTGGCCAAGGGGAACTCTAACAAGTAAGAGGCTAAAGAGCTAACACAGTTGATTGATCATTTGAAGAACTCCTCTCTCAGTATTGACCTAGAATTGTCTCAACTGGAAGCCAAGCGTGCCAAACTTGAAAAGGAGCTAGAAAATGTGAAGGCTACCATTAATTGTCATAAGTCCACCCTGGCTCAAATACTTGATGCCATTCAAAAAAAGAAATAGGAACTGTTGGCCAAAGTTAGGGAAGGCAGAGCCATCCGAAGTAGCCTCGAGAGCATTCCTGGGTCAGCCGAAGAAGACAAACAACCAATCATAGAAGTTGATGCTATTTGGCTAGAAGTGTTGAAAGCGATCTAGGATGTTCTAGATTTGTAATCCGTGTATCAACATATGCCTTGTGTAGGACCAATGACAACCATACTTTCCGTTGTCTCACTGTGTTTCCTTTGTTTCGGCTAAAGAGCCGATTTGAAAATAGCTGATTCCAGACTCTCGATCTTAATCCCACGTAGGTCTAAAAACACGGCCTTTATTAAGAGAACCCTTCGATCTTTTGCCCTTAGTCACTAGACGCCATATTTTCTTTAGTATTAGTGAAGGTGACGCTTCACCTTCTATTAATTGCGGTTGCCTTTTGCACATCTCGAGGTGTCCACCTCTTCACTCCGTGGCTTTAAATACTAGCCGAGGGCTCTAGCCTCGAACACATCTACACTTGAGCAACTTCTCTTGATTTGGTTGATGTTAGGACCTTAGTCTTTCCTTTGAGCAACCTAGCATCGACCATGTTTTGATCTCCTAGGAAAGGATTATCATCAACTTTCATTTTTCGAGGCATATCAAATTTGAGCCTTCCTTGCTGAATAGCCCTTTGTATATGCTGCTGGAAAATTCTACAATCATTAGTGGAATGAGAAGTAGCGTTATGGAACTTGTAGAACTTCTTATTCTTCAACTGATCAGGGTGCAACATAATATGATTATCGGGCAACTTGATCTGCCCCTTCTCAAGTAAGAAATCGAAGAGCTTGTCTGATTTTGTGACATCAAAGTCATAGCTCTCCTCGACTCCTCTTCCCCAAGGATTTGGCACCATTACTGTCTTTTTACCTCAATTCCATTCAGCCGCAGCAACCTCTTCTTCTTCATCTTTATAGCCATCATCGACTGAGTATGGATTATAAGCTTCGGCCATTGCGGTACTCTTCTAGAATCGGATATCTCTGCACATACTCTGGAATTGGCTATTAAGCGCTGCCACTCGTTGAGCCAATTGACTCAGGTTGCCAAATTCTTGTCCCAACAATTTTTTTTCCATGTTGGCAGTATTCCTTGAATGGCCAAAGCAGCTAGCTGATCATCAACCAAGTTTAATGAGAAGCAAAAATTCCTAGTCTCTCGAAACCTCTGAAGAAACTTAGTGCCCGATTCATTAGTTTTCTACCTCATAGTTGTTAAATTGGTAATCTTCTTTTCTCCAGTCCCAGTATAAAAATATCTATGAAATTTCTTTTCTAGGTCAGCCCAATTAGCAATGGAGTTGACTAGCAGTGATGAAAACCAAGTGAAGGCTGGCCTTGATAGTGACAGGGAGAAGAAACAAATTCGGTGGGCCTCTTCAACTGATGCTTCGCCTAATTGTATAAGATACCGACTGACATGTTCTATTATGTTTATGCTATCTTGGCCAGTGAACTTAGTAAACTTTAGAAGCCTGTAATTTGCAGGAAGAGCGACCAAATCATACCATTCTAGATATGGGCGCTTGTACGAAAAGGTTAGCCCTTTTGGCTTCAAACCGAACTGATTCTTCATCATCTCGATCACCTTTAGCAACAACTCATCAAGATGTGAATTTGAATTTCTCTACACCTGCTAACCTATTTGTGGATTGAAATCACATGTGCCTTGATATCCTAGATTTTTAATCTTGTGAAGGGTGTTATAATTTTTGCCATAATGATACCCCTGTGTAATCTTCATTTGCTGAGTCCTTTGCTGGTATGCTGCTTGAAGTCTCTGATTATAGACATGAGGATCTATATCTCTATGGATCGTTTGAATTGATGGTGCTATTTTTTGAGCCAACGACGGTATGTGGCCCGATGTGCCAAAATTAATCACCTAGTTCTAACCTTGCCCCGCTGGCTATTGCACATGTTGCACTAACAATCCAGGATTATACTGTATCTGATTTGTAGTAGTACCTTGAGTTTATTCAGATAAACTCTGAACTACCTAGATATCATCATTACTAGCTGGTGCTGCTTCTTGATGGCTGGTACTGACTTAATTAGTTCCTTGGGTTGATAGATGTGGAATGTTGTAATAAGCCGGCCCAACCTGACCAACTGGAAACCCATGAAACACCTCATTCATGGCGTTGTGGAATGTGTCCAAGAAAGCTTTATTATGGCTTGATATAGCATCATGAACAGATTTGTTTATAGCTTCCGTGAAGAAACGCTAGTCTTTAGCTTCATCTGTATCTGTCTACCCATGCAATAGAACTCTTGGCAGTGGATATTTATGAACAATTGTATTGTCACGTGTTTTGGTGTAGGACAACAAACACTTGTTCTAAAATTCTTCTTTAGCTTTGCTGATGACACCTTTATCTCCATCTGGTAGGTCATCGTAATGTACCATAAGGATGTCATTATTGTTGTAAACCGCCATGACGATTGTGGAGTCCCACCTGGCATGCCAGAATGTGTGTCGGCACGAAATTTCATCCCATGTCGAGGGCACACGAGCAAGCCAAAAGGATCCACTTGATGGAGCTGTAGATCCACCTGGCTTCAATGCAGGGATGGTCGATCCTGCGCAATCCTCCCAAGACATGCCAGTCAATTTGACCCTACAATTGACATGGAGAGAAAGCTAATTAGTAATTTAAGGCGGAACATATCGATGTTGCTAGACAATCCTGAATGAGCGGCTCTGAGAGCCGATATGGAAGGAGATCGACTAAATAGTCGATTCTAGCATATTCATAAGAATAAATCAGTTAAAGCTCATGGTGTTATAGAAGGAAAATCAGTTATTGTTTAGGATGAATCTCATTATTTAGATAAATTTTAGTCAATGGCATTAGGATGTCAATAATAATTAGTTTATGCTAAGCCAATGACTGCAAGTAACTGAATCCCTTTTATATAAAGAAGTAGCCCATCATCATTTAACCATTTAATAAAGATAAATCTAATGAACACATTAGATCTTATCTATCACTATGACCAGTGGGGCATGAGGCAGAATCATGCAGGCCATAGAAACAATAATAGATTTGACAACCCTAACTTATTACTAATATCAGTGGGGCATGAGACAGAATCATGTAGGTTGTAATACAATAATAAGATCATGGGGCTAACACATCTTTCAACCTATCTTTACTTCAACGGTCTCATGACGTGAACTGTGTATGTGTAAGCGCTCGATATCGGCTAAAACAGCCGATTCAGGCATAGCGCACAGTTAAGGTCGTGCCTCATCAGGAACAGATCTACCAAACAACGATCCCCACTCCACGGTGCCAATAGTGGGGTGTGAGGCAGAATCACACAAGCCATGATAACGGGCCATGGAACAGTTTTTGTTAACTAATAGATCTATTCAAGACAAGTCATGCCTTAACCGCACGCTATGCATGATCAAGATTGATATAATATAGCCGATAAAACATAACTCATCGTTTAAGATGCAGATTAGATCAGTTTTTAGATTAACAAACGATCGGTTAAACAGGATATAAGGCCGATCTAGATCAATCTCAATCGGGTGAAGTGATATTGCTGTAATTAAATAAACAATGAAAGCAATGAGCAACATCGGTAACTTAATGAATCTATCCAAAGGACGCCCACCCTTAGATAGAGCCGATAACTTGACCTTAATCTAGTTCGAGCAGTGGAGGTCGACTGGATTGATGCAGCCATACTAACTAAACAAGGGTCGATAACTAGCTTATACCAGAGTCACAGTGGAGGTTGACTGGATCGATGCAGCCGTATGAACAGAAGTATAAGCCATGATGGTACTTATAGACAAGCTAGAGGTCTACCAGACCGATGCAGCCCTGCTCACTGAAGAACTCACCGAGATCTACTCTACTCCTACTCCTAAGGGGTGGCCGGGGCAAAAAAAAGTAAGTAACTTGTATTGGATTGATTGTGTATTTTTTACAATAGTCGGGGTCCAATATTTATACCCAGAGCCTAAACTCAAGCATGACTCATTACAATCTTTGGCATAGAAGAAAACATTCCTAATTTAAGATAACTTGGACCCTAATCTTTCCCTTTTTGTAGAGTTCGATATGTAGTTTCCTAGCACCAACCGTAGCTCATTATTGCTATCTGCTGACATCATCCAAAGAGATCCAATTCTAGAGTCGTATCTGAATCAGTTGATATCAATCTTTATGCAATCGATTCCTTGATTGGTACAATCTTGGAAGCTTTCGAATTCCCCCATTCTTCACCCAAATTTTGGTGTAAATAGACGCATGTTGGAACTCCCAACCGTTAGAACTCCCGACTCACGTTGGAACTCCCGACTCACAAGGCATTTGAAAACTAGCCGTTGGCCTCTAGCCGTCCATACCAGACACGTCCGATAAGACCAGGACAGTGAACTCTCCATGTCAGTCAAAGCGTGAGACATTGGAACTCCCAACCATTGCCAAAACTCCCGACTCACGTCGAAACTCCTGACGAACCAACCCGAGAGCAACTTTACCATTGCTAGGCAAATACCGGACACGTCTGGTATTGCCAGACCAGCAAAAAACAGGTTAGCTCTTTTGACTCTCAAACACTCAAAACTCACATGGGTTGGCATGAGCACTTATGAATAATTATCTATCAACATGATGCATCCCTCTTAATAGTATAGCATACCTATTAAACTTAAGATCCAATGAAAAACAAATTTATATCGCTTGAGTTGATCTCTTTTGAATTGGTGTCGTCTCTTTTAATCTTCATCAAGTGAGGTTGCCAACATCTTGATATTGATCTTTACACTTGAGCATAACCATCTTGAGCATGTGACTTGATTCCAATCATCAAATATGAATAACTCTAAATGCATCAAGTCACTTCCAACACTTTGTCCAATATAGATGTGATCCTCCACATCAATATGACCATCATAGCTTGATTAGTACCTCAACTAAATGTAAGTACTTTCTTCTTCACCTGAGCTAGGTTCTTCGGCCACCCAGCCATCGCTTGCCCTTCACCCTTGCTTAGTGCCTTGAAGCTTTTCCTTGCTATCTTCACCATCTCAAGCCATCTTGTCACATCTTGTGTTGAATCACCTATCCATTTGTATTGTTATATTTTTCATCTCAATTTAACAAACTTCAAATATGAGACCATTCCATATGCAATCCTTCATGTCTCATCAACTAATTTTTACTGGGCTTGCTTTCACATAGTACATGGAAATCTCATAATAAATAAGTCTTTGCATGAATTCCATTTGCATTATTATCTTATGCTTGAACTAGATTGTTTATATAACAACACATCATTTTGTCTTTCATTAAGTGCATGTGAGATATCCTATTACCTGTCCACACTTAGCAAATGGGTTAGCCCTTTGATCACATTGTTATTCAATCATCCAAAACCCACTCAAGGGCTAGATGCACTTTCAAAGACCAACCCATTCCACTCCTATCATGGGGTCTAGGTCCCTATCCAAACTTGGACTCCAAGCCCCCATACTTGAGACCCAGTCTTAGTATGGTGCTTAGACCTCCACCTCACCCTGCTCCAATCAGTCGGTCCAGAAACAGCCGAAACCCACGACAAGAGCATAACGAGCCTTCCCGCTCCCACAAGCAAGTATGTGCTTAGGATAATAAGTCTGTGACCTGACTACCATCTACAGCAATGGATGGTCCTTAATCAACATGAACAGGAAAAATAGTATAACCAAGCTAAGCCCTGTTGGCCACAGGACACAACCTGATACACCCACTAATACCCATACCATATCCCTGCCCTATCTCTATTTTTCCTTCCATCATTTTATTACAAGAGTAATAATAATCCCCTATTGTGAGCAACGACAGGTTACTCATGCTACCAATGACCTAAGCATAGCATCTACTCAAACCTACACTAGTAAGACTCTTAGGACATGTGTATCTATGGAGGTGGTTTCCATAAAATTCCTGCAACGTAAATGCACAACACATTTATATACGGTGAATTATAAAATAGAGGTTATACACTGGGGCTTGCCTTGGGTAGGTGCGGTGTTAGCTGAGTCAGTCAGTAGCAGCTTTGGGACCTCCTCCTACATGAGAATCTCCTCCTCATACTCCTCGATGATCTCCTCGAACTCATAATCGCCGGTGGTCACAATCTCCGCTAACTCGTTCTCTACATACATGCGATGATGATGCAACACTTAGCATTCAGGCAACAACAACTCATAAACTAAGAATGCACATACCAAGCTACTAAACTAGATCTAATGACTAAGATACTAAGCTAACTATCATCTTCATCAAGCAAGGTGTTGGATTCAACTAACAAACACTTAGTTTTGCAATTTAAGGGTATATCTTTATTTCTACTAATGATTTAATGTATATTGAAACAAAGAGCATTTAACTACCCTAATGCTTAGTCTATTCTAAGGCTACAAAAATTACATTGAGCACATAATAATACAATGAAGCTACTATAAAATTTTTAGGACTAAAGCTATCACCAATTTACCATAAAAATTCCTACAATAATTAACTTAATATTATTAAGCATCCTCAAATGATTTAATAGCTCCTAATGTCAACATGTATAAACATGAACTAAATACACCAACCAATAGAGCATAATTTTAGGAACCTAACAAAATTTATTTCATAATTTTTGGACACCCACATGATTTTATATGATTTACCAAAGATCAGCTCAAAAATTAAATTAGAGAACCATTGCTAATTCCTTATGAAAAAGAAAACTAAATCTCCAGCGTAGCCCGCGTGACACAGCATGCGCGTAGCGGCCCGCTAGTGTGGCCCATGCGAGGCCGGCCCACTCGTGAGGCGGCCCACGGTAGGGGAGTCCCATGCGCATTGGCAATTTTGTAAAAGAGACCTCAAACTCCTCCCAATTTACAACTAAGTACTAACACTATTTTCCCCTCTCTTAGACCTTCTCATTTAACCCTTGACTTTTCCCTAATTGACCCACGTGCACCCCCAGCGACTCAGCGCATGGCAACACAATGACGATGACACGACGCGACCATGCCAGCCATTAGAGGCTCACGCTGGCCCGTCAGTCGGGCCGACCTTCCCTAGCCATCAGAGGCTCGTGTGATCACCTACACCAAGCAGCAACGTAGGGTGACGCGATGTGCTGGAGCGAGCTATAGCGATGCACGGCCATCCGTGGTGGTGGTGTAGCTGCCCCCAACGATCTAGAGCACCTAAGAACCTAATTGGCTAGCGAGCGAGCATCAGTAGACTACTATGGACCTAGCCGAGGTGACGGTTGATTTGAAGGATGGTAGAGGAGGTGTGGCCACGTGTGGCGATGCACCGTGGTGGCACGGTCGCATCAACAGCGATGGGGATGTGGTAGCGGTTCCACTAGTGTGCGCAAGATGGAGAAGGAGGCAAGGCAAAACTAGTGGTGTAGGTGAACTGGCTCAGGAGGGATGGTAGGAGGGCTGCCCTCATCCATGGTCGGACGCGGTGTTATCAGCACGGCAGCAGAAAAACACCAAATTGGAACTCAATTAGATGCCATTCAAGGCGGGGTAGGGTCGGGTAGCAAGAGGACTTGATGGCAGAGACATAGGCACGCGGAATTGAAAGGAGATGACCACTCCCTAGTCAATTGCGTGGGGCGTGACTCTGACCATGGCAACAGAGAGATAGAGATGGTTTGGTAGGTGGCATAGCACGACCATGCCTTGGTGGGACATGCTCGACGTGACTGGGAAGGCATGCATGTAGACGTAAAGGATAAGCGTGCTTGTCCTCGACCAGCCATGGCCCGCATGGCGCAGCGCCATAAATTGCAAGGCAACGGCGAGCACAGCCACATATCTGTGAAATATATGTGTGAAACATATGAAACACACTTGAAAACCATTGCAACCATACATAACTTCCGAATAAAATGCATGCAACTATGTGTGAAACATATGAAACATCTAGATAAACACAATTGCAACATGCGTTCTAAAAACACAGATGAAACATACCTCTAAAAACATCTGAAACACTCGAAACATACTATTGCAACATGCCTTTGAAAACAATTGCAATATATGCAACATGTGCAACATCCCCGATCTACTTTTGCAACATTCATTTGATTCAACTGCAACATACCTCTGAAATGTCTGAAATAATTAAAACATACAATTGGAACATAGGGGGAGAGAGAGAGCCTAGCGTGGGGAGCGCCATGGCTGTCGGATCTATGGGTATTGGGGGCTCTCGGTAGGAGAGGATGCTGATGTGGGGGGAGGGGCGCCGCCAGAGTGGGGAGAAGGATGCCAGGGTGGAGGAAGGAACCACCAGGGGTCGGGGAACATAAGCAAGGGGGGCTACATCGGTCGATTTTGGCTACCAAGGATTGGCGGTAATGGCCAGTGGTGGCTGCTTAGGACAGTGACAGTGAGGCAATGGCACCGGTAGCATTTGCATCGCATCGCGGGGCGGGTCGATAGTGCGGTAGTGCGGCGGGACAGCCCATAGCGCCACACTGGCCATGTAAGCCATAGCAGCGGCTCTGCACGGTAGAGGCCAGTGGTGACCAGGCCAGAGGCAGCCACGGCCAGCCATGCGTGGCAGCGCGCGCATGCACGAGCGACCAGCATGGTGATGGTGTGCGCTCGAGCATGGTGACCACGTCCACTCGCCCAACCCAAGAACGTGTTGTGCATGTATTTTAAAGCATCTATAACAACTAAACGGTTGCTTCTAGACCTAAACCATCTTCACCATGCTCAAGATGGCATATGAGGCTACCAAACCGAGCTAAAACATAACACCTATTCTTAACCTGATTTCGCAAAATAAATTGCCAAACATGGCATTATCTAGCTTTCTATATACTTAAAAATCTTCTAAGTCTATGAGCTAAATTTGATTCCAAGTTGAATTTCTAGGCTATTAGAAATGTTGGCTAGCAATGTTATTTTTCTACAGCAAGTATTTCATTGTCATCTACAAAGTTCATATTCCAAACTTTATTTAAGCGCCACATATATGTTCTATAGTATTTTTGTTCAATAAAAATTTGTTTTAAACCCTACTTGATACATATGAGATATGGAATAGCTTATCATTTAACATTTTTATTGATCATCTGAAGTTACAAAAATGTATCTACACCTTCCATCACATGTATTATCATATAAACATGATGCTCACGACATGGTTTGGTAATTTGTTTAGGGCATAACATCGAGGGTGTTACAGCAGCTGCATATTGTTCCCTCTCTTCTCCTAACTACTAGTCCTTCAAGCAGGTCAGCATCTCAACAGTTCAGGTAACAATCGGCGGTGTCGTTCTTCGATGATCCTTCTGATAGCTAAAACAAGATTCTGAAGAACAAGTAGACACAGGAACTGACATAATATCTTTGGCCATTATAGATAGGATTGGATATGTTAGTTTGTGGTCATGCCACCAAAGAAGTATGTCAAAATCATCCTCATAAAAAGTGGCATTATCACTGTCTAAATAGACTGAGAGTTCAGAAGCAGCAGAGGTAGAAGAAGATGAAGTGGTGGTAGGGGAAGGACCAACAACACCTGCTCCTCCAAAGATTCTTCCTCAAGCCTATTTTCTCTTACCTATATGGTTTAAAGGCTATGTAACCCTTTGAGACCTAGTTGCACCAAACTTCCTTCATATTTGTTAAACAATTTATATTATTCGGCTTTCACATCAGCATAGTATGAATTGTACTAAGTACCAGTGCTTTCAGCATGTAATTGGAGAACCATATGGAAACATTTCATCTTAGCTTTGGGATCAAGAATGAATGCATATGAGTATAACAGAGGTATGTCCTACCAGTATTTAAGGAGTTTAAGCTTCATAGAATACACAATTTGTCTAAGATTCTGGTCTCTTTCAAAAGCATGCAAATGAGATGCAATCTTCAAAACATGGTGCAGAACAAGTGGACTAGTGGGATAATAAACACCAGATAAAACAATAGTGCAGTCATAAAGAGAGTTCTAGGAACTCCAACATCTTCTCAGCAACATACTAGTGATTTGGAGACAACAATGCAGAGCCATAATTTGAATTAATGAACACAGAAAAAACATCACTATATGGAATCAAGTGTTTTAGCATAAGATAAGTAGCATGCCATCTAACATCCATATACAAGCCAAACTTTCTAGGTCTAACACCCTTAGCATTATAGTAGTTCTTGAACATAGCAATTCTTTGATTAGAGTAATTTAAGAAATTAATTGTAGTTCTAAAATCTTCTAGGTAAGGTTTCAACCTCTTTAGTCTAGATTTAACAATCAGATTAATTATATGACAAGCACATCATTGATGCACAAGAGTATACTTATGTTTATTAGGATCTAAAGGCTCATGTGAAGGATCAGAACCCAAATAACCAGCTAACATGGGTGTCAATGTTTTTATAGCCTTAGCATTAGCAGAAGCAATATCTAAAGTGATAGCAAAAATCTTATCAATCAGACCAAACTCCTCAACCATAGTAGCAACTCTTTCAGTAATGTTTTTCACTAGGATGTTTTACTTCAATCAACCTAAGACAATAACATTTTTCTATAACTCTCAATCAGCATTCACATAGTGAGCAACAACACAAATATAGTCTACCATAGCATTACCAGACTAAATGTCTAAAGTCAAAGCAACAGATGAAGCAGCAGACAACATAGAATTCTTAAGCACATCACAACGTTCATTAAATAGCTTACCAAGATCTCTAGTGGTGATCCTTCTAGAAGACTTAACAAACCTAGGGTTATGAGCATGAACAATATAGTAATCAAAGATTTTTGGGGCCTAATCAAATGACCAGTACCAGTAGTAGATCTAGCACTCAAAATAGCCTTACACATTCCACAAATAGTAATAGTTTGAATCTTGTTACCATTCACCTCCTCATAGATCTCCTCAAAATTAGTCCAAACAGCAGACTTGCGCTTACCCACAGCAGAAGAGGTTGGAGTATCGTTATCGTGTGCTGTTGGTGTTGGAGGCCACTGCCATCCCTGTCGTCATCGCCACCACCCCTACATCACCGCCATCTAGATTGATCAGAGCAAGGCTGCTATGGACATCAACACCAAACAACGCTACTACAGCATCATGGTCATCATCATTGCGCTCGGGGGATAGCCCTACCACAATCAGGTCCTCATTACCAGTGATAGGATAGATGATATCGTCATTCGCCATCAGGCCCTTGACCACGAATGACAGCTCTCCAACCCTGTTCCTCAACGATGCACGTGACCATCTTGCTCGCTCTATGCCATAGCTAGAGGATGAGGCATCAGCAACCGACCTACAAAAGGAGAAGGTCAAAACTCAGAAGGATGAAAGGGTTAGGGTTAGGGTTAGGGTTAGCTCTTACCTGTGCAACTGGAGCCTGGCGCCGGAGAAGACAAGGGCCACACAAAGGCAATGAGATAGGGAATGAATTAGCAAGGACAGCGAGCGGTGGCCGAGGGAGTGATGAGGACACAAACTCACATGGTCACCGAGAGGATAGAGGAGAGATAGGGAAAAGGGAGAGGATTAGGGGACTCAAGGTGAGGTGGGGGAGCGGCGATGAGGTCATCGGAGTTGGGGATGATGGCGATGAGGATCCTCGATGGTCGAAGTTGAATCAATAGGGAGCGATGAGTGAGTGAGCGGCTACTGAGCGAGAGAAGCGTGGTGCCATGATGGGTAGGGATTCTGATTAGGGTTTGGGGGTGAGGAGAGGGGCACCCACAGTGTCTGCTTATATATGGAGCTAGGCTAGGCCAAATTCGGTCTACGGGAGGAGGTGGGGAGCCGTTGGGGCACCGAGCCACCACCAAGCCTACCATTGAGGAGTAGGTCATGCTGTGCTAGCCAACATTATAGATGGCCAATGGCCTGGCCCGGTATGGCACGACATAGGCCCATGAAAGCACGGCTCGATGGGGGTCGGGCTGGCATGGCATGCCGGGCCTCCCGGGCCATGCCTCTTAGGGCCATGGGCCTAGCCTTTGGCCTAGGCACGACACTATGGGGCATTTTTCGTGTCATGCTGGCCCGCTAAGCACGATCAGAATTACAAGCCATGCCAGCCCATGGCCCATTGCCCTTGCATTCACAGAATCAATGTCCAAATGTCTAATACATTCATAGTTTCATACTTTCATTTCATTCATAGAATCATACAGATACAGTCATATAGAATCAAAGTCCAAATGTCCAATACATTCAAAGTTCAACAGAGATATCAAACTCTAAAGCCAATAGATAACAGAAATAACCAAATTGAGCTATTTAGTGCAATGCTGCTTTATTAAAAACCTTTCTAGGTAAAACTCACCCTTATGAGAAACCCTATAAAGGAAAAAAGAGTGCAACTAGCTCTTAATTAAGTCTTACAAATCATTGTTCAAAAGATAGACAAGTCTCAGATACACTCACACTACAAAGTCACAGATCACACTCACACTCTGAAGAGTCAAGTCTCAACCTCACTAAGTACCAGGAGCACCACCAGTAGCTTCATCTTCATCAAGGTACAAGTTCTTGAATGAGTCTTCTAGCTCTTGGTTGTCAACAAGATGTTGTTCCCTTTTTCTCCTAACTCCTAGTTCTTTATGTAGGTCAGCATCTCCACAGTCTCTGGTGACAAGCGCCATCGTTGTTCCTCAATTATCCTACCTATTAAACTAAAATAAGACTCCAAAGAGATAGTAGATACAGGAACTGATATGATATCTCTAGCCATTATAGATAGGATTGGAAAGGTTAGCTTGTAGTCACGCCACCACAGAAGTAGGTCAAAGTCATCCTTATAAGAAGTGACATTGTCACTGTCTAAGTAAGCTAAGAGCTCACAAACAGCAGAAGTAGATGAAGATGAAGTGGTAGGGAAAGGGGAAGGACCAACAACACCTAATCCACAGCCAAAGATTCTTTCACATGCCTGCTTTTTCTTACCTGTATGATTTGATGGTTGTTGTCGATAGAATATCATCGGCAGTCCTCCGAGGGGTTTCCCATGAAGGTAGATTGATCAGCAGAGGAGCATGAGATCAAGAATAAGAAAGCAATAGAGACACAAGTTAGACAGGTTTAGGCCATTAGTATGATGTAATACCCTACTCCTGTGGTCTGTTGGTTTGTATTAGCTATCGTATGATATTGCATGTGATTAGAGGGGGTCCCTGCCTGCCTTATATAGTCCGAGGAGCAGAGTTACAAGTCGGTTTGGAAAGTAATAACTAATTACAGGAATCTTGGGATCATATATATTGATGGAGACGAGGGTCCCTGATCTTCCGTCAGGTTCAAGATAAACAACGATTTGTTCGGAGAGCGACACACCGATCTGGCTTCAGATCACAAAGACCCAAACCCTGCAACCTTAGCACCACGTCTCCTCTAGTTATCAACTATCTCACAATTCGGTTGACCTTGCCAAGAAGGCTAATCCCTGCTACGAATCGAAGAACACAAGCAAGAACAAGATAAAAAAGCAACTCAATTAAAGTGACAATTGTAGATGAATGATTAAGCACTCGAAGTTGGGGTCTTGCAAACCGATAATGGCGACTGTTCAATGATAGATTGATCTAAAACAAAACCCAAACCCTAAAGTAGATGGTGGCCAACACGTTACAAGGCCCAACGGCCCAAAAGAAGGTGTCGCAGCACCCTGATAGATTCTAGACACTGACTTGTTTCAATGATTACTATTGATTCCGATAAGATTTTGATGTGAAACCACTTGAATTGGCTTCCTTATCAAATTATATTTCCATCTATATGTGGATCATCGAAAACGGAGTTCGGATGCGTCCGGGGCGTCCGTTTTATTGCAGACTGGTCCTGATGGCCGAGGCAGACTCGAACTCGGATTGGACTGGGCCTCTGGCTTGGCTTGGACGTCCTTGCTGGCCTCCTAAGGTGGTGGCCAAGGAGGAGGACGTCCAAGGCCATCTCTTAGGTGTTCTCCATCTTCTTGGGGCGTGCTCCAACTTGGGCCTAGGTCCCAAGGATGTCTAACAAGCCCATGACGATAGTGTAGCTCCCGCCAGAAATAGCGATAGAATATATTGGTAATTTGGAGGCCTTGCCAGTGTGATATTGAGATGGGACCAGATCTATTTGAAAGCTTATCAAACAAGCTTTCCATCAAGTGCTCATTGACCTCGATCGCACTCCGGATGGATGAGTTATGGCCTTCCCAATGAGGCACTGTCGGGCTACCGACGAACCAAAAGTTCAACTTTGATGAACTTCCATTATGAAACACATTTGAACCTACAATAAAATAGTGACATGTACATGTGGAACCAAGTGAATTATAACCAAAGCCACTATGCAAATGTAGGAACGAGCGCACCTTATAATCATTGTTCGTATCCGAAGGTGCCATGTCCTCATCACATATCCTAACAGATCTCATAGTATCTTTGGGATATCTTCCAGATGTCTTATGGAAGGCATCGACCAGAGTCGTGCCTCACAAGGCTTTGTCTTGTGGGCTAGGCCACCCCTAAGGGCACATCCCATGTAGTCTGCCATGGGTATCTGGGGTCATACCCCCCATAGCTAGTCCCTGAGCACCTTGTACCCGTTGTGCGACACCGTCTTGAGCTTGTCCGAGTAGGTGCGAACAAAGCCGAGCAGTCAAACTCATGGTCCGACCACTGTGATGAGTTGTTGAGTAGTTGTGAGTGGTTGCCAAGCAGCATGTACTGTTTCTAAGTAGCACGAATCATAGCTGAGCAGCATAACGCAAGCACGGCTTGCCATAAGGGTGTAAGGAGCTCAAGTTTAGAATCAAAAATTTCTTCATAGTGGATGAAGTGAGCCCACTTAGAGTCCAACCACAAGGAAGGGAGATAGTCTTCCTCAGCATCGAGAGGTGCGAAGTCTTCCAGAATAAAGCAAGCACATTCACCGCGAGGTGAAGTGTGCCCACTTAGTCCTCAAGCCTAAAAGTAGATGACATAGTCATATGGTACCAGGGTCCAAGGTAGAAAAATAGCAAAAGACCAGCCGAGCAGGCAGCCAGTCCTCGAGCGTAGCCCTAAAATGAGAGAGAGAGCACATTCACTGCAAGGTGAAGTGTGCCCACTTAGTCCCTAAGCCTGATAGTAGGTGATGCAGTCATGTGGTGCTAGGGTCAGAAACAGAAAAATATTAAAAAGACTAACTAAGTAGGCAACCAGTCCCATAGTCATGTATGGAGATATCTAAAAACTCCACCATGGAGAAAGAATCGGAGTAATGGTTGTACAGTAATCGTTACTGAGCCTCAATAAATGGTAGAGAAGTCGGTGAGTAATAACCAACGGCGGCGATAAATGAGCAACATGGGCTGTAGTTACGCGAAAGCCTAGGCTACGACCCATTAATCCACGTCGGAGCAGTCGGAAGGGCACATACTATGGACACGGTTTCACAAAACCCTCGAATGCGAGAGGGTGGGGAAAGTGCTTTATAACTGTGCCATAACATCCTGCATTCATACCTTTGCCACTCTGCCACCTCGTCCTCATCCTCAATCCTCGTGTTTCTAGATTCGCTTCCACATTTGCTTCCTCTGCCAAACCCTAATCACATCGAAGAGATGGCGCCGAAGAAAGGAGCTACCAAATCAAAGAAAACAAGCCCCAAGAAGGTGAGCGACGACGTCCGATGGGACGAAGAGTGGGTACCCTCATGAACAGGAGAGGCGGAGCTTAACAGATTGGTGGAGGCTGGCGTTCTTGCTGATCGTGCTATTGCCGAATGGTGGTCGGCCCTCAGTGAGTCCTTCCCAACCCCGCATACCGATGAAGTGGTGGTATTCGAGGATTATTTCTGGCATGGGTTAGGATTTCTTGTTCACCCATTCCTAAGGGATCTGTTGTAGTTTTGGGTGGTTAGTCTGTGCAACCTCCATCCCAATACCATTATGCACATCTCAATCTTTATCCATTTCTGTGAGGCATATCTCAGAATCCTCCCCCATTTCAATCTCTTCTGTTACCGGTTCTGGCTAAAAAAGAGAGGCGGCGATGGTTCCAAAGTGGTCGTCAGGGTGTACCTTCAGCTACGCGATGGGATAGCAGGCGAGTACCTTACTATGTCGCTAAACACATCTTTGAAGGGGTGGAACGCCAGGTGGATGAAATAGAGCCACCTAGCCATCCGCTATGATGCCGACCACATCCTAGAGAACCAGAGAAGCTGGTCAAAACGCTGAACAACGCTAACATGAAGCAAGTGAAGGACCTTCTTGCCTTGATAAAGGGCATGAGAACCAATGGCGGATTGGTAGCGGCAAGCTTTATAGTATGCCACATGTAGCCTTATAAGGAGAGAGCACATCTAGCCTTTGAGTTCAAGGGGGAAACCGACGGTACCCGAGAGAGGCCAGAGATGCTGTCGAGGAACGTTTGTGAAGAGCGGGCTATAGAACTATTCGCTCTGTTTTCCTCTTTCAACATGTCAGGGTATACGAGGCCCTTCAACTACAAAAATCTGCCTCCTTAGGTAAATATCTCAGTTGTGTATTCCTGATGTATTTTATCCTTCGTCATTGCTGAGCAGCAGACTAATTTACCTATGCAAAGATCCATTCATAGGATAGGGCGGTGTACTTTTCAAGTGTGTCAAAGGGCAATTGGCCACCCGCTATGGATGCATGACCACCAACTCAACCTGAAGGAAGTGCCATTAGTATCTCGTCGGACTCCGGAGGCACGAATGTTGGTCAGACGGAGAGTTCTCCCCCGATGTCGGAGAAAGCCCAGGGGAAGAGGGCAGCAGCAGATGAGCTGGCCCTAGAAGAGGAGGAAGACAGCGGGTTCTGCTTCCATCAAACTAGGTGGCATCTCGCTTGGTGATGATCAGACCAGTCAAAAGTGGAGGACCACTGTGTTTGACTGGTCGGATGATGATGAAGTTTCGATGGATCCTCCATCGAGCATGAAGAAGCCTCCACGCAGCACTCTCATGGGGAGTCAATCAAGCGGAGGTGAAGAAGTCCCTAATCCGCAGAAGAGGGAAGTCCCCAAATAGTGGACAAGGGAAGTTCCCGTACAGCAGACGACAGGAGTCCCCATACAGCAGACGACGGGAGTCCCTATGGGGCAAGCGATGGAAGTCCCCAGGCAACAGGCGAAGGCAAACCCGGAACAGCAGGCGGAGAGGGCCCCAGAGCAGTAGACAGAAAAAGAGGTTGACTATGGAGGAGCCGAGACCTCCCCCACAGAGCACGGGAGTCGACCCCATGGCTGCACCTAGGGGCCCGGGCAGGCACCGCCAGTTCAAGAAATTGAGCCGGCAGACCAAACCGTAAGTATTCTTGTATTGGATTTTCTTTACTGGAGTTTCTTAACTTTTGTGGTGACTGATGAGCTGACTTGATGTAGAACAAGCCATATGACGGATCTAATCCCACCCATCCAAACTGATGAGCAGTCGAAGGCTAGCTCCGGGATGGAGGGAATGCTGATGGATCCCCTCCTACTATCCCTAGGTACTCATCAGCACGCGGGGGAGCCAATTGCCCCCGTTGGTGGACTTGACGATGGTGAATAGTTGTCATCGACAGCGAATGAGTTAGTGGCAGTGCCCTTGACAATGGCAAGCACTGCTAAGCCCTCTGGAGTAGAAGCTGTAGTTACCAGCATCACGCCGAAATCTGGGGCGGAGAATCTCGTGGTGTCGAAGAAGCAGGCGACGCTCCCCAAGGCATTGGAGGGAATGGTTGGACCTGCTATCTGGCCATCGAGTCTCCAGGTGGTGCCTCTGGCAGCAATAGAGGAGGACGAGGTGGAGGAGATCGAGCATGAGGATCCTCGACCCCAAGCTGTCCAAATCCTCCAAAAGCACCACCAGGGAGTTTAGGAGACTAGAAACCACACTTACTGGGGTGATGATGCAAATCAAGGTTAGTACTGTGTCTAAAATGCTCCTCTTTGGCTTTTGTAACCACATTTTGACATTGTCATTATGCATTTGTAGGAGATAACGCGGACTGTCAAGCAGTGCCGCTAGCTGATAAAGAGGATGGAGCCCCTCACTGAGGAGAACGAAAAACTCAAAGAGGTGGTGAACGTCTCAGAGAGAAACATCTAGAGGGCCCAACGCAAACGAGACCTTACAGAGTCCAACGTGCGGGACCTAGAATACCAGAAGGGGGTCCTATCCGAGTGATTGGTGGCTATGTCCGAGCAGCTATGGAGCCACTCTGCACAGATGCAGAGCTAGTCCGAGTAGCTGGCTACTGTCTCTAGACAACTGAGGAGCGTCTCCAAGCAGTTGGAATAGAAATCCAAGGAGCTCAGAAGTGTATCCGAGAAGAAAGTAGGTAGATTATATTGGTGAATGTACTTGGTATTGATGAACAGACATATTTTTAGTGGTAAATGTTGCACTTGTAGAGCAAGATGTGGTGCTCAGCCAACTGCGCCAAGCCGTCGAACAACTTCATTAGGAGAAGGCGAAGGAGTCTGAGCGAGCAGACAAACTGGCCGAGGAACTGAAAGGTGAATACCTCCTGGTTGGAATTACTGTTGAAGTAGTTTCCTTATACAATGGAACATTGTAATGCTTGCAGGCTACCATCATAAAGACAAGGCATAGTTTGATGTGCTGGCGCAGGAGGCTTGGACCCAAAGGGATAACTTCGATGTTGTAGTCGCCGCAATTAAATTGGTGCTTGACTGCATCGACCTGGAAATGGGTATTCAGCTCGATGTTAGGCGGCAATGTTTGGACACCATCATCTAGAGGTGCAAGATAGTGTGGGAGAACTTCAAAAGCATCAACCGTGACACCGTACTATCCGTCGCTACTCACGTCCTTGCGGTGGTTTGGTCCCATTACCTGGCTATCGGCCTTCAGGCGATTAGGGGTGGGTTCGCCGAAGGACTGAGTGATGCGGACACCCAGCAGCTGGAGGATTAGGTAGAAGACTCTGCGAAGAAATTGGCCAACAACATAGACCTATTTGGAGAGACTGACGGTGATGGCAGAGCTTAGTGATCTGCGCAGAGATCATCATCTATAATATACTGATAGTGTAGTTAGAACGCACGAAAGCGCAAAAAACATTTATGTATGTGAGGAAAGTTGCGAGGTGCTTGTATATGCAGTTTGCTTGTATTTTTGGTGAAAAAATCCTCATAGTGTTGACCATGACATATTTATGCGGAGTATAAGTAGAGTCCAAGCAGTTAGTTCAATACTGACCCCTATGGCCTCAGCTAGCCCATAGTCCTTAACATCGAGCATGGAGCCTATGCACGTGTAGGAGGAACAGGCATGACTAAGGAACCGCAGCAGACCAACAGTAACGTAGAGCGCAGAGCCCGTAGCACGTGTAGGGAGAGATCGGAGACTAGGTTTTCTCCATAGAGAACAGAGCGAAACATGTGCTGCTCGGCGATTGTCAAAATAACTTGGAGATATAGATAGTATAAGCGGCGATCGAGCAATTAGCTCTGTACTAAACTCTCGGCCTTAGCTAGCCCATAGTCCATAACATCGAGCGCGGAGCCCGTGGACATGTAGGATGAATAGGTGTGACCAAGGAACCACAGCTGACCACCCATAACGCAGAGCGCGGAGCCCATGGCACGTGTAGGGAGAGACCAGAGACTAGGTCTTCTCTGAAGAGAACAAAAAGAAAGTATGTTGCTTACTGATCGGCGAAATATCTTGGAGAGTTGGAGCAAAGTGTTCGGTGATTTGGAGAAGACTTATTTGGTGATTTTTGGCAAAATGTGTCGACGATTTGGAGAAATCGTTCGGCGATATTGGAGGAAACCGTTCGGCGCTAATGTTGGAGAGTTGGAGAGTTGTGGTCGGCGTAGTTATGTCTATTTCGTATTGGAGTTCATTATGGAGTAACATAGTGCCCAGCGACCGTAAATGGGGGTTAAACCACAATGGAGAAAAAGTGGAGACAATTTATGGAGACTAAAACTTTATTCAACATAAAGTGGAGAGTACATATCTAGAGCGTTTCAAGGATAGAAACATATAAGGTGCTCGGGTGACCTCTTTGACGACGTAAGGCCCTTCCCAAGGGGAGGAGAGCTTGTGCATCACTTCAGTTTTTTGTTTTCAATGGAGAATGAGGTCGCCAACAGCAAATGAATGACCTTTGACATTGCGGTTATAGTACCTCTACAAGCCTTCTAGATACTTGGCTATGTGGACATAGATGACTAGGCATTCCTCCTTGGCCCTGTCGACATCCTCTATCCTAACAGCTGCAGCCTGCTCTTCATCAAAGTTTTCCACCCTAAGTGCTCGGAAGGCAATGTTCGCTGGTAGTATGGCTTCTAAACCGTAGACCAAGAAGTATGGAGACACACCGGTGTTGTGACTAGCTTGAGTACGCAATCCCTAGACTATAGCTGGTAGCTCCTTGAGCCATCTACCCAGGTGCTTTTCTTCTTTCTCATATAGTCTCTTTTTGATGGCATCAAGGATCATGCCGTTCACCTGTTTGACCTGGCCGTTGGCTCTAGGATGAGCAACAGAGACATATTTGATGGAGATGCAATGGTCTTCAGTAGAAGTCCCAAAAGTGATGGCCAGTAAATGAAGTTCTGAGGTCGGTGATGATGCCGTTCAGGAGATCGAATCGGTGGATGATATATTTGAAGAGCTCGACTGCTTTCTTTGCAGTAGCCGAGACAAGCGGTTTGTACTCAATCCACTTGGAGAACTTATCAATGACGACATATACATACCAGAAGCCAGCTGGCGCTGGCTTAAAAGGGCCAATCATGTCTAGTCCCCAGCATGCAAAGGGCCAGGAAGCTAGAATGGTCTGCAGCTCTTGTGCCAGCACGTGTATTTACTTGGCGAAAAATTGGCACCCTTCACAACATTGGATGAGGTTTTCTACATTGGAGATGGCCATGGGCTAGTAAAAACTAGCTTGGAAAGCCTTGCCGACCAGTGTTCTCGAGGCCGTGTGATTGCTATAGGAACTAGAGTGAATTTCGAGAAGTAGCTTCACTCCCTCTTCTTGGGTGATGCATTTCTACAGTATCCCTTCCTTGGCACTTTTCCTCATCAAGTTGTCATCTACCAGCATGTAGTGCTTGCTTCGTTGAATTAGGCATTTGGTTTTAGTCTTGTTGGCGGATACTTCGGCGCTGGTGAGGTACTTGATGAATTGTTCCCTCCAATCGGCGATCGGCGAAGGTACCGATAGTACCAGCTGCTCAATGGGGGGAACTTCCTATACTTCCTTATCTTACTTAATGGACGGCACCAGGAGATCTTGAACGAAGACCCCCAGCAGACTCGTGGTACAAGAAGAGCCCAACTTGGATAAATGGTCGGCGAGCTGATTTTGGTCACGGACCACGTGGTGCTATTCGATGCCGTAGAATTTTCCTTCAAGCTTCCTAACTTTGGCGCAATATGCATTCATCTTCTTGTTGGAGCAAGACCAGTCTTTGTTAAGCTAGTTGATGACCAGCATAGAGTCCCCATATACCATGAGGTGTTTGATGCCAAGCTCAATGGCTATACGTAGTCCATGGAGACATGCTTCATATTCGGTGGCATTGTTGGAGGCCAGAAAGTGTATCTAGAGAATGTATCGAAGCGTATCCTTTGTGGGCGTAATGAATAGAATGCCCACACCAGCACTGTTGATGTTAAGGGCGTCGTCAAAGTACATCACCCAGTGCTCAGGGCAAGTGGCGACGATGGGCTCTTGAATTTTGGTCCACTCAGCGATGAAATCAGCAATTGCCTAAGACTTGATCGTAGGCCTGCTTCTGAATTCTACATCGCCCTCTTGATGATACGGCCATTGGCCTCTTTGTTATGGAGGATGTCCCCTAGGGGGAACTCAGAGACCACAGTGACCTTGTAATACTCGAAGTAGTGACGGAGCTTACGTGATGTAATCAAGATAGCGTATAGCAACTTTTGGACCTAAGGATAATGAGTTTTGGGCTCATTAAGGACCTCACTAATGAAGTATACTGGACATTGCACCTTATAGGCATGCCCGGCCTCCTTGCGTTCGACCATGATGGTTGTGCTGACGACGCGGGAAGTGGCGGCGATGTAGATCAGGAGAGTTTCATCTAGCCGTGGTGCCATCATGATCAGAGGCTTTGGTAGGAACACCTTGAGCTGCTTGAAAGCTATATTTGCCTCTTCCGACTAGTAAAAGTGCTCAGAGGCCTTGAGGAGTTTGAAGAATGGTAGCCCTTTTTCGCCGAGGCGTGATATGAAGCGTCTTAAAGCAGCCATGCAGCCTATAAGTTTCTGTATATCCTTGATGCATGTTGGCCATTTCATGTTGGTGATGGCAGAGACCTTATCAGGGTTGGGTTCAATGCCATGAGCGCTGATAATGTAGCCCAGCAGTATACTAGGATGGAACTCCAAAGATGCACTTTGAAGGGTTCAACTTTCATCGGTACTTTTTTAGGTTGGCGAATGTTTCTTTAAGGTCAGCAATAAGATTGTCGATGGTCCTAGACTTGACAACCACATCGTCGATGTAAGCCTCGATATTGTGGCCTGATCTGTTGATTAAGGCACATCTGAATGGCCCTTTGATAGGTTGCCCCGATGTTCTTAAGTCTGAAGGACACGGTGGTGTAGCAGTATGCACCAAAGGGCGTGATGAACGATGTCTTGATCTAGTCTTCTTCCTTGAGGGAGATCTAGTGGTAGCCAGAGTAATAGTCAAGGAAGGAGAGCAGTTCATAGCCGGCGGTGGAGTCTACAACCTTGTCTATCTAAGGCAAACCAAAGGGGTCTTGAGGGCAGTGTTTGTTAAGATCAGTGTAATCAATGCACATTCTCCATTCCTTATTCTTTTTTCAAACGAAGAACAGGGTTTGCTAACCACTCAAGATGATACACTTATTTTATAAATTCGGCAGATAAGAGCCATTTTATTTCTACCCTAATAGCCTCCTTCTTGTCTAGGTGCGAATCGGCGGAGTTTCTGCTTGATCAGTTTGGCGGTCGACGAGACATTTAAGGAGTGCTCGATCTTCTCCCATGGTACCCCTAGCATGTCTACAAGTTTCCAAGCAAACACATCATCATTGGCATGTAGGAAGGAGATGAGCACGCCTTCTTATTTGGGGTCAAGGTGAGCCCTAATCTTCACAGGTCTTAGAAGGGTCATTGAGGCCGAGGTTGACCACCTTTATTTCCTTGGACTTGGTGGAGGCATGGAGAGGCTCTAGCTCTAGGATCTCCATGTCGTCATTGGGCAATGTCTTGGCTTCGGTGACCACACTAGCCATCTAGATGGAGAGGTCGGTGGCTTCGATGAGAGTGAGACTCTCTGTCTTGTAGGCAGTAGGCGATGAAGAGGTTGGCCTATAGGGCCAGAACTCCTGTAGGGTGAAGGCATCTTCAGCACCTAGATAAGTGTAGTGTGGTACAGCCATTGTCGACGAAATATGGGTCGGCAGTCTACCTAGGGGTATGCCCAAGGTAGTAGATTATCAGCAGATAGATGCGTAAGCTACAAACAAGATGGTGATGCAAGACAGACACAAGATTTTATCCAAGTTCGGCCGCCGTAGAGGCATAATACCTACGTCCTACTGTCTGATTGTATTGTTGTATGTCAATGAAAGATGTTTTTAGAGGGGTCCCCTGCCCGCCTTATATAGTCCGGGGGGCAGGGTTATAGATCTGGAAACTAATCCTAGTCGATTACAATTGTCATAGGTGGCCAGATAAGGATTCCTATTCTAACGGACCAGGATCTTGCTTGACCTCCAAATCTACCTTGATTCCTTGCGCGGGATTTCGAACAGGTTGACCAGGCTGCGCGTCGTCTTCTAGTGGGCCAAACCCCTGATCCGAGCTGGCCCAAGCATAGCCGTAAGGGTATAGGGGTTAATACCCCCATAGCTAGTCCCCGAGCACCATGTATTATGCTGTGACACGCTGTTTCGATCTCCTTCGACTAATGGAATCCGTCTTCATGTCATCTCCAACTGGTTGAAACATTGACCAATCAAATGTGCCAGCATTTTGGTCAGAACAGAAAATAGTAGACCATGATTATAGCCAAAGATTCTAGTTGTCCGAAGAATGCATGGTGCTCTAAAGAAAAAAGAAAAAGATTTCTTTCCTTATCAAGTAGTGCCCACTTGTATTTCTGAAAAGAAATGTAAGTGACCCTTGGACAATAGTAATTCTGGCAATTAGTTCAAAGCAGTAGGGGTCGATAAACACATTCACCAGCAAGGTGAAGTGTGCCCATTTAGTCCTCGAGCCTGGTAGTAGGTGACATAGGCACGTGGTGCCTAGAGTCTAAAAAGAATTTCCACTGAAGTTAAGAATCCAATCAGCGTACAAGCAATACGAGATGCACCAGGCAAGATGCATCGTACCGATGTAGTCCCCGAGCTTGCTGGAAGGCAAAGTATAAGCCTTGTAGCAAGGTCAAAATAAATGCCTCTCGACTGTATGTGTGTACAAATCACATGTAGCCGAGGATAGTGGTCTCTGAGCAGTGGTCGGAATAGTCCCCGAGCACGGTAGTTATCTAAAAAATCCTCTAGCATGGTAGTGGTCGGAGCAGTCCCTGAGCACGATAGTGGCCTAGATAGTCCCCGGGCACAGTAGTAGTCTGGACAGTCCCCGAGCACGGTAGTGGTCTGGACAGTCCCTGAGCTTGAGAGGTGCGGCGAAGAACCAAATGCCACTTGTACTATTATTTGGTGTATTTATTTATCTTCTTACTCTGTTAAGTCCAATCTGACATGTTTGGTCAAAAAAGTAGACAGATATAGTACATCATACTACCTTCTTGTCCTTTCAAGCAAACAGTCACTTGGCACCTGTAAGGAGGTACATCAGCGTGGGCCCTCTCACACTGGTAACAAAGAGGTGCATACACTGATAACGAAAAGGCGCATATATTGGCATAGATCTCAAGGTTGTGAAAACAACCATCTGCGGCGTGTGCGCACATCTCCCAAGAATCTCAGGCAGATGAAACAACAGAACTCTTGGTTAAATATAGTATAAAATTGGGGCATTACTTTTTACCGAACCCCATTACCATTCGCCGCCGCAGCCTTCTTCTTCCTCTTACCAACCCTAATACCTCCAAAATCATCACCAACCAATCCTCCACCGTATCCTCTTTCATCAGCAAGGCTGGATTCATGGCGAAAAGTGACGCCTAGAAGAAAGCAAGAGTCATGGTGAAGGAGTGGTGGAAATCGAGAAGCAACGAGCAGACCATCAAAGACCTCGTCATCATGGGAGTACTCCACAACAAGGAACTCGTAGGATGACACGCGCCAGAGGGCGAGGGGTACCCCGATCCACAACCAGGTGAGATTGTTGTTTTCGAAGACTTCTTCAAGCAGGGTTTTGGGGTTCCAGTGCACCCTTTCCTTCAGGGGCTCTGTTTATACTATGAGATTGGGATTTGCAATCTGCATCCCAACTCGATTCTCCTTATCTCCACCTTCATTCATCTTTGTGAAGCATATGGTGGCTTCTAGCCCCATTTCGACTTCTTTCGCCATCTTTTCTGTTTGCGGAAGAAAGGAAGCAGCGGCTCGAAGATAGCCGGAGGTGTGTACCTGAACCTCCGTGGCAGGATGAAGGCCCAGTACCTGCACTGCCCTTGGAACACATCGCTTGACGACTGGTACGAGAAGTGGTTCTACATCCATGAAGAGCTGAACATGATCACACTGTGCGACATGGGGTTCATTCCGGAGAAGAGGACCAATTGGTCGGAGAAACTAGAGCGCCTAGAATAGATTCCAGAAATACTTGGGATCATCCCGTGGAAGAAACTAGACGGTCCTAGCATGGTCAGGAACTTCATCAGTCGAAGGATCCAACCCTGCTAGAGGAGGGTACATCCCGGCTACGAGTACCAAGGTAGCACAGACCCAATGAGGACGAGGAAGGAGGCGCTTGACAAGATCGAAGTCAGAGCCAGAATTGGAGAGCTATTTAACTTAGCTAATCCAAATTATGTTAGATTGAGCGCCATCAAGCACGCTTTCAAGCTCGCCCGACCTCCCCCAAAGGTAACTCATCTTGCCTTGTACCTGTAGTCTCATATTGTAGTAGAAACTTACTGTGTGATCTCCTATTTGTTTCCCAGGTTAATAGTCGGGATAGAGCGACAGTGTTTGTGTCGTCACCCCCTGGTGTAGATTGGCCGCAAGTTGCTGACCCGACCACCCAGACCAGCATCAGGGGGCGAGGACGTGGACTGGGCCATGCTTGGAGTTGGAGAGGAGGCAGCGGCCAAAGCTGCTGGTAAGCGGCCGGCGACCAGCAAGCGTCGTTAGGCGATCTTGACTTTGTCGGACAATGACATAGAGGATGCAGACATCTTTCAACTCATCCCTTGAAAGAGGAGGAGGCAACTAGAGTCAACGGAGCAAGGTGGCTCCTCCATGCCGGTGGGACTCACATCGCATATCACTACAGCACCAAGGACAAGCGGCGAAGGGGTCGAGCACCAAGCCTCAGCGTCGGTGCTGGACATAGAGGGAGACTAGGTGTCACCCACACAGCACGTGGAGCAAGCACGGCTGAAGAGACACGCCTTTGCCACATCATTCCGTGCTTCCAACATGTAAGTATTTGTAACCTTGATGTAAGCTTGCAATTTATATTGATTACGGTTGCCTTCTGAACTTATCTCGGATATATTAGGTCAGCGTCCACCAAAAATCTGGACCAACTAGCCAGGAGCGGCGTGGCTTCGCCAGCAATGTCAGAGAAGACTGCCCAGCAGCCAGCCATGGAGGAACCCATAGCAGAAGGTCTGCCAGAGCCTCAGCAGAAAAGCGGCCAGACAACAGTTCCCGAGCAGGTGGTCGAGGTAAGAGCCAAACCAAGCACAAGTGCTTTGAGCACCAACCCTATGGAGGACGACACCTCAGGCACCAGGGGTAATGGGTCAGACCGAGGAGCAGCGGCCAGAGTTGAGAGCACAAAGCACGTTTGTCGATGCTACAGCCCATGGGAAGGCCATAGTAATCACAGAAGCTGCTAACTCCAGACCAGCATCGGTACCTAAAGAAGAGGCCGAAGAGGACGAAGTAGAAGAGGTCCTAGGCTATCCATAGGATAGGCGACAACATGTATATGTGTCACGCTAGCGAAATGACCGATGGGTTGTTCATGAGGAAATCCCAGAGGTCAAAGAGACTAAGAAGGTTGAACGAGCGGCGAAACGACTGGTGACGGAGGTCCAGGTATGTTTTGCTTCATCACCTGATCTTGCTGTGTAGTCAAACTTTCTTACTTAGCTTTTTGCACAGAGGACTTAATGAAGACCGTAAGGTACCATAAGAAATGCTTCGACCAGATCGAGGGGATTACTGCAAGCAACAAAGAGCTGACGACGGAAGTGGAACGCTTGCATCACCAACTTGAAGCCGCCAACCACGAGGGGATGGAACAAGAGTCCCAGAACCAGAACCTGGTTGTCCTGCTCAGCAACAAAGAGTAGGAAAGAACAAGTAAGTAGTCACTTTATCACAACGAGTGCATGACAAGTGTTGTTGCGTTGTTGGTAGTAATAGCTATAGTGCAGGCTTAGAAGCCAAAGTGGTCCGTCTCCGAGAGGAGAACAATCATGCGGTCATGGAGTGTGATCGCCTAAAGGAGGACAATAGAAAACTGGCGCACGACTAGTCATAGCTCTAGGACCACATGACCAAGATGAATGAGGAACTAAAAAGTAAGTTTTCCAAGCCCCTTTGCTCACTTTTGTTGCCCGCTTTATCTTGTCGTGATATGACGTTTTAATGGCTTTTGCGGTTTGCAGTTTTAAAAGTCAATGCCAAGAAGCATCTGGAAGCCATGATGAAAGATCATGACGGCTGGAAGGCACGGTGCCAAGAGATCACCGAGGATCGAGACACATGGAAAGACCGGTGCCAGGAGGTGGCAACGGCCATTTTGTCGGTCCTCAACCTTATCGACCTAGTGCTTATAGAGGACATGCCAAGGACGTCGTAGCTTGGACTGGTCGATAGATGCCGAAAGGCATGGGGATGGTTCCAAGAGTTTGTGAAGGAGGCGGGTGAGTACACAGGCGCACATGTGCTAAACATGGTACGTGCTCACTACCCCTTGATCGATCTCAAGCGCCTGGAGGCTAGATACCCGAAGGAGGTAGATCCAGACAAGGCTGAAGAGCTTCGGATGACCTAGCTGGACTTAGTCATCAAAGATAATTAGCGACATTAACCTATGTGAAGGTAGGACAGCACCTATACAGGGTATGCCATCAACAAGTCAGCTGAAAACGCCATCAGTTTTGAGCCAACCGGTGAATCCTGCGGTCTCGACCAACCAGGCATCGGTGGGGCCATCTTCTTCAGCTCGACCAGTATAGGAGTCTCGGGACTCGAGCACGATGTTAGGCCCGGCGAGCAGCAGGTGCCGCATGACCCAACTAACCAATAGTATAGGCTATAGCTGTAGAAGAAGATGTAGTTGTGTTATTGTAAACTTAGACCTTTTTAGGTAAGCTTGTAATAACATAACTGTATATCAGCATAAGCTTGTTTGTTTTGTGGAAAACGTATTTGAGCTTGGATCTCGTGTTGGTGTAACTAAGTGAGAACATGTTAGCGTTCTATTTAGTTGTACCAGTTTAATCGACACGTCATCCTGTCAGGTTTGTATGGCCCTGGTTTGTCCTATGGTCAGAGTGTGAGGTGCGTAGCCTGTGCACATGTAGACGCAGACAAGTCAAACTAGAGGGGACCTGCCGATCACCCATAGCATAGAGAGCAGATCCCATGCACGCGTTGGGAAGAACCAGAGACAGGGCCTACTCCGAAAACCCAGGAAGGAATGGTGGTCGGTTTTGACTGGTTGAGTTAGGATAACAATAGACTTCAAAGTGACACATTAGAGTGGCCGGAGAAATTATAATAGCTTTATTGAATTAAATCAAAAGTACAAGAGGAGTACATATCTTAGTAGTTAAGCATAGAAACGCCTAAGCTTATCGATGTGCCATGAATTGGGTACGTCCATACCGTCCAGGTGAGCTAACCTGTAAGACGTTGGTCGTGTAACTTCCTTGATCATGAAGGGCCCTTCCCATGGAGTTGTGAGTTTGTAGACACCAGCCTGATTCGTCTTCCACTTTAGGACCAGGTCCCCAACCACAAAGAACCACTCCTTAACATTCTTGTTGTAGTACCTGCGCAAAATAGCAAAGTATTTGGCTGTACGTACGCAAGAATTGAGCCGCTTCTCTTCTGCACTAGTCATTTCTAGCTCCCGCGCTTCATTGGCCTTGTCTTCATCAAAGTTCTCTACCCATGCTGATCTGAAGGCTATATCTGCTGGGAGCACTGCCTCAGCACCGTAAACCATAAAGTATGGTAATACGCCAGTATTGTGACCGCGCTGAGTTCTGAGGCCCTAGACCATGGCTGGTAACTCTTTGAGCCATCTTCCGGGAGCCTTGTCATTTTCTCTATACATCCTCTTCTTAAGTGCGTCCAAAATCATACCATTTGCCCGCTCGACCTATCCATTAGCTCTAGGGTGCGCCACCGAGATGTATTTTACTACTATGCTCCTTTCATCGTAGAAGTCCCAAAAAGTGTTCCCGGTGAACTGAGTACCCAAATCAGTGATGATGTTGTTGGGTATGCCGAAGCGGTGGATGACCTGGTCGATGAACGTGACAGCCTTTTCTGAAGATGCCTGTACCAGAGGCATGTACTCTATCCACTTAGAAAATTTGTCGATCAGCACAAAGACACATGTAAATTTCCTAGGAGCTGGTTTGAAGGGCCCGATCATATCCAGTCCCCAGCATGCGAAGGGCCAAGAGGCTGGTATTGTCTGGATCTCATGTGCTAGTATGTGGATTCTCTTGGCGAAGAACTGACAACCCTCACAATGATGGACTAGCTTCTCTGCATTGGCAATAGCTGACGGCCAATAGAACCCTGCTCGGAAAGCCTTGCCAACCAGCGTTCTCGAAGCCACATGGTTGCCATAGGAGCTAGAGTGGATTTAGTCTAGGAGTTATTCACCATCCTCCTGGGTTATACACTTCGTCAAGATTTCCTCCGTTGCGTTCTTGCGCCATAATTTGCCATCGATGAGTAGATACTGCTTACTACAACGCATCAGGCGATCGTTTTCTGTCTAATCAGTGTAACCACTACCATCTGTTAGGTATTTGATGAAAGGTACTCTCTAGTCAGGCTGATTAGTGGTCAGAGGTGGCTCAGTGGTGCTTGACGCTGGAACCGTACCCACTAATGGCTGGTCTGGAGGCTTGTCGACCATGGGATCTTCCTCTTCGATGGAAGGCGTGAGCAGGCCTTGAACGAATACGCCATGTGGGACTTTAGCTTGGGATGATCCTAACTTTGACAGCGCATCTGCTGCTTGATTTTTGTCCTGGATCACGTGTGTGTACTCGATGCCATAGAACTTGCCTTCTAGCTTTCTGATTGATTTGTAGTATGCATCCATCTTTTTGCTAGTCGTGTCCCAGTCCTTGTTGAGTTGGTTGATGACTAGAGCCAAGTCTTTGTAGACATAGAGATGTTTGACACCGAGCTCAACCGCAATGTGCAAACCATGTAGGCATGCTTCATACTCGACGGCGTTATTAGATGCTTGGAAATAAATCCTAAAGACGTACTGGAGCTGCTCCTTGGATGGTGACACAAAAAGGACTCCTGTTCCTGCACCGTTGATGTTGAGAGAGCCGTTGAAGTACATCTTTCAATACTCATCAGGCCCCTAAGAAGCAGGTGTGCTTAAGTCTGTCCACTCGACGATGAAATCGACGAGTGCCTGAGACTTGATTGTAGTACAGCTTGCAAATTCCAAGGAGAAAGGGCATAGCTCCATTGCCTATTTGACGATGCGCCCATTCACATCCTTGTTGCAAATGATGTCTCCTAGAGGGTACTCGGTCATGACCACCACACGATATCCATCGAAGTAATGTTTCAACTTTTGGGATGTTATCAGTATGGCGTAGATCAGTTTCTGAATCTGTGGGTACCTAGTCTTGGATTCAATGAGTACCATCACTGATGAAATAGATTGGTCAGCTGTACCTTATAGGCATGGCCAGGCTTGTCACGCTCAACCACCATGGCAGTGGAGACCACTCGATTAGTTGCCGCAGTGTAAAGTAGGAGGGTTTCGTCTTCTCTGGGAGCAGTGAGGACCGGAGGTGATGTAAGGAATTGTTTTAGCTATGTGAAGGCAGTGTCTGCTTCCTCCGACCACTCGAACTTCTCGGATGCTTTGAGCAGCTTGAAAAACGGTAGTCATTTTTCGCCTAATCTTGATATGAAACGACTGAGAGCAACCATGCATCTGTTAAGCTTCTGGACATCCTTCATCTTTTTGGGCGGCTTCATGTCTAAGATAGCTTTGACTTTCTCCAGGTTAGGGCGTATGCCATCAGTGACTGACGATGTTGCCAAGCAGTATACTAGAAGGAACACCAAAAATGCACTTCTTTGGGTTTAATTTCCATTGGAATGTATTAAGGGCTGCAAAGGTGCATTCTAGGTTGTCAACAAGGGTATGTACTTCCTTGGTCTTGACAACTACATCATCAACATAAGCCTCAATGAGGTCATCTTTTATCTCGTCTTTGAGGCAGGCCTGTATGGCGCGTTGATAGGTAGCCCCAGTGTTCTTGAGCTCGAACGACATGGTCGTGTAGCAGTAGGTGCCGAAAGGCGTGATGAAAGATGTCTTGATCTGGTCGTCCTTTTTGAGAGCGATCTATTGATAACCAGAGTAGCAATCAAGAAAGGAAAGCAGCTCACAACCGGTGATTGAATCCACAACCTCATCTATTTGAGGTAAGCCGAAGGGGTCTTTAGGGCAGTGTTTGTTGAGATCAGTGTAATCAACACACATTCTCCATTCATTATTCTTTTTGCGTACAAGAACTGGGTTGGCTAACCAGTCCGGATGATACACTTCTTTAATAAATCCAGCTACCCAAAGCCGTGTAACTTCTACCCTAATCGCCTCCTTTTTGTCGTGAGCGAACCGTCGTAGCTTCTGCTTGATAGGTTTGGCCTTGTCCGTTGACATTCAAGGAGTGCTCGATCAAGTTCCGAGGTACATCGGGCATGTTAGCAGGTTTCCATGCGAACACACTCACGTTGCTCCTCAAGAACCTGACGAGCATGTCTTCCTATTTAGGATCCAGGTTGGCCCCAATAAGGGCCGTTTTGCCGAGATCACCGTTGACCAGCTGGATCACCTTATGCTCCTTAGACTTGATGTTCTTACGTGGAGCCTCGAGCTCTAGGATCTCTAGGTGGTTGGCCGAGGTCTTCTTGGCGTCGAGCATAGTCTCAGCCATGCGAATAGAGAGGTCATGAGCCTCTACTATTTTGAAGCCGTCGTCCTCGTAGGTATAAGCTGCGTATACGTTGCCCCTGAGAGTTAGAACCCCTTTCTCGGTAGGCATCTTGAGCACCAAATACCTATAGTGAGGTATGGCCATGAATTTGGTGAGCGATGGTCGACCAAGGATAACATGGTAGGTGCCGTCAAAGTCAGCGACCACGAAGTTGATGTAGTCGGTGCGGAAGTGGTCCGGGGTACCAAACTGCACAGGTAGCGTGATCTGCCCGAGAGGTGTAGAGCTCTGACCGAGGAGAACAACCCAGAACTGTGCCTCGTATGGTTTGAGATCTGCATGGGTTATCTTTAGGGCTGGCAGACTATTCTTGAATAGTATATCGATGGAACTGCCGCCATCAATCAGCACTCTGTCAAACTGACCCTTATTGATACAAGGATCGAGGACCAGGGGAAAATGTCCTGGCTTAGGTATTGCCACCCATTGGTCCTTCCTACTGAAGGAGATCTCACGGTGAGACCAAGGAGGGAGCCACGGATCGGCGATGAGGTTGTCGGTGCTGGCCACGTTCAAGCAAGCGTGGGCGAGCAGCTTGCGTTCTCGTTTGGTCTCGATGGACACTTTGCCTCCAATGATGGTGTGGATGCGATCGGTTGGCTTGGCGTACTTGTGACGGGGATCTGCGTCTTCATCATCGTTATCTTCGTTGCACTGTTCCCCTACGTCGTTAGGCTTGTTGGACATATCCAGAGCCTGTTGACGCGTGTAGATAGACTTGAGAATGCGGCAATTCTCCATGGTATGACTTGGGGTGGAGCTGATAGGGTCCTTTCAATGCTTTGGCATAGTCTTCTTCATAGTTGCGATGTCCACCACTTTTCTTAACGGTGTTGACCTCGTCGTCGTCTTCCCGAACACGCTTACCCCTGTAATCGTCACGGCGATTACGCCGCTGATTACGATGGTCGTGGTGGTCGCAGGGGTCATTGCGCTGGTTGCGGTGATCAAAATTGTCGTTCTGACCATGGTTGCCGCAGTAGTCGTCGTGGTGTGGGGGGTGGTCGGAGCGTGGCACCCTTGCTGCTTCTTCGATGATTATCTTTTTAGCATCGTCGACATCCGTATATTTCTTGGCAGTGGCCAGAAGCGCCGTGACTGATTTAGGTCTCTTGCGAAGGAGCTTGTCCCATAGGGCATCGTGGAAGCAGAGACTAGTAATGAAAGCCTCGATTGCCTTATTGTCGGAGATTGATGGGACCTTAATGCGCATCTCTGAGAAACGCTAGATGTACTCGTGTAGTGGCTCATCTTTCCGGTCTTGAATCCGCTGCAGATCAAATTTGTTGCCGGGTTGCTCGCAAGTAGCAATGAAGTTGTCAATGAAAGCTTGCTTGAGCTCTTGCCAAGAATCAAAGTAGTTCGCCGGCAAGCTGACCAACCATTGATGACCTGCATGGCCGACAGCGACTAGGAAGTAGTTAGACATGACGTGCTCATCAGCCATGGCTGATCTGCACGTAGTTTTGTAGAGCATGACCCATAATTCAGGGTTCTCCTTACCGTCATACTTCTAAAGTTTTTCGAGCTTGAAGTTCTTGGGCCATATGACTTGGCGAAGGTGCGGAGTGAACTACTTCAGACCCAGAGGGCCGTGGGCAGTATCATATTCCATACGGCGATAGCTTTCATGGGATGCGCAATTGTTGGCTCTTTGGTTGATGCGATCGCGTAGATTGTGTCCTTCGAGGTAATGGCAGAGATTGTTATTGCCATCACGGCGATCTCGGTTGCCATCTTGATTAACCCTGTGATCCGTGGTTATCGTGGCGATTATCACGGTTGTCTCGGCGGTTGTCATCCTCGAAAGTCACGACGGTTATCATCCTGACAGTGGTTGTCGTCCCAACCACCATTATGGCCACTATTTCCGCCTTGACGGTTGTCTGATGGGTCATTGTTATGCGAGCCACGTTGGTTGGGTGGCTATGAGCGACTTGAGTACTGGCGGCTGTGGCTTGATTCAACTGAGATGGATGGAGCTCAGGCTTGATTTACAATCTCTACGGTCTGGGCCATAGCAGCCGTCAGGTAAGCTTGTATATCATCATGAACTGCCTGTGTTTCTAGGGTATTGGGTAGTCGTTGCATTGTCACCATAGCAATAGCTACATTGGTGCTTGGAGTCCTAAAGACTTGCTTGTCCCCCACCCTGTCAAAGGCATTGTTAAGGTCGCGTGGCTGGACCCTTATGCGTCGGGCCTCCTCTTCTGCCTCGGCTTCAATTTGTCGGTGATTAAATCGGTCAATATTGCGTGCTTCACATGCTAGCCTTTCTTGTGCTATTTCACCGACTGTCGGTGGTTCATCATTACTGACGACATTGATCAAGTCTCCTCGCCTTGGTGGAAAGGATGGGAATCGCGGGAATCCTAGGGCGTGGTCTGGGATATACAGATCGTATTCAACGCCTTCATCGTCATGATGTTGGAGCTCGATGTGAACGGAGGCATTAGATGCGATGCTGGACGAGGAGCTTGAGCCACCCTCTTGAACTATGTGGACCGATCCTTCTTGATAATCCTCAATTCGGACCATGTTGACGAAGTTGCATAGGCCGTAGGGCTGGACCTGGTGGTTCTCCATCGAGGCTTCGTACTCGGAGAGCCGGAGACCTGTTGCAGGGGCTGGCCTGGCAATGAACTAGAGCGCTCTTCAGGAGTAGATGTGACCATGAGATCCGTACCGAGTCGTGCAGGACGACTGGCTTGAGCTGGTCAGGGTAGATCTAGTTGTGGGTCATAGTTACCTGCTCATTAGATTGACTTTGAACCGAACTTACCAGAGCCAGGGTTTCAGTAAGTTTGGTGCCGACCCGATCGATGGAGTCGAGTAAGTCGGTGTTGTCGATCTACCTCCTTTTGTAGTGAGGAAGCGGACGATGGGTTGTCGGCGTGGCTGAAGATGATGCTGGCGTGATCAGAGCTAGATCCACCATGGTCGGAGCTAGATCCACCGTGGTTAGAGCCAGATCCTCCGTGGTCAGAGCCGTAGCCGATGCAGGTGAAGTAGTGGTCGGCGCAGATTGAACCCGCACCTCCTCCAGGGTCATGGCAATGAAGTCATCGGAGCCGGTGGTCCAGGTGATGTGGCCGATGGTGAACGTGAGGCCATTTGGTGTAGCCATGGAACCGGGGATGATGACCATCTTGTTCGCCTAGAGAGCAGTATGCATACCCCCTACCTAGCATGCCACTGTCGACAAAATATGGTCGGCAGTCTACCTAGAGGTATGCCCAAGGTAGTAGATTATCGATAGATAGATGAGCTACAAACAAGATGGTGATGCAAGACAGACATAAGATTTTATCCAGGTTCGGCCGCCGTAGAGGCGTAATACCTACGTCCTGCGTCTGATTATATTGTTGTATGTCAATGAAAGATGTTTTTAGAGGGGTCTCCTGCCCACCTTATATAGTCCGGGGGGCAGGGTTATAGATCTGGAAACTAATCCTAGTCAATTACAATTGCCATAGGTGGCCGGATAAGGATTTCTATTCTAACCGACCAGGATCTTGCTTGACCTCCAAATCTGCCTTGATTCCTTATGTGGGATTTTGAACAGGTTGACTGGGCCGTGCGTCGTCTTCTAGTGGGCTAGACCCCCTGATCCGGGCCGGCTCAAGCATAGCCATAAGGGTATAGGGGTTAATACCCCCACAGCCATGAACTTGGCCAAAGCTGGCCGACCAAGTATGGCGTGGTAGGCGGTGTTGAAGTCAACGATGTAGAAGTTGATGTGTTCGACGCGATAGTTGCTTGATGTGCCGAACTATACTAGTAGGGTGATCTCCCCCAGTGGTTTAGAGGCCCTGCCAGGTACCACACCCCAAAAGGAGGAGTCAGAGGGTGTGAGATCTGATAACCCAAGGCCCAGCTCCTTTAGGGCTCCAGCGAAGAGGAGATTTAGGGAGCTCCCACCATCCACGAGCACTTTTCTGAAAAGCACCTTCTAGACGGTTGCGTCGAGGACAAGGGAGAAACACCCTATGTAGGGGATGTCTGCCCACTAGTTGGCCCTGCTGAAGGTGATGGGTACCTCGGACCATGGGCGATAGCTAGGGTTGGCAGGTGTCATCTTTCGTAGTGACTGGAGAGCACCCACCATGCGGCAAGCTTCCGTTCTCTTCTGCTTTCGGTGGTGGTGAGGCCCCTGAAGTGGCAACCACCTTGTTGTGGTTTTGGAAGGCATTGTTAGTTACCCCCAGGTGGTCGGCGGTCTCCGACTCCGTCATTGGCGTCGTCTTCTAGCTTTTTGTCTTGAAATTCCTTAGCCAAACCGAGGCAGTTCTTCATTTTGTGTTTGGCATTCTTATGAAGAGGGCACGGGCCATCGAGGATCTTTTGGTACTGCTCGTCATAGTTGCGCTTGGCACGAGGTTGATTGACAGCGGCGACTAATGTGTTCTGGCTGACGGCGATGATTTGGCCAGGCTTGGGTCCTTCTGTTCGATCACAGGCTGCTGTCACGATGGTAACTGTGATCGTCGAAGCGGCGGTCGTTGTGGCATCGGTTGTTGGGGTGGTCATCGTAGCGATGAGGTTGGCGATGGGTGCCTGCATCCTCATTGAAACGCACCTCAGCTTCCTCAGCGTCAGCATACTGGTTGGTAGTTGTGATCATCTCGCCAATGCCTATGGGCGGCTTGCGGTTGAACTTGGAGCGAAGCTCGCGATGGTGGAGTTCTCAGGTGAAGGCAGTGATGACCTCAGTTTTCATGATGTTGGGAATAGAATTCCTCATCTCAGAAAAGCAGTCGAATGTAGCTACGAAGGAGCTTGAACAGCTTCTAGTTGATGCAGTTGAGATCATGCTTGGTGCCTGGCTGAGTACACGTAGCCATATAATTGTCGATGAAGACTTTTTTTAGCTCTTCCTAGGACCCGATGGAGCTCGGGGCAAGGCTAGTAAACTAGCTCATGGCGGGTGGCGTGAGCATGACGGGAAGATAGTTTGCCATGACACTGGTGTCTCCTCCGGTGGCATAGACAGCGGTGGCGTAAGCCTATAGCACTGTGTTGGATTCATCCTTCCCTCATAGGGCTCGACCCCAGTGATTTTGAAACCATGAGGCCATTGGAGTGTTCGAAGCGCCCTCGTAAACATTGGGGGCCCTTTAGGGTTGTGGTTGGTGTCGGCTGCAGCGTTGCCGGCGTCGATCTGCTCGAGAGCTAAGTTTGGATTTTTGTACTCCTATTCATACTCCTGGCGGCGGCATACTTCGTCTTCATGGTGACCAAAGTGGCATTGCTCAATATGCCATTGTGCATCCCGGAGGTTGCTGAGGTGCACTCGAGCGTCCTGTTCGACCTCCTAGTTGTGTTGGCGATGGTGTTCGGCGCGATGGCCCCTAGCTCCTCCCTAGAGAGGCACTGACTGGTTGGTGAAATGGCTTTGACTAGGGTGGTGATTGGATCTCAACGTAGCTGATCGGTGAATCATGCTCGTGGAGCATGAAGGTCTCTGATCCTTGCGAATGTCATTAACCTAACAGTGTGCCGCTTTGAGCATGGCGGCGACCTTGGTGAGCTCAAGCATCTACGAGAGGCGGGCGAGCTCATTGGCGGCCACTACCAGATTGGCGCTTGGAGTCTTGAAGACATCATGGCCATCAACACAGAGAAATTCTTCATCAAGGTCGCGGTGGAGTGGAAGTGGCCTTCCTTGTGAGTCGAGTCGATTATTTCGAGCAGCCTTGGCCCGTGCGATAGCTGCCTCGTTTTCTCAGTGCTATGCGCGGTTGACGTTCTAGTTCTCACGAGCGATGTGTTCCTCCTCAGTTTTGCCGTTCCGAGGAGGATTGTCGACGCTGACGTTGAAGATCATGCCACCCCGGAAGGGTGGAAAAAGGAGCTGCTCATTGAAGGTTTCGGCAAGGGTCTCCATAGAGCCCTGAGACTCGGAGCTTGGATTTTCCTCTAGGATGGTCTGGAGGGACGCTTCGGGGCATTGGCCTATGTGTAGCATGTTGACAGCTGGCGAAGGCTGAACGACAAGCTGGTCGACGAGTGGATGGACATCTTCCACCTGGTCGGCGAATTTCCCCCTTAGGGTGTCTTGGTAAGTAACAGGCGACGCTGGTGAGCCTAAAGGGTAGAGCCACTGACTCCTGGAGTTTTCTGAGCAGCCTCTGATAGATCTAGATCGGAGGGAGGTCAGTGCTGAACCAAAGTATCCAGGGCCGATTCGATGACAGAGAGGCAATCGGCGAGCTTCAGGCCGACCCGATCGATGGATTCGATCAGATCATCATTGCTAATCTGCCTCCTCTAGTAGCGAGGAAGTAGGTGGGTCATTGATGAAGGCGACCTCAAAAGTGGTTCTAAGATCAGATCTACAGTTGCAGGCGTAGGGGTGGTCAACGCAGAAACGATCTGCATCAGCTCGAGGAGCTCTCCGACTCCATCAGCATTGATGATCCAGAAGATCAATCCGACTATGAAGATCTGGTCGGGCTGTGGAAGGGATGAAGAGCCTACGGAAAAAGCCATCTTGTTCGACAAGGGAACAGCATGCACAGCCCCTACCTGGCGTGCCAACTGTCGATAGAATATCGTCGGCAGTCCTCCGAGGGGTATCCCACGAAGGTAGATTGATCGACAGAGGAGCGTGAGATCAAGAACAAGAAGGCAATAGAGACACATGAGTTAGATAGGTTCAGGCCATCAGTATGACGTAATACTCTACTCCTTGTGGTCTGTTGGTTTGTATTAGCTATCCTATAATATTGCGTGTGTTTGGAGGGGGTCCCTGCCCACCTTATATAGTTCGGGGAATAGAGTTACAAGTCAGTTAGATCTGAGAGATAACCAAAAAGTAATAACTAATTACAGGAATCTTGGGATCATATATACCTAATAGATCTCGTAGTTTCTTTGAGATATCTTCCAGATGTCTTAGCGGAAGGCACCGACCAGAGTCGTGCCCTACAAGGCTTCGTCTTATGGGCTAGGGCCGCCCCTGAGGACGCAGTCCATGTGGTCTGTCGTGGGTATTCGAGGTCATACCCCCCACAGTTGTGCAACCCTTTGAGACCTAGCTGCACCAAACTTGCTCTAATATTTATTAAACAGTCTCATAGATCTCATCAAAATCAACCCAGACACTAGATTTACGCTTACCAAGAGATAAGATACCATCTGTGCTGTTGGAGTCGATCGGCGTCCTAGTCGCTGTCGCCGACGGCGCTGGCGCCATCGTCCAGATCGATCAGAGCAGAGCCGCTATCGACATTGATACCCAACAACGCAGCAGCGTTGTCACGGATGTCATCGTCGTCCTCGAGGACCAGCCCTGCCTGCGATCAGGTCATCGTTGTCGGTGAGTCGATAGACGACATCGTCGTCATCCGCCATGGCTACCTTGACCACAGATGGCTAATCTCCAGCACCGTTCCTCAACGGTGCATGCGGCCGCCTTGCCCGGTCTATGCCACAGGAAGAGGACGAGGCATCAGCAACCGACCTACGCGGAGGAGAAAAATAGAGAGATAGAGATCTAGATCCAGGGTCAGTCACTCAGTCTCAGGGACACAAGAAGACAGATCTGGGGTTAGGGTTCGTGGACTACCTACGCAACCGAAGCCCGATGCTGGAGATGACGAGGGCCACCTAAAGGAGAGACACCGATTAGAAACGACGACGAACGGCGGAGAGGGACGGATAGGAACACGGTCACGAACTCACATAGTTCATCGAGAGCGAGAGGTCGAGAGGAGAGAGGGAGAAGGGAGGAGAGTGGAAATAGGGTCAGATAGGCGGATCGAGGTCACCGGAGTCAGTGACGATGAACGAGAGAGACCTCAAATTCACTAGATCGTGGATGCGGATGCGGCCGATGCGGGCGAGAGAGAGCAGAGATTATGCCAGCGGCGAGCGACGGAGCGAGACTCAAGAGAGACTGAGTGGGGATTAGAGTTAGGGTTGGGAGCGGACTGCGGAGCAGGCGAGGGCGAGCCGACGCTCCCCGCTTATATATGTGGGGGCACTGGGGAGGGGGCCGGCCGGTGGTAGGCCGGGCCGTCAGCAGGGCCTACTATTGAGGAGCGGGTCGTGCCATGTCGGCCCACGTGCCTGGGGTAAGGCCTAGGCACGGCCTACTCCTCCAGGCCTGTGCCAGCCTAGGCCCGCTCGCCGCCGGACCAGGTCGGGCAAAAAAACGGGCCTTGGACCGGGCCGACGGACTCGGGCTGCATGGTCCATATATAGCCAACTTGCCTAGGGGTGAGGCCCAGGTACGGTCTGCTCCTCCGGGACTATGCCAGCTTGGGCCCGCTGCCCACCAAGCTAGACCAAAAATACAGGCCTTGTGCTAGGCCGATGGGCTCGGACTGCATGGTCATACATAGGTAGCGAGTTGTACTGGAAGATGAAAGAAGGGCAGAGACATGCACGCACACGCACAGTTGGGTAAACATAAGCTGGGGGCCCATGTTACCTGTTTCAACTTTCAAGGGAGAAAAAAAGGAGATGGCCGTCTGCAGCTGGGGCCCAGATAGCACACGCGTGCACGGCGGTGGGTCCGGCCCGCGGCTCGTCGCACGTGGGATGGTGCGTGGCCCCTGCCGGGCGGATGTGGGGGACCCACGTGTCGGTGGGAGGGTGCAGCTTGCGCAGGGCACAGTGCAGTGGGCAGAGAGGTGAAGGGACGGGGGCAGTCTCTCTCGTTGTCGCGTCACTTAGTACGAACACCGACGTGACGTTTCACCACGTGTCATCACATCACCCGGTCCGTAGTGCTACTGCCAGTCTATCTTTTGTTTTTCCTTCCACCGGCCCGTAGGAGGAGTACCGAGTGAAATTTGAAACGTAAACTACCGTGCTGTTTGGTTGCAGTTGCTACTAAGTAATTTTGCAAAAATTTTCAAGATTTTCTGTCGCATCGAATCTTTAGATGCATGCCTGAAGGCTGAAGCATTAAATATAAATAAAAAATAAAACTAATTACACAGTTTAGACGAAATTCACAAGATAAATCTTTTAAGCCTAATTAAACTATGATAGGACACTAATGGTTAAATAACAACGAAAGTGCTACAGTACTTTTTTCCAAAAAAATTCGCCAACTAAACAAAGCCTAAGTAAATTTTAGGCGTTGTCTTATCGTGTTTGGTTGCGGCTGCTAAATTTTAGGCGTTGTCTCATCGAATGTTTGACACATATATGGAGTATTAAATATAAGCTTATTATAAAACTAATTACATAGTTTATGATTAATTTGCGAGACGAATCTTTTAAGCCTAATTAGTCTATGATTTGACAATGTGGTGCTACGGTAAACATATGCTAATGATAGATTAATTAGGCTTAAAAACCATCTCGTGGAGTACTAACGGATTATGTAGTTTGTTTTTTTATTAGTATCCGAACACCGCATATAACATCCTCTCAACACACCTCCTAAATTTTAGTCACATGATCCAAATACCACCTAAACGTTGTCCTCGTCATACTAATAAGATTGTTTAACTGCTACTCTCTCTATCCTAAATAACTTTAGGATTTATATCATAGCAAAAAAAAATGAACTGTTCTAAAGAGGCGACTCCTCCGAAGAAGCCAGAGCCATTTTCGAGGTGTGGCTCTTACGAAATGACTCACATTGTCAAATCATGGATATAGTGTCGCATTATAAAAAGAATATGAATATTTATGACACAAAATAAGTGTATGTTATGAAATATATTTATGATATGTCTAGTGATATTAATATAGCGTCGCATTATTTTTTTATGTGAGCATGTGTTATATAAATTAGTCTATACTTTGAGAACACATTAATGAATTAGAACAACGGTAGATCTATAATTTTTTCTTAAATATTTCCAGCATCAAGCTCAACTAATACTCCATCCGCACTAAAATATAAGGTATCCAAAGATTACCATATTTTGAGTCTAGTGGTACACTAATGCTAGGTACGCATGTGATTGGGACTTTGAGGGAGTTAATTCACCTAGAATAATTTATAATTTGGGACAAATTTTGAATGCTTCAATATCTTATATTCTAGGACGAAAGGAGTTAATTGATTGCGAACAAAAGTATTTGTTTTGTACATAATCTAAAAAGTAATACTGAGTTTCTGAAATGAAAAAATATTTGTCCTAGTGGTTGAGTCCCAAAGAAAACTCTCTTTCTGCATCTTAAGTTGGAATTGGCTCTAGTGTAAAACAATGACAAATGGTAACAGAACAGTGTGCGTGACTGAATGACAAAGAAATAAATCGGCTTTATTTTTTAAAAGAAAGGATCAGTCCAATTATTATAGTAGCTTAAACTAATAATTAAAAACAAAATTCAACATTTAAAGAATTAATTAGTCACCAAGAAAAACAAAAAAACACACTACCGTTATTTTTTACTTCCTCCGTCCCAAATTATAAAGTTTTGGTATTTATAGATTCATAGCTTTTTATTATTTATATACCAGTAACATATATTTAGGTGCGTAACAAAAACTATAAATTTAAAAAGTCAAATTGTCTTATAATTTGCAACAGCAGTACACAACAAACTTGAAAGATAGTATTAAGTTTTTTTTGTGCCGTTATAACAGCGTCGCCGTCAATGACACAGCCAGTACGTTCCCTGAACAAAGATCTGCACACAAAAAAAAAACATTTGGAGTCCATAGCTCGGATACAGTGCAGTCTTTGTGCAGTGGGTCCAGGCCATTCATCTTTGGAAAATTTGCCCCGTGCCGGACGATCTTCGACGGACAAAACGTCAAGCAAAGCATGAGAACTTTTGCATATCATCCTACCAACAATATCACTGAGAGAACAAATTATTCAGCCAATTTACTTGTTGGTTTTAGCTAGGACTTATTAGTCATCTCACGGTGTTTTTCTCTCACAACAAACCAGCACTAGTCAGGCTTGACATTGCTGATTGCTCAACAGTAGCCTATAAATGAACAGTTGGTACTGTACTAGCGAGCTTATACAGTATTTTCCTGTACTGACACTGATCGAATTCCGTAACTCTAGTTAAGAATTTCAGTTTAAAAAAATGTGGCAATTATGTGTTGCTGGGAAAAGATAAGAAAGACTGTTGGAAGTGAGGTTCTCCCTTTGTCAAAAATAGGATGCAATTCTAGATCAAATGAATTATATTAAAGATTAACTAAATTTATATAGAAATATACTGATATTTAGTATACTAAATAAATATCAATAAATTTGTCATGAAATATGTTTTTATAGTATGTCTATTTACAATCATACATCATACATGTTGACAACATTTTTTTATAAACTTAATTAGATTCAAAATTATTTGACTTTGATTAATTCTAGAATTTCATTATTTTTTGGAAGGGTGTAGTATATAATACTAACAGGAATGTGAGAGCCAAAACATGGTCGAATACTTTGGGTCTATGGCTACTGTACGTCTGAACGGTTATTCTTTTCTTGGGGAGCCAAGGACAGAAGGTAGGCATGTGACTTTGTGCTCAAACAGTGTAGCTGACCGGAGCTGGCGACTTTTTTTTTTTTTTTTTTTTTGACGCCTCTCGTCCGGATACGGACCCTGAAAGAATTTGATGGTTTGAGAAATGCCCGAAGGAATATGTTTGAGGAAAATACTGTTTTGGATGAAAAAAAGAAGCGGATTAAGTCGGGTTTAAGTGTACCCTTAAACTCGGCTTGATCCGCTTCTTTTTTCATCCGGAACAGTATTTTTCTCTCACAGATTCCTTCAGTATTCCTTCAGACCATCCAGATTCCTCTAGAATTCATGCAAGAGAGGTAGCATCTGTTCATGTACAGACACACACCAACTCCATACACGCATACCACATTCACACCATGCGTACACAAACAAATCTACAACTATACCCAGATCATCAAATCGCGTCCTTTGTGAAATCGCGTCCTTTGTGAGATCACTGGGTTCAACCATGGCACCGTAGACGACGGGCGCGTCGCATTCCCTTTGTGGCTCCACGCGCGAGAGGCAACGAAATTAATTGGGGGCACACCCCGGTGAGAGATCGGAAATTCGTAGCCACGTGGGCTCGAACTCCGGCTGGCAAGGTCCCAACCACCGGGCCTTGCCACCCAAGCTACGCTCGGCTCTCCGAAGTTCGCGACCTGATTCAATTAATTATAAATAGATTTGATATAGACTAGATCCAATTAAGTATAAATACCCTAAATAACTATTATTTTTTTGTTACCATGTAATAAGTTTAACTTAGTTTTGAAAAAATGTGTGCAACATTTAAATCTCCAAATAAATTTATTATGAAAATAGATTCAATGATCTATATAATAATATTAATTATGTACCATAAATATTAATATTTTCTCATATAAAAAGTAGTCAATGTTATTTCTCGGAAAATGAGAACGATAGTTATTTAGGGACTGAGGGAGTATTTATTTACATACGTGTGACTCATGTAAAAAAAATGCAGTGGGTGGATGATGAATCTTTCATGAATTCCTAGGTTTTTGGGCGCCATTTGAAATAGGGGAGTTATTGGATTTTCCTGGTAAAATAATATCTTCTCTTGTAAAATTATTGTGTCTGGCGCTGTGGGGTTGGGTGGGGAAGGTCTATGTCCCTGTTCACAAGTGAAACCTTGGGCTGGCTTTGTGTTGTGCCAGGGGCAATGCCCTTGGTCGTTGCTCGTCCTAATTGTTTCGGCTTTTATGGGTGCATCTATCAGCCAAAAGCCAAAAGACGAATCAAACAACTCAACTTTGAGTAGGCTTTTAAAAAGTTGGAAATCTGACATATGAGAATGAACTAACAGCTAAAAAGCATGTTCTGAGAAGCTTTTCTAGCTTTTGGTGTTCTGAGAAGCTTAAAATTTATTACAAAAGTCAGTAGAAAAAAAAACTCGAAAGCCAAAAGCCAGAAATCTAGCTCTTGGGCAAAAAAACTGTAACTCAAATAAACATGCCTTTAGAGACGTTGTTGAGGTGTCTCCGTCCATATGTTGGAGAGCGAGTGAGAACTCAAATGTTTCTTGGTTGAGTGGCATCGTCTTCGACAATCATGTTCTCCTTGGACTAACGAATGATGGTGGCGTCTTTGGCATTGTGTCCTTGCATATTGCATATTCTCCTGGGCTTAGCACAGTTAGGGTTTAGACAAAGAATCACTGAGATTATCTGAAGAACTTGGTGAATCGACAAATTTATGATCTATTCAACTAAGATATTGTCGCTACCAGTGATCAGTGATTTGTTTTTAGGTGGCGGTAACCTACTTAACTGAATTTATGTGTGGTAGTCTCTTCGTCCTAAAATACAATATATCCAAGTGATTTTAAGATAAAATAAGAAGTCTGACAAAACACCACATTGCACCTCACTAATCAGGATAGTGGGAGTAGTTCAATTATTATTTTCCTTAGTTACTAGCTGTTTTGGGTCATGTTAAATATCAATATTTCCTGTCAATAAGATAGAGGAGAGGGGGGGGGGGGGGGCTAGGACCCAGAATACTTGTATTTAGGAACAAAATTTGAATTCTAGATCCCTTATATTCCATGACGGAGGGAGTATTACGTACGAGGCATCAAAACTATGTCTATTTGCTTATTTAAGGTATCTCCATAAGACTAGATCTATTTGGTAGAGCTTCACTCCCCTGCTTCTTCGAGTGCAATACATGGAGTTCTATCAAATGGTTAAAAATGCAATTGGATTCTGGTGGAGAGATGATAAGATAAGAACCACTTCTCCATTTAACTACAAGCTTAGAGCTAAAAAGCCCTCGCTCCTCATTCAATCACCACCAGAATCACTTCTCACATGCTACCCACCCTATTCCCTACCAGAATCACTCTATCAGAGAATTTAAGAGTGAAGTTCAAAAAAAGAAATAATAGAAAAAGAGCTCCAGTATAAAGATCTTCATTAGTGCACAATCAAATTATACCCCAGAATAAGCGATATTCAATGGATCGGCAGCACCTCCTCAAGTAAAGTCTTCCATGGCGGGTTGCCCAAAATGGGGATCCCAAATGGCATGAGCAATATGTCTTGCATATAAAAGATCATGTATCCATGATTCAAAATTTCCTTACCAAGCTATATGAAACAGATTTCCAGATGTCCATAGAAAGATCAGGAAGTGAAGCTCTATCAAACGGTGGCTTTATTTGGCCCCGTTCGGCTGGCAGAATTTTGGTTGAAACTGGCTGAAAACACTGTTCTGGTTGAATTGTTGTGAGAGAAAAACACTGTTCCGGCTGAAAAAAGAAGCTGAACAAGCCGAATATGGGGTAAGCCGAACGGGGCCAAATGTTTGAAGCACTCTTAGAGCAAGTATAATAACAGGTTGTAAGCTGGCTAAATGCTGAGGTGGAGGAGAGAAGGAAGAAGAGAGAGGAGAAGCGGGCTATAAGCTTACAGCCGCCTTGGGCACAAGAACCCAAGAAACTCTGTGAGAGAGACAAGTGGACCATATATTAACAGTAAAGAACTCAGTATTATATAGGTGAGCTGAGAGAATGTTACAAAGAATCTTACAGCCAGCCAGCCGACTATATTATTATCCTTCCTGTAGTTGCTTTCATTTTTTGTTCATTGATCTCTTTGTTATTGGATCATTCCCAATGCAAATCGTGTTATTGCATTTTTGTCACGTAAAAGTATATAATATAATATGTATTGCCGTTAACCAAGACCGGTTTTGATCCGTTAAAAAAAAGCTTGGAATAGAGTGCTTGAGGTGCTGTGCCCAGTGCAGAGCTTCTTAAGCTATAGCTTTCCACTCCGTTCCAAATGCCACCACACATGCAACGCTGTGCTGTCCTGATGCCAAGGAGGGATTAAAACTTTAAAACAGTCTGGTGGACTTGTGGTTGGCCAGCGAGCTCTGTAGACCCAGAGGCAGCAAATGGATCCAGATGTGGCAAGTCTAGATGATTGATGGCATCCAAAGAGAAAAAGATGGCTGTCCTGGGGATCATCTGTGCTGAAATAGAGTACGACTGTTGGTGAGCCTGGACCACAAACGGTTTCCCACCAGGACCACAAACCGCCTCCTTGGAAGCACCAACTGCCTCCTACTTGCATCAAACAAAGATCTGTCAGTAGAATTGTTTACTTCATGTTTCAACTTTTCTGATTTTTTTTTTCATGTATGCACTGTTCTATGTGAATATTACCTCCCAATGCGACTATGAGATCCATGTCAGTTAATCTATCTTAAGCTTGATAAAGTTTATAGTAAATAGTATTACCATTTAAATGCCTCTAGATAAATTTATTACGAAAATATATTCTATAACTAATCTAATAGTACTTATTTTGTATCATGAATGTTTGTATTTTTTTATATAAATTTAGGCAAAGTTCAGACTATTTGACTTCTCGAAAAACGAAAATTGCATTCCTTTGTGAACAGAAGGAGTATATAGTATGTGTGTTCATGGTACAAGTGAAAAATAGCGTGTGACTGTATGTTTGACAATAATGGGTCATAAATATTTACCAAGTGGTGAAATTTGTACAGGTTGTGAGTATATGTAGAGTAACATGAGGCACATCAAGGATGACCTCCTCTCGTTGGAACTTACAAACAAGAGAGATCATTGGCGTAATTATGTGTCGATAATAAATAAAAGCCGATGGTATAACAATAAATATGTGTTATAATCTTTTTTGTCACATAGAAATAGGTTCATCAGCTAAAGTTTAATGAATTGCCTTGTTTCTCTAGATAAATAATGCCATTATTTCTTCTAAAATATATAATATGTAGTAGACTAGTAGCTGCCTACTCCATAGACCTACTAGTTGTTTTATAATATATGTAGCGTTTTTAAGAGGAAGAAAAGCTTATCTAGAGAGGGTAAGAAAGAAATAAGCCAATAATGCATTATTGGTCAGGCCCTACTTTTTTATGAGACATATCTTCAAGACAATGACAGCCACTGTCTAAGTCTAGAAGATGAGGGCCTAACCGACGCCACACCTATGTTTTGGTCAATCTTGATAACAGATTCACAGTTGTAGCTTCTTTTAACAATGGGTATGGCCGTGCACATGTAACACCGTGGGGCAGAGCCACGCTGTTTGACATATTTTAACAAGTTGAAAGAATATAAATCGCGACCAGTTACCTGGATATCGATTCATCTGAATTTTTTGTTCAGTGTGCACATGATGTGGATTGTTACTGACCAGCTTGCCCCTTTATCTTTTATGTGTTGTCAAAGGGAAGCTCTGATGGACGGTGACTCTGAACTTGAGACCTAAATTTTGAAAAAAAAAGGAAAAGAAAAAGAAAAAGAACTTGAGATCTTCATTGTCTGCTTTTCACCTTTTCAGCAACGAACACACATGGATGCATTTTGTTTGTTTGGTACTGTATGAAGCTGCACTGGGCTGCAAAATCTGATACAGTACGTTCTCACATTCCTCTCAAGAGGTCAAATCACAATGAGCCTTCGCATCCTGGAAAGCAAACTCCCTCTCCATGACACTGTCGAGCAAATAGACAGCATCAAAGATACATCAGGATTGAATAGAAGTCCTGCAGCAGATGAACATACTAGGCATGAGAGTGAACAGGGGAGCTTATCTGACGCGACTCCACCGTCCATGACGGTGCAAAATAAAATCCAGTGCCCAATGCAGAAACCTGATGAGTGTCCAATCCCCATCACCTGCTCTGCTCCAGTGATCTAATCCTTGCTTCAGTGGAACTGGCCATTGTTGACTGGATCAAAATCTCAGAACCAACGTACTCCTATATAAATGCAGACTTATCTTGGCAACCAATCAGCCATGTCATTCAACAACTATCATCTCAAATCAACCTCACCTTTCTGCCTTTGGATTCATGAAATGCAACTGAAAATTCCATCTCTTTCTCTGGTTTAACTCATGTCTAATCTGATTGTTGGCTTGTTGCAACCGACAAATATAAGACAACTGGCATGTATAGTAATATGGTTTCTCCTAGGCCAAAAAAAGAAGAAGAGATAAGGTTCCTGAATTCTTGGAGAAAATCAATTAAGTTTCTTGCCGAATTGCTGTGGATGAGTTCTGTCATTCTGTGTATTAGCAAAGCCTAATGAGTTTTGGAACTTGGAAGATTCCCTCTTTCTTTGAGAGGATAGAACTTGAAATATGGCTACCTTTTAAAGTTCCCGTCAATATTGGGAAAAGCAGGGTCAGGAGCTAAGACAAACAAAAGCACAAACCTCTCACTTTGAAATCTCCACCACAATCCTCATCATTCAACCATTGACAAGAGCAGTTTTTATAATTCTCATCTTAAAGTTCCAAGAAATCCTAGGGACGTGTGCATGCCGTAAACTAATGAGTACTGACAAATGGATCGGAGTACTACTATTAATAAACCATTAACCATGATGTCAAAATGGCAATGAGATCAGCACTCTTATTTATAGTAAGCAAAGCATTACTATAATGTTAGATTATGTTAAGCATCACTATAACGTTACCTTGAAAGAGGCTAATGACTGCATCTGGAATAGGTATGGCCTGCCTAATGGAGACTCATCTGTTATCTGGTGACAGCCTTCGCTTTTGGTCTAAAAAAATCATTGCTTTGCATTTTGCAACTGCCATGAGCCCATGACACTGCAGTTTGATCTGGTCAAGAATTTCTACAGAGGTTTAGTCCAACCAAAAAAATGTTGTAAAATGTTTTACTTTCTTTTTTCAGAAGCATTTTGCATACACAAGCTAAAACTGTCCATTCGTTTGAATGTTTATTAGTGGACAACATTTGAAAGAACAATAGAACAGAAAAAAGGGGGAACAGATTATTGTAAGTGGAAGTGGAACCATCAGATGGTTAATTTTGTACTTGAGTACAATGGAGGCACATTGTCTCAGGTAGTGTTTTTTTATATCTTCTTCAAGAGTATATGTATATATATGTCACCATGACAGGCTTATCATGCTAGCTATGTCCAACAAATGATACAATCATTAGTCTAAGTATATGTTCTTCATACCTCCATTAGTTTAACTAAGTACTGGGACAGGCATTAAACTATGATAGGGCGTAGAATCTACTCCAGGGAATAGATAAATCAACAAGTGGTGACTGAAAGAATGGCAAACACAAAAGATTGTCCGCATATGATAGGTGTTTTTGTCCTTTACTGAACCATTTGTTTATAACTCTGCAGGATTATATATGAGATCAGATTCCAAAACGTAGGTGGAGAGATTTGGACCACCCCAATTTTATAGTTTGATTCTCATGCAGCAGGTACCGTTTGCGGCATTAAACTATGATAGGGCCTATCTTTGCTGATGACTCCCTTCAATTTTCTAGTTGAAAAGGAGAGGCAGCTTTCTTAAGCATGGGCCTCAGCTACTAGTTGGGTTGGGTCACACTAGTTCAGTGATGTGCTCTGCATTACTCAGAAGTCATCAATTCTGTTTCTTTTTTCTCCTCTAGGTTGAAACCTTAACAACCTACTAGCACAAATCAAATCTCTAGCTCAGATTCAGAAATGACTTATCAACAGAAGGTATGATTGAGTAAAAACTAACATCTCCTTTCCAAATTGTAAGTCATTCTAGATTTTCTAAATACATAACTTTTACTATGTATCTTGTTATAATGTATATCAAGATGCGTAGTGCACTTTTTTTCTATAAATTCAGTGAAATTTTAAAAAGTTTGGCTTAAGACAACTCGAGGAATTGATTTAATCAAAGATGGAGGGAGTATGTGTTATTCGGAATGGTCTTGTTTCAGCGCCGCTTCTGATTCAGCATGATTGTGCAAGAAAAGAAAGCGGCTTGCTGAAGCAAAACGCGCAATGTCAAACTTACGGCAACATATAGTAGAATTTAATGTGTCAATAATAGCAACGTGTGTGTAGATGCAAATGCAAAACACCATGATTGTGGAATCTGCAACACTAAATGAAGCTGTCCATGAGCAAGATTGCTTATTGAGGGCTTCATAACAACACAAAATATAATGATGGTGATCATGAATGTGAGGTAGCACTCCCAAGAAGAAAAATGAAAAGAGAGAGAAAGGACTAGCTAAAAGCATGGCTCTTTCGGTCTTTCCAGAGGAAAGCTACGTTTCAGTATTCAAACACCGATGATGATTCGAGGTCGAGGTGAGCTTCATCATCTAGAAAGAGAGGACGACGACAACACAGCTGTTTTAAGGCTAGTGGTGGTTTTGCATGAAGGTTTGTTGAGGTAGAAGAAATCATGCATATATATAACATCCTGATTCCTGAAAGGGAGTGGCCATGCTTTATCACTTGATTCATGTAACTTTCAATCAAGAACAAGGCATGCATAGATTAAAACTGCGATTGTGGTCATCCAATTCAAGCATGGCGTCACAAAGAGCAGACAACAGGGCAGGGGTGACCAAAAAAACACCAGTAGTTCCTAGCAGTGTAGACTGACATGTGATTCTTGGTTCCTGTTGAATTCTAACTTTCTAAGCAGTGTAGGCCAAGGTCTTACTGGAGGAGGACTGCATTTGTGGTGAGAGAGAAGAGATCACGGAGGATCAGTATAAACAGCACATTTATACTGTCACTCATTTCTGCCCAGCGAGGAACAAGCTGCGGACCGGACGAGGGAGCAGATCATGATACCAGTGCTTGCCAATGCAAGCTTCTCCCTGATCGTCCATGGCGAGGCATCGACAAGAAGAGGTAGATGGAGACCGGAGAGACGCACGAAAGTTTACACGTAAAATGCGTCGCCTAATTTCCCAGATTCGGTGGCTCACGTCAATTTCACAGCTGATTAAGGCTTCTTTCTTTTGTTTCCTTATAGTACTCGTTTCCTTTTTTTTTTTTCCTTTTCTCCTGCCATAAAATCCTCCTAGTTCCTGATCCGAACCCTAGCCGCCGCGCCCTCTCCCTCCCCTCCAATCTCCAGTCGCGCCGCCGCCGGAGCGGTCCGCCGGCAAGGCCGCGCGGCCGGCCGGGATGGCGGCGGCGTGGCCCTCTCAGCCGGTTGTGTGGCGGCGCTGGACGACGCGGCCAGGTGGGGCGACTCGCCCGAGCCGCGTGGGGCTCGGCGAGGTCGCCGACCACGACCGCGGCGGGCGCAGGGCGGTGCGGCGGTGGCGGACTTCTCCATCATCGGTGTGCAGTCGCCGTGGCGGCGGACGGGCGGATTTGGGCCCTGCGGGCCTGGATCTGGCGTCCTCGGTCTGGGCTGGTGCTGTCCCTCTGCCGGCAGTACCCTGCTCTGTGTGGTGGTGGATCGGCGGCGGCGGCCGGCGTGCCGTTCGTCTGGCAGCGGTGGCGGCGGGTCAGGATTGGGCCCCCTGGGTCTAGATCTGATCCACGGTCAGCGCCGGGGATGCCCGCCTTCTGAGCGTCTCTGATGGTGACCTTCCGGTGAAGGCGGTCTTCCACGTTGGCCGGGCGCAGTGTCGATGGTGGTGGCGGCGGCTTGGGCGAAATCCTTGCCTGGCGTGTTACGCCGGGCCGGCGGCGGTGGAACTTCTGTGCCACGCACCTTGTTGAAGGCGCCGCTGAAGCCGTTGGTCAGTCTGTCCCTTGCTGCATCCGCGGGCGTTCAATAACTGGGTGAAAACCTAGCCTGGTTTCTCCAGGCCGGCGGCAATGGCGCAGGCGCGTCGTCGAAGTTCTTGATCGCCAAGGCCGGGCAGTTTTCCCGTGTGGTTACCCTGTTCGGTGTTCAGCTCAAGGCGGAGGCGGCATTCGTTGGCGTAACAGCTCGGCGTTTGGTGGTTTACACCAAGTGCTTCGTGCTGTTGCCAAGGAAGAAGCATCCAGTCTTCAATGGTGGTCGGTGTCCAACGTTTTCAGTACCTTTATTAGGTCTGACAAACGTGTTTGGCGGCTTCGTCTTGACGTTGGTGATCTTATTCTGTGGAATTGACATCACGGTGGAAGTCAGAGGTCACGTAGGACTACTCGAGCTCCTTGTTGGGGATGTATTTTCTTCGGTCAATTTCTTTCTTTAATTTTTGATGCTGTAATAATTTGATCTGATTCTACCCACGGGTAGATGAAGCCGGATAGTTTCTATCCTTTATCTAAAAAAAATAAAATCTACTGCTAGTTCTCTTTTACTAAATAAACTTTTTCTCTATTTTTTCTGATCCTTTTTGTTTCCAATAAATACTTCTTGTGGTTCGCTTCTACTCCTATAGTACATCACAATTTGTTGTGAAAAAAAAACATGTCAAACCATAAACTAATTTCGCTGCACTGACCTCTTCTTTAGCAATATAATCGCTGCTCATCTGCCTAATTCGTTTCGAAAATTTCGTTGCAACGATGGCTTTCCAATGGAACATCAGTAATTCTTCGATCCAAAGTGTCGGACTCTTTACTCGAGTATCAGACGGACGTGGGCGTGGAGCCATATGACACAACCTTTGCTTAATATCAGTCAATTCATCCATCGTCCACTACGTAATATCTAGTCAATTCGTACATCTCTTGCTTTGCCCGCCCCCACCCCCCCTGCCCCTCACTCTCCTCCCGTTGCAACTCCTGTCGTTGCTCCCGCGTGCCCGTGCCCGCTGCTCCGTGCGCTCGTCCTGCTGCTCCTGCCGTTGCTCCTGCTCCGCCGCCCGCTTCGCCCGACGACGCCGACAGGTGCCACTAGCGAAAGGAGAAGCGCCGAGCCTTGGCTGCGGAAGCCCTCCGGCCTCACCTCCTGCTACGGCTGCAGTGCCCCGATGCAGACAACGGAGGAGGCCATACCAAGATATGATGCATATTGCAAGTATACATTTCAAATGTTTCAAATATTTTAGAGATATGTTTCAAGTGTTTCACACAGATGTTGCAAAAGTAGATCGAGATGTTTCATATGTTGCAATGGTTGTACACATATGTTGCAAGCGTCTGTCCCTAATGTTTCATTTGTTTTTTCAGACATATATTGCAAGCGTGTTTATCTGGATGTTGCATATGTTTCACACATATGTTGCAAGTGTTTTATCTAGGATGTTGCGTATGTTTGCAATGGTTTTCGATTATTTTTTTAAGTGTTTTCATATGCATGTTTCGAATGTTTCATCTATCTTTTTTGTATGTTGCAAGTGTTGCATCTAGATGTTTCAAAAGTAGATTGAGTGTTGCACATGAGATGCGCGTGGGAAGCGGGAGGGGGCGCGAGCGGTCCCCGTGCGGGCGACGTTTAGGCGGCGCTGGCCCCGCGTGGCCGCGGGTGATGTAGGCGCGGTCAAGCAATGTCTGGGCGGCGTGGGCCCATGCATGGATGCGCGAAACAAAGGAGAAACCGACTGCAGTCGCAGGCGTCTATCCGGACGTCCGGACGCTAGCATTGCCCATGGAATGTTCCTTACTGGAGCATACTTTTCAGGTGGGTTAAGAGGACATTTTTACGTTTCTTTCTATTCATAAAGACCAAAGTGTACATTTAATTTGTTGCCCCCAAGCAATGATTATTTATCAAACAAAAAATAATAGTACAAGTGAACAGTGTTACAAGCTAATGGAAAACATGTGTGCTAACTGTTTTTTTTTTTTTTTTGCGAGGTCTGCATTAACTGTTAAGTTTTTTTATGAAAGTATTATCTGTCAAGTTAGTTGAACACTGTTGATAATGAGTTGGAACAAAATCAATAACAAACTAACTACTGGAACATTTTGTGACTCACTGGAATATATTGAACTAGTTTCTCTTTTAAGTTGAAGCAGTTTTCTTTTGAAGCTAAACTTTTGTTTATTTGAGAGCCAGAATATCTTTTAGTTTAAGATGGAATATTTTTTCATGGAGCTGGAACAACTTTCTCGTGATGCTAGAACTTCCTCTTTATAAGTATTCTAACTTCATGACAGGTGTCCTAGGCTACACTGAAAAATGTTCCTCTCTATAAAACAAAATTATGCGGCTCACTAAAAACATGTTCCAGCTTCATGAGAAAAATGTTCTAGATAAGATAACACAAAAATGTCCTCTCAATCAGCAAAAAGACAGTCCTTCGAGAAAATAGAATCCAACTATGCTCAAGTATGATATTGTTATAACCTCATGTCATAATAAACGGAGTGATTGGTTTAGAAATATGATTTTTTTTTAAATAAAAATTGAAACGTTTTGTAGGTAATATCAGCAATTTTGTTTTTGTCACCACTCTGTGAGTGTTCGGCTGGCATTAAATTTCTTATGTAGCAGCTGAAAAATACTTTTCATGCTAAAATTTAATAAAAGAAAAACACCGCTCTAACAGAAAAAAAAAAAAAAAAGACCAGCCAGCCAGCCCAAGCTGACCAGCCGAACAAGCTGTCTTTTCCCCCTGCTAGGCGCACCGCGTGCATGCTAACAGCTAACTCCGGATACTACATGGCTATTGGGCCCAAAACATCCTGGTCCTGGCAGACTAGGCCCAGAACAGATGGTGGGCGCCAGCGACAGAGTCAATTCTCTGGTAGACAAGGCTATTGGGCCGAGCATGCCGTGGGCTGGGACGAACTGCATGGGATTTATGGTGATCATCTTTTCCTTTCTCTTTTTTTGTGATTTTTATTTATATAGATAGAAATATTTTTTCCTTAAATACAATAACCATGTTTGGAGCCAGAGGTATAACCTTCTTGAAGAAACTCCAATGGTTTAATTTGGTTCAGAGGCAAGCACAGCGAGTCCAGGCAGCAGCTTCACTGCTTTGGAAGAGAAGAGAGGCTTGCAGGCCTCCAAAGCTCAGTGAGGACAGGGTGGTTAATGACTGCAACTCTGAACTTCCAGCTACTTGCTTTATTTCTACACCTAGCAACTAGGATGCAACATCAGCCAGTGCTTTGCGATTTAATCATTCGATAGTGAGGACAGGCAAAACTCACTAGTCACTAGTCTTGGAAGTAGGAGCACAGGGCGAGATTACAATAGCAGCAGGCATAATGACCCTTTCATCTCAGCAAGGCACGGCAAGAATCTCACAACCATTTGCAGCTAACACATGTTCCTACACTAGTGGGCTTAACATTTGACAGGCACTCCAGAACAGATGGATGCAGAAAGATCAGTTGGGAAGCCTGCAGAAAGATCAGTTGGGAAGCCAGCAAAGGTTTTCAGCAAGGAATACTTGATCCCATCTGATCAGCAAGAAACGTCATCATCATTGATTTAACTCGAAGTGAGCATGCTATCCTGCCATCCTCCTGGAATGTATCTGCCTCGCAGCTGCCTAAGAGATTCCATCTGATCAGCCGATGCGTTTTCAGCAAGGAATACTTGATCCCATATCTTCCTCAGTTCTGAGCATCAATTAGAAACGTTCATCAAAGGTTGTTGTGGAACTATTGGACAATAAGAAAATAGGATAACCTCTATGCACTTTTAACTCAAATCATCCTACAAGGACAGCGCAACTTATTCACCAATTCCTTTTATGGTTTAATCAGTATTCAAGTAGCACCATTCTAAAAGATAGCCAAACATGATGGGGAAATAAAAAGGAATTCGGATGGCACAAGTTCAACTCACCAGATTTGTGCATGGATGAAAGGCACATGATTATCAAGTCAAAGCGTGGAACTCGTGCCAAATTCTCCAAAATACTGACAGCTAATGCCACATCATCCCTGAGTATGTAACAATAACAATAGTTATGTAAAACAACCATGGTCCCAGACTGGCATAAGGCAAAAGGATATATAACAAGTGAGCCTACCGGAAAATTGAGGCTGCACATTTCGCGATGTCAATAAGAAAAGGTGCAGAAAGTGCGTTCTTGAAAATCTCTGGTAAGCTTGCTGGTGGAATCGACTGCTTGAAAACAGGTAGGAAATTACACATGAAACAATGGTGCCAGTAAAAAGAACAGGTATCCTTCAAAAAAAAAATAGTAGCTGGAAATAAACCTTTAATAACTGTATTTGCTGGGTAGTGTCATCAGAAAGAGCTCTCCAAGAAACCTCAAAGTCATAAGCTGTTTTTGGTGTCTTAATGCTTTTTACAGTGCTGGCCATATACCGTGAAGCAGCACGAGATGCAAGATCTTGAACTGAAACTTCTGGCCCAGGCTTCTGGTTAGCATCTCGACCTTGGGGCCGCTGCATCAAGTGTTGAACATGTGATGTGACACACAGAAACAGCAATACTTCCAACTAACTGTGAAAAACAGACACAGCTGTGCCATTGCAATTGCAGTAATCGCTTAAAATGTTAAACAAACATGACCCTCGATACAGAACTTAAAAGTATAGTCAGTTGAACAATAAACATGATCCAGAACCCTTAAGAGAATTCAGTTGTGTATTTCCAGCTTGCAGTGGGTTGCGGCAGGTTCTCCAATCACCCAAACCATCATGCTCCACTCCATAGCACATATCTTAAAGGTAACTAGCTTTTCTCATTAAATTGGGAGGCCATCTATTAAAAGCTAGTTAGATTAGGTTTTAAACAAGTACGCAATTTCAAACCTGTTTCGGTTCCAGATTGGTGCGTGAATGTGAGAACTCCAATAAATACATGGCAAGTTATTCTCTTATCCAAAGGAATCAGTTTTTTCAAGCAAAATAAATAAATACACATTTTATATCGGAAATATTGCAAGAAAAACTGCCCAAATGATATGCTGAGTACATCCTATTGTACAGATAGGTGAACTCTTACTTGCAATGGTATAACAACTAGTACCAACACAGATACCATAGATCATGGGTATTATAATGGTCAGAAAGGCTACAGAAATAAAGACCTGCATGGTATTGTCATTGATGATTATTCCAGATCCTCCGTTAGACCTGCTGCCTGCACTCTCTCTGACCTTCATTGCATCTCTAACAGGTGGATCAACTTCCATGATAGTGTCCTGTAGAATTATAATCGGACATCAGGTATATCCGTTCAACAAAATAAACAAGCAACAGCCTAAACAGATATTCAGAGGAATCAAGAATGCGATCAACTCCTCAAGAAACACAGCAAAGGCCTTGTTCAAAAGGGCCAAGTCATGAGATGCCCATGACTTGCACTATTTTTAGGCAATTAAGTTACTAGCAAACTGTATTCAACTGATATTATTAAACATATCGATTGTTCGTAAAAAAATAACTACTATGGCACTGTATAACTGCAGCTGAACCTACCTTCTGGGAGATAGTCGGTGGGTGAGAAGTGACACCAGCAGTTTTATCAATTCCAGAAACTGCACGTTTAGCTGGCACTGGAACCTTTTTAGCCATTTTCTACAGAATTAATAAGCCCATCAGTGTTATTGAGAGGGACAAAAACATTTATAACCTCTGCAGAGATCATCCACATGGTTATGCCACCAAATCACACATAAGCCATGCCATCTCAAAAGCCCATGTTTAGTCATTATTACAGTTCAAATGAGTGAAAGTGAAATGTATAACCAAAGAGTAGTAAATTGCTAAAATCTAAGATGTAAGGTGAAACATTATGAAGTAGAGTTTCTTCACCTCCATGTGCAAAGCTTTTATCTCAGAATACTGCTTCCTTAGCTCTGGATTGTTTGGATCAAGACTGATGGCAAATTCAGCATCTATACACATAATTGGTGTACAATACAGGTCAATATTCAGAAAGTAGATATAGATTAAAAAAGATAAAGACAGAAGGGCTATATCATGGAATACCATCCATTGCCTCCTTAAGCTTCCCAAGTTCTTTTCGTGCAGTAATTCGGCGTGAGTATGCTTTAATATAGCGATCATCCAAATTCAGAGCTTCAGTGCAATCGTCCTCTGCCTCCTTGAATCTGATGAATTTCACATCTATAATATAAGACTTCACCAGAAATAAGCTCTTGGAACCATAACTTCGAGGTTCCACAGGACACAGCAGATAGGTAAAAATGCACCATAAATAGCGCCGATAGCAAGAACCAAGAATACAGAAAATATGTGTTATTCAGCAGTCGTAAACTGCTGGTGCCTACCAAAATATGGTTTCAGATTCAATGGAGATGGGGTACTTCCAGTAAAAGCAGAATGAAGAAACAGCAAAGGCGAAGTGAATGCATACAGATACAGTCTCAGAGTAACTTGCCTTCTTAGTTTAAGATATGCCATAGCTCTATTTGCAAATGTGACTGCTGTAGGAGACAGCCCAATACTTCTGGAGTAGCACTCAATTGCATCAGCGAACTTCTTCTGTTTGAAAAATTCATTTCCCTGGAAACAAAACACAGGAAACAACAGGTCTAGCTTCACCAAAGCTTGTTTTTGCAACAGCCTACGAAGTTGCAACAAAATGGGCCTGAGTATTCCAACCTGCTCCTTCTCAGATGTAGCATCAGGCATTGGTTCGTCGTTCAAGTAGCTTGAGTACTTCATGTTGTACAGATCACGGAAACTTTTAGTGGAAGTTCCTGAAGTCCCAGTAGATCTCGCCTTATATTCCTGCAGGGGTATTTTTCACTTTTAAGCCAGAGGTTCAAAATTAGGAGCGCGAAGCTACCATGTCCAGCTCGACAAAAACGGAGTGGGCAAGGCTGCAATAGAAATTGAAGTTTCAAAGAACCAACTACAGATATAAGTTCAAATTTTGGATACAATGTCATCTCTGGCAATCACACAGGGGATAGACTCTAAGAACTACAGCTTAAAGTTGAATGGGAGTAGTCAGCAAACAAAATCTCCACATGAAAAATCTGTATTAACCCGAAACGCAAAAGGAGACAGTCAATTTATCATTGCAAATCCCCATTTGGCGCATCCACTGGATTCCAGTAGCTATCTAAACCTCTTGACTGAGAGCAAGGTATAGTCTCACACTAGTCAACTGAGGAGGGGACAGTCCATGAGTGTTCTTACCATATCGCCGCCGCCTCCTGCTCCAAAATCACAGCCCCCAAACCTTGCGGGTTTGGTCACCCAATCAGCCCCTGAAACAACCAAAAATATAAAGGAGGGCTCATATATATATCTTACGAGACCTCTTAATGAAAAACGGGCCTTAAGGTCCGATCGAGAAAAAAATATATTTTAAGCGAGGAATATCACAGAACCGCCGCACACAGAATCAAACAGGGAAAGATGAACAAGAGGAAGCATTACGTGGGCGGACGGCGGTGGTGGGTGGTGGGCGGTGGGCGGAGGACTGACGCCGATTCGGATTAGGGGAGGGAGAGGCGGTGGGCGGCTGGGGAGCAGTGCGGCTCGAGGAAGGAAGAAGAAGAAGGAGGAGAGAATAGTTCCAAGTGTTGGTACCTGTACTGCTACTGCGCGCCGATAGAGGGCTCCCACGACCACGAACGAGCCACGAGGAAGGCCGGAGGTGGAGGCGGGCTTCCGTCGCGGAGGGTCCAGAGACTAGTGGAGTCGAGCCGTCGCCCGCACCCCCGTCGGGGAAGAAGAACGCTCAGTTTGGAAATGCGTCAGCTCATGAATCTTTCCTAATTCTATTTAAAAATAAAATAATTATCTGAGTAAAAAATGCAAAAAAAAATATATAATCACCTCGTCAATTGAAATCGCAAGGTTCAAATTTGCCAATCAGCGAGATTTTCTCGTTCCGCCAGTTGAGATTTCCATTTTATGCGTAAGGTATAGCATATTAGAAAGGTCACAAAAAATTCCATATGAACTTTGATGGAGACAAAATATATCTAATCTGCAAAGGTTGACAAGATCAATACTAACAGGTGCTTTACGCTAAACAAATATGATTAAAGCTAACAGAGGAGAAAACCGCCGCCATGGCCTTAACTTAATAGACAGGGCCGCCATCGACAAGTTAACACTCTAAATTACTATCTGACAATCAGAACAGAAGATGGTCTACCGAAAAGTTTAACTCTTCAGCAAATTCCAGCGCAGTGGCCTCTTCTGTGTGCCAAATATTTATTTTAAAAAGTTTGAAAATAGCATTAATTAGATTTATCTTCAAAAGTACTCCTCCATTTCTAAATAAATCAATTCATATAGTTGTCTTAAGTCAAACATCTAATGATATTAATTTGGTGTCATAAATATTATCGCTCTGTTCTATAAACTAGGTCAAACTTAAAAAGTTCGACTTAAGATAACTCTAAAAATTAATTTATTCAGGGACGAATGCTACAACTTTGTTATGTTTTCACGCGCCTCATATTATTGATCAACATCTGCTGTCTTGGTGGTCATGTTAGTATCCTAAACGATAATTATTGATGATTGGAGGGAGTAATACCATTTAAATTTGTCTGAAGTCAAACTTCTTAATATGTTTTAACCATCAATAGCTAAAACATCTAGTATAGATTAGCAACATAGAGTTGATGCTAGAAGTTTTTTATTTTTTAATTAATTTTTTTGTGTAAATTGCAAAAAGTATACCCTGGCCCTGCTAAATTTGAAAAATAAGCCATTGTTGTTCTCTGGTTAAAGGACTTTGAAAAGTCATACTACCGGAAAAATATTTTAAGTAAAATTCTACTTGTTAAACGATTTTTCTTTATTTCACAAAACTCATTCTAGGTTGAAAGCGATATTGGAAGTTGTTCTTCTGTTAAATGACTTCTGTGTAATCAAACGATTTTTAATAGATAAAGAAAATTGAGAAAAATCGTTTCACAGCTAACAATTTTATACTTATAATCGTTTTCAATAGTACGATTTAAAGTCGTTTAGCCAAAAAACGACAATCGGTTATTTTCAAATTTAGCAAGGACATGGTATATTTTTGTAATTCTTATAAAACATTGTAATTAAATATAAAAAATGTTGATGTTACTACTACTAGGACCATCATGTACAATATTGCCACCATACATAACCATTTCTACTTGAAATGAAGCATTTTTTATATTAGTCAAAGTATAGTTTTGTAGACCATCGTGATTCCCTAATGGATTTACAGCTAGGATCAGATGAACTAAGCTGCTATTTAGTATTAGTGTTTTCCTCTTTTTCCTATATTGAATGAAAATGAAAATTTAAGAAAACCTGGATTGTGCCCTGCCATTCCTATGGGGAGTACACACGATCAATTTATATAGCTAAACAAAACTGAAACAATAGCACTGTGGCATACATTTGGGGGAAACTGTCTTTATAACTCAACCAAACTAGCATAGGCATTGCTGCCTGCCGCCTGTGCTGTTGAACCATGAGCTATGTATATCAAAAAATATATGGAGTACTATGGAACAGGAGACCGGCTAGAACATCGCAACACAATAGCCTAACTTATGGTTCTAATCTCCCAGAATAATGGGTGTACCACCTCCTGTTTAAACAAGCGATCGCATCCACCTATAAACCTAAGAAGCATATACACAGAAATTGAAAATGGCAAGTTGGCAATGCACAAAACGGGAAATAACGCCCGGACACAACACACAATTGCCTGAATCACAGTAACATGGAAACACAAGACATGATCTATGACAACATGGACGAACTAGCAAGACTCTTATTTATCACAGCTGCCTCCTAATTCGCCAAGGTAAAGATCGAGGGAGGACGACATGTTCCTTTCCCACGACATCTCTTTGCTTACAGTTTTCCTCAAACAAGAGCTCCATGGGTGCTGGAGGTCAGAGAAGAAAACAGAACCAACATGAATTGTTGGTCAACCATCTTTGCTTGATGACTCGTATATCACATCCATGTAGGTCTGCACTGTGGGCATGTCTAGGCCAGGGAACCTGTGATGGGCTTCAGGGCGGAACTCAATCTTGATGAATGGCCATTTCATGACGTGTGCAGCAGTGCACTCTTCATGGCCGTCACCGATCGCACAGAAGCGGACATTTGGACCATCGAAGCGCTCCTTGATCCATTTGAAGCACTGCAGCTTCCCCACTTCCCATGAGCTGTAAACTGCAAAACACAAGCAAACTGTTATTGCCAACTTCATCTATTTGTTTACAGCTAACCTCATGGACTTTATGCATGGTCTGATTCAAATAATGCAATTAGCAGATAGATTAGTAATGTTGGTTGCCATGGACAACATTTTGTCAAACAGAGAGCCAATATCACTAATCTGATTCATGGCTTCCAAATGCCATATAGAACAGAAAGTAAGTGCTTAAAGGGAAAATTGGAGACATTAGCATACCATTCTCAGACGAGACCACATCATCCAGGTGATACAGCAAGCATTTGGCAAGGCTTGGAATCAGTGACCCTGATGTAACTATGCAATTGATGCTTGAAGAGTTGGCAGTAGGTGCTGATGCTGATTTGCCCAATGCTTCTTCCAATAACTTATGAGCTGCATAAAGATAATAATGTTCAAGAATCTAACGATAAAAAAGATAAGACTTAAATTAAGTGCAGATACTAGTCCACAAATTTCAGTAGGTTTATGAACGCAACCACAAGCCAAGCTAAATCTACAGTTCAGTGTTTAGACCACCCTTTTTATTGGTAGGGAAAAAGCTATTGGGCTAACAAGCGTGTCAGCAGGGGAGAAAGCTGTGAACAAGGTAGGAGACAGCATGCGTGCAAGGATTACACTAAGAAATCGATATGCTGGATTGGTTGTCAAGCATCAATTCAACTCTTAACACCATGGACCCTCCATAGCAGTCCAAGTACTTCATGTGTACAGACTAATGGGGAAAAAACAATAGATAAATTCTTCAGTTCGCTAATGGAAGCAACAATCTCCAGTAAGCTGGACACATATTGTAAAACAGATGAGGGCTATATTCATACTATATTATTATGTAATACTAAGTTCTGGAAGATTGTCCACAGTTGTAAGCTCTTATAGCTTAGATGATACTAGCTCATATTTGGTTTCATCAACAAAACTGAAAGACCTACTTTTCTCCACTAACTCTAATTAGAAAATCAGAAGCACATCATTTTAGAGATGAAATAAGAAATATTCCTATTGTCAACATAAAAAAAATAATTAAAAAAAACTAGTTCAAATGAGAATACCTGAAGACAGCCAGCCATCAGTATATTTGTCAGTCAAACTGTACTGATCATTGCAGACTTTGACCATATGTTGGTCCAGAATCTTTTCCAAACCCTGGAAGCACAAAAATAGCCCAATTTAGCAATCACAGACATCCCATTGATAAAAGTATGAAAGCAATAGAATGACATAAGAACAATACAAAAGCAACAGAAAGGTTCTTATCTGATAATAATGTTGCTCTGAAAATATTTCCAGTACTGAAATTTTCGGATCCAATTACTTACTGTTACTAAACTATTTTTTTCTAAAACCATCCTCACAGAAGGGCCTTTCAGCAATGCATGCTGCCCCAGTGAATTCTGTGGAACGGAACCTTCATATGTTTAGGAGATCAAGCTAGAAAGTTCAGCTGCCCCTAATACTGTAATCTACAAGATGGCAGACTTTTTTTCTGCCATATTTCCTGGCTTCCAGCTTGATATAAGATTATACTCGAACCCCATTTGGCACAGTGTAGCAACTCATAAATATACAGACAAGTGCATATATATTACACAGAAAACACGAACTCTTCTTACCAATAGGCACACATCTAATCAAATAGGATGTACATTTCATTCTCAAGAAATTAAATGAGTTACAGTAGTTCACTACAAGAGTGATCTGAGCACTGCATCCCGCTATATATTTACAAGGTTAGCTCTTGAATACATTCATAGAGTTCCTGTTGCAAGGTTGTCAAGTAACTTTCCATATCAAGTAGAAATGCAATAACATGGACACCATAAAGAGAAAAACAGATACCAAGCTGAATCATCTTATGAAGGAAACCCTTTAAAGAAAATATTGCGAGATAAGGTAATTCTTGTGACAAACTGACACCTTTGCATATTTCTCTCCAATAGCACGATGCCTATAAGCAAGCTTCTTTTTGTTCGCATCATCATAGGGAGAACTAAAACAGTCAGCCTCAAAATCATATGAGGTCAAGTCTCTCCCATCATCATATTCATTCAAAGCATTGAGATAGGGTTCATTGTAGTTCTCAATCTGCATTAGTGTGAAAACGACCAGGTCAGTTGAAAAAAAATTAAAGAGATGAGCATAATAAAGAGAAACAGCATTTCCAAAAAAAAAAGGCAGCTAAATGACTTATGCAGAACAGTGAAGGAAACAATAGGCAGTAACTTTTTTTTTTTGAGGAAACAATAGGCAGTAACTGAGCAGGCAAGCTAGATGAATGATGTGAAGTACAATTTCATGGAAAATTTCATCTACAGGGAAAATGAAAGTAGCTTTCAAAGGGATAATCCTAACAAAATTGTGTACAATTTTGATATGTAGTTCTGGAAAATATAAATGGCATACCATTTGTTCATGATCTAGTAGGTAGTTAGCATGTATGGCAGTACCGAGTTTAGGTGCTAACTGACCTCCTCATAAAAGAAGTGCTCATCACAAAGTTCAAGAATGAGGTTCTCCCATCGCTTCCCTATTTCAGTACTTTTCTCACGATCCTTGAGGCCGTCAAAAGCCCCAGCATATGAGCCATCCAGAAGTGACTTGAGCAAAATGAGTGTCTCATCCATGTCCCATATGTACACATTCACAGGCTGCTCTGTCACGGCATCAGTTGAAGCTTGGCCGGTAGCCAAAGCAGGAACAGCTTCGTCCATTTCGCTCCTATTAAAAGACCAGACACGTCATGCTGGAATCCAAAATTACAGGCAACTACCTAAAATCACATTATTTCAATTTGGCATATCATGAAAACATGTCCCTGACGGTTACAAAATTACTATTTGTGCACAACATATTATTGCCAGAACATGATATGAGGTGGCATATCTGATAACGGAACTCCGGAAGAAAAGCGATACACAAACCAACCAAAAGCAAGGAGGAGATTCTATTTGTCTAGCACTCTATGCAACGATAATTCGTTCTTAGACATATGACAAGACCCGCCTAATACGACAGCATGATAAATGGGCTTCCCTGACAGATACTAACTGATCCGGTCTACTGAATCCCTCCACCCAATTGGCAGCGACCGTGTGCTCCTGACAGCTACAGAATCTACTATTTGTGCACGGCATATTATTGCAAGAACATGATATGGGGCATCGTGTCCGATCCTGAAACTCCAAAACCAAAAACGATACACGAGCCCGACAAAAATCAGGAAGGGGCACTTTAACTGTCGGAACATAAGGATGATTCATTTGTCGGCCTAATTCGACAGCATGATAGATTGGATTCGTTGACAGTTACTAACTGATCCGGTGTTCCGAACCCCCCACCGAATAGATGGCGATCGCGTGTGTACTGCCCGCTTCCCTCCATACCCCCAATTGTCCATTCTAGTCCACATGTCACCACAGAAACATCTGTGGTTGGTTCAGAAACATCTGCAGCTGGTTGTGACGCTACAGATGCCATGGCTGAGAAGTAGACTGTCTGAGAACAGGGCGTGGAACATGCACACCCGATTTTTTTTTTAAGAATCTAAGTTAGTAGGCATAACACATGTATATACTTTGTAATCAGATGAGATCCAAATACAAATAACCACATACTAGCTTACATTAGGGTTTGGGCGCTCAGTTTCGCACAGCGGATAGGGAAGAGAAGGGGTGGGCATACCTGATGGGTGCTCGTCGCTGGCGAAGTGGCCGACGAAGACCTGGCGAAGGGGAAGGGCTCAACGAAGACCTGGGCACCTGGCGCAGGGATGCGGCAGTGCTTGCCCAGTCGTCGCCGTCAGCAAGAAAGGCGGCGGGAGAGAGAGAGCTCGCCTAGTCGAGAGGCCAGCGGTGATGACTGATGAGACACAGCCTAGTGAGAGGGAGATGCGAATTCGGGAGATAAATCAGTCAGAGGATGGGGAGGATGAAGATGAACAGCAGCTGCTGCTCTGCTGCTGACGGGAAAGGCAGTTCGTTGCGTTGGAACAAACCATTTTTTGGTTTTGGTTTTTGGGCAAAAATCCAAACTTTGCCTCGTAAATTCACCACCCCTTTTTCATTTTGATGCATGCTGCCCCAGTGAATTCTGTGGAACGGAACCTTCATATGTTTAGGAGATCAAGCTAGAAAGTTCAGCTGCCCCTAATACTGTAATCTACAAGATGGCAGACTTTTTTTCTGCCATATTTCCTGGCTTCCAGCTTGATATAAGATTATACTCGAACCCCATTTGGCACAGTGTAGCAACTCATAAATATACAGACAAGTGCATATATATTACACAGAAAACACGAACTCTTCTTACCAATAGGCACACATCTAATCAAATAGGATGTACATTTCATTCTCAAGAAATTAAATGAGTTACAGTAGTTCACTACAAGAGTGATCTGAGCACTGCATCCCGCTATATATTTACAAGGTTAGCTCTTGAATACATTCATAGAGTTCCTGTTGCAAGGTTGTCAAGTAACTTTCCATATCAAGTAGAAATGCAATAACATGGACACCATAAAGAGAAAAACAGATACCAAGCTGAATCATCTTATGAAGGAAACCCTTTAAAGAAAATATTGCGAGATAAGGTAATTCTTGTGACAAACTGACACCTTTGCATATTTCTCTCCAATAGCACGATGCCTATAAGCAAGCTTCTTTTTGTTCGCATCATCATAGGGAGAACTAAAACAGTCAGCCTCAAAATCATATGAGGTCAAGTCTCTCCCATCATCATATTCATTCAAAGCATTGAGATAGGGTTCATTGTAGTTCTCAATCTGCATTAGTGTGAAAACGACCAGGTCAGTTGAAAAAAAATTAAAGAGATGAGCATAATAAAGAGAAACAGCATTTCCAAAAAAAAAAGGCAGCTAAATGACTTATGCAGAACAGTGAAGGAAACAATAGGCAGTAACTTTTTTTTTTTGAGGAAACAATAGGCAGTAACTGAGCAGGCAAGCTAGATGAATGATGTGAAGTACAATTTCATGGAAAATTTCATCTACAGGGAAAATGAAAGTAGCTTTCAAAGGGATAATCCTAACAAAATTGTGTACAATTTTGATATGTAGTTCTGGAAAATATAAATGGCATACCATTTGTTCATGATCTAGTAGGTAGTTAGCATGTATGGCAGTACCGAGTTTAGGTGCTAACTGACCTCCTCATAAAAGAAGTGCTCATCACAAAGTTCAAGAATGAGGTTCTCCCATCGCTTCCCTATTTCAGTACTTTTCTCACGATCCTTGAGGCCGTCAAAAGCCCCAGCATATGAGCCATCCAGAAGTGACTTGAGCAAAATGAGTGTCTCATCCATGTCCCATATGTACACATTCACAGGCTGCTCTGTCACGGCATCAGTTGAAGCTTGGCCGGTAGCCAAAGCAGGAACAGCTTCGTCCATTTCGCTCCTATTAAAAGACCAGACACGTCATGCTGGAATCCAAAATTACAGGCAACTACCTAAAATCACATTATTTCAATTTGGCATATCATGAAAACATGTCCCTGACGGTTACAAAATTACTATTTGTGCACAACATATTATTGCCAGAACATGATATGAGGTGGCATATCTGATAACGGAACTCCGGAAGAAAAGCGATACACAAACCAACCAAAAGCAAGGAGGAGATTCTATTTGTCTAGCACTCTATGCAACGATAATTCGTTCTTAGACATATGACAAGACCCGCCTAATACGACAGCATGATAAATGGGCTTCCCTGACAGATACTAACTGATCCGGTCTACTGAATCCCTCCACCCAATTGGCAGCGACCGTGTGCTCCTGACAGCTACAGAATCTACTATTTGTGCACGGCATATTATTGCAAGAACATGATATGGGGCATCGTGTCCGATCCTGAAACTCCAAAACCAAAAACGATACACGAGCCCGACAAAAATCAGGAAGGGGCACTTTAACTGTCGGAACATAAGGATGATTCATTTGTCGGCCTAATTCGACAGCATGATAGATTGGATTCGTTGACAGTTACTAACTGATCCGGTGTTCCGAACCCCCCACCGAATAGATGGCGATCGCGTGTGTACTGCCCGCTTCCCTCCATACCCCCAATTGTCCATTCTAGTCCACATGTCACCACAGAAACATCTGTGGTTGGTTCAGAAACATCTGCAGCTGGTTGTGACGCTACAGATGCCATGGCTGAGAAGTAGACTGTCTGAGAACAGGGCGTGGAACATGCACACCCGATTTTTTTTTTAAGAATCTAAGTTAGTAGGCATAACACATGTATATACTTTGTAATCAGATGAGATCCAAATACAAATAACCACATACTAGCTTACATTAGGGTTTGGGCGCTCAGTTTCGCACAGCGGATAGGGAAGAGAAGGGGTGGGCATACCTGATGGGTGCTCGTCGCTGGCGAAGTGGCCGACGAAGACCTGGCGAAGGGGAAGGGCTCAACGAAGACCTGGGCACCTGGCGCAGGGATGCGGCAGTGCTTGCCCAGTCGTCGCCGTCAGCAAGAAAGGCGGCGGGAGAGAGAGAGCTCGCCTAGTCGAGAGGCCAGCGGTGATGACTGATGAGACACAGCCTAGTGAGAGGGAGATGCGAATTCGGGAGATAAATCAGTCAGAGGATGGGGAGGATGAAGATGAACAGCAGCTGCTGCTCTGCTGCTGACGGGAAAGGCAGTTCGTTGCGTTGGAACAAACCATTTTTTGGTTTTGGTTTTTGGGCAAAAATCCAAACTTTGCCTCGTAAATTCACCACCCCTTTTTCATTTTGGGCCATGTTTAGATTGTAAAAAAATTTAAACCGATGAATAGTAGCACTTTCGTCTTATTTAGTAAATATTGTCCAATCGTGGACCAACTAAGCTCAAAAGATTCATCTCGTGATTTCGAACTAAACTGTACAATTATTTATTTTTTTTACCTACATTTAATGCTCCATGCAAACGCCTAAAAATTGATGTGATGGAGAGAGTGAAAAAACTTAGAATTTGGAGGTGATCTAAACAAGGCCTTACTTTGCCCGTAACGTACCGGCGGAATACAAGAAAGCTCTAGCTGAGTAGCTGGCGACGGTGACTAGCTTGCCACATCATCCAGCATCCATCCAAAGGTTTAAAAGCTCCTTTTGCAAACTGTTTATTATTGCAAGGACACAAGGAAATTCTCATGTACTCAGTACTGTAGTGAATTGCTCCTCACCTCGTATATTCTTCTGTTCCTCTATGGTGCGTTTGGATTGAAGAATCGGTTCAGCTTCTTATGTCAATAGATGAGTCCGAACGCTTAAAGACTTGCTTATTTATTCGAGAGCACTATGTCATAACGAGTATGTCTACTAGCGTCGATTGTCGAGCACCGTGTCACGGCAGCAAGCTTAAGAGTTTTTTTTATCATTCTTAATTCTTTCTAAATCATTAATTAAAAATAATATCACAAAGATCTTTAAAGCCATTATATGTGGTTTGTCATAGTGGCTTTAGTTGGAGATGACCATCGTCTTGATTATAAGCAACCTTATCTTAGTAGCCATGCCACGGCGCAGATCTTCTTTATCGCTTTTTCTCTTCATCCCCTCCCGCCACATATGTAAGAGTATCTTCAGAAGTTCTGTAAAACAACTTCCTATTTTGATTGTTTAGCAAAGAGGGAAAAGTGTCTTCCAATAGTTTGATTTGGTAAAAGGGCTCCTTAAAAATAAAAGGTTGCCAAATATTCTCTCCAACTTATAAGTTTCCACAGTAGAAACTCCATACTGCTCCCCATCTGACGTTTTTCTTGGGAGATCGGAGTAGATTGGACGCATGAGTAAATTAAGAAAATAAAGGATTTTCGGATGAGCAAGCGGTAAGAGACAAAGAAACTATTAAAAAGATTTGGTTGGTTAGAAATAGGTTGGGGTAATGCAAAATCGTTTAGGAAGGTATTATAGTAGACTGTGGGGGGTATGACCCCGGATAGCCATGGCAGACCACATGGGCTGCGCCCCTAGGGGCGGCCCAGCCCACAAGACGAAGCCTTACGAGGCACGGCTCTGCTCGACACCTCTCGCAAGACATCTGAAGGGTATCCTGAAGATACTGCGAGATCTGTTATAATATGTATGATCCTTAGATTCTTGTAATCAGTTATTACTTTTCGGTTATCTCCTAGATCTAACCGACTTGTAACCCTACTCCCCGGACTATATAAGGCGGGCAGAGACCCCCTCCAAACTCACGCAATATCATACGATAGCTAATACAAATCAACAGACCACAGGAGTAGGGTATTACGTCATACTGACGGCCTAAACCTGTCTAACTCATGTGTCTCTGTTGCCTTCTTGTTCTAGATCTCACGCTCCCCTGTCGATCAATCTACCTTCGTGGGATACCCCTCGGAGGACTACCGGCGATATTCTGTCGACAGTTGGCGCGCCAGGTAGGGGCTGTACGTGTTGTTTTCCTTATCGAACAAGATGTTTTTTTCTGCAGGCTCTTCGTCCCTCCCGCAGCCCGACCAGATCTTCACAGTCGGGTCGATCTCGTGGATCATCAATGCTGATGGAGTCAGAGAGCTCCTCGAGCCAGTGCAGATCGTTCCTACGCCGATCACCCCCGCACCTGCGATTATAGATCCGATCTTGGAACCACTTTCGAGGTCGCCTTCGTCAACAACCCGCTGCCTGCTTCCTCGCTACCAGAGGAGGCAGATCAATAGCAACGATCTGATCGCATCCATCAATCAGGTTGGTCACAAGCTTGCCGATTGCCTCTACATCACCGAATCGGCTCTAGACACCCTTGTTCAGCGCCGACCACCCACCAATAAAGACCTCTCGGAGGCTGCTTGGAAGACTCCAGGAGTTATGGCTCTGCCCTTCGGGCTCGCCAACACCGCCATCACTTTCCAAGATGGCCTAAGGGGCAAATTTGCCCACCAGGTGGGAGACGCTCATCCTTTTGCCGACTAGTTCGCCGACTAGCTTCCACCGACCATCAACATGCTCCATGTTAGTCGGCACCCTGGGGCGTCCCTCCACACCATCCTGGAGGAGAGTTCGGGCTCCGAGTCCCAAGACTCCATAGAGACCCTCGTCGAAACCTCCACTGAACAATTTCCTCTCCCTCCTCTCTCGGGGGGGGGGCGCGATCTTCAACGTCAGTGTCGATAGCCCCCTCAGAACGGCGAGACCGAGGAAGAATGTGCCGCTCATGAGAACTGGAATGCCAACCGCGCACAACGCCGAGCAAATGAGCACACCCTCGTGATGGCCGAGCAACAGCTCGACTCGTAAGGGAGGCCACTCCAGCACAACCTCGATGAAGAGTTTCTCCGTGTTGATGGCCACAACATTTTTAGGACTCCGAGCGCCAATCTAGCAGTAGCCGCCAATGAGCTCGCCCACCTTCCATAGATGCCCGAGCTCGCCAAGGTCGCTGCCATGCTTAAAGCAGCGCACTGTCAGGTCAATGAGATCCGCCAAGATCAGAGACCCTCTTACTCCACCACTTCGATCCGCCGATCAGTTGCCACAAGGATCGACCGCTGCCAAAGTCACTTCACCGACCAGCACCGCGATGACAGGCAGCCCCCCAAGGTGGAGCTAGGGGCGATCGCATCGAACTTCACCGCCAACACGACCAGGAGGTCAACCAGGACGTCCGGGTGCATCTCAATAATTGTCGAGATGCACGATGGTGCATCGACGAACGCTGATTTAGTCACCATGAAGATGAAATCCATCGCCGCTAGGAGTACGAACAAGAGTACGGTAACCTAGACTCAGCTGTCGAACCACTCGTCGGTGGCAATACCGTTGACGACGGTGTCAACAACTCCAAAGGGCCTCCGGCATTTACAAGGACACTCCGAACGCTTCAGTGGCCCCATGGTTTCAAGATCACTAGGGTCAAGCCCTACAAAGGAAGAATGAACTCGACACAGTGGCTATAGGCCTATGCCACTGCTGTCCGTGCCACCGGAGGAGACTCTAATGTCATGGCAAACTATCTTCCTATCATGCTGACGCCTACCGCCATGAGCTGGTTTACCAGCCTTGCCCCAGACTCCATCGGATCCTAGGAGGATTTGAAAAAAGTCTTCACCAATAACTACATGTCCACGTGCACTCGGTCGGGCACCAAGCATGACCTAAACCGCATCGACCAGAAGCCGTCTGAGCTCCTCCGCAGCTACATCTAACGCTTTTTCGAGATGAGGAACTCTATCCCCAACATCACGGAAGTTGAGGTCATCACGGCCTTTATCCGAGGAGTCCACCACAGTGAGCTCCGCTTCAAGTTCAACCGCAAGCCACCTACTGGGATCGGCGAGATGATCACAACCACCAACTAGTATGTTGATGCCGAGGAGGCCGAGGTGCGCTTCAATGAGGATGCGGGCACCCAACGACTAACACACCGGTATGATGACCACCCCACCGACCGATGCCACAGCGACCACCGTTTCGATGACTGTAGTTATCCTTATAACAACGGTCGAGATCGGCAAGAAGGGCCCAAGTCTGGCCAAAATCGCCGCCGCCGGCTAGACCACATCATCGCTGCCATCAACGAACCTTGCGCCAAGCGCAACTATGATGAGCAGTATAGGAAGATCCTCGACGGCCCATGCCCGCTCCACAAGAACACCAAGCACAAAATGAAGGGCTGTCTCGGGTTGGCTAAGGAATTCCAGAACAAAAAGCTGGACAACGACGCCAATGATGGAGCCGAAGGTCGCCGACCACCCGAGGGCAATGGCAATGCCTTCTAGGACCACGACAAGGTGGTCGCCACCATCTTCGGGGGCCTTGCCTCCACTGAAAGCAGAAGGGAACGGAAGCTCGCTGCACGACGAGTGCTCAACGTCACCGCGGAGGACGCCATCGCCAACCCCAGCTATCGCCAATGGTCTAAGGTTCCCATCACCTTCAGTAGGGACAACCAGTGGGCAAACATTCCCTACACAGGGCATTTTCTCCTTGTCCTCGACGTAACCGTCCAAAAGGTGTTGTTTAGAAAAGTGCTCGTTGATGGTGGGAGCGCTCTAAATCTCCTCTTCGCCGGAGCCCTAAAAGAGCTGGGCCTCGGTTTGTCAGATCTCACACCTTCTGACTCCTCCTTTTGGGGTGTGGTACCTGGTAGGGCCTCCAAACCGCTTGGAGAGATTACCCTACCAGTCTAGTTCAGCACGGCAAGCAACTACCACGTCGAACACATCAACTTCTACGTCGCCGACTTCGACACCTCCTACCATGCCATATTTGGTCGGCCAGCTCTAGCCAAGTTCATGGCCGTGCCGCACTACGCCTATCTGGTGCTGAAGATGCCTTCGCCTACTGGAGTCTTGGCCTGGCAGGCCAACCTTACCATCACCTACGCCTACGAGACAGAGAGTCTCACCCTTGTCGAAGCTACTAACCTCTCCATCTAGATGGCTAGCGTGGTCACCGAAGCCAAGACGGTGCCTGCCAAAGACATAGAGATTCTAGAGCTGGAGCCTCCCCGTGCCTCCACCAAGTCAAAGGAAGTCAAGGAGGTCGGCCTCGGCCTCGACGACCCCTCCAAGACCGTGAAGATTGGGGCTCACCTTGACCCCAAATAGGAAAGCACGCTTGTCTCCTTCCTATGTGATAACACCGATGTGTTTGCTTGGAAACCTATAGACATGCCGGGGGTACCGCAGGAGAAGATCGAGCACTCCTTGAATGTCTTGCCGATAGCCAAACCAATCAAGCAGAAACTTCACCGATTCACGCTAGACAAGAAGGAGGCTATTAGGGTAGAAATAAAACTGCTCTTAGCTACCGATTTATAAAAGAAGTGTATCATCCTGATTGGTTAGTGAACCCTATTCTTGTTCGAAAAAAAGAATAAAGAATGGAGAATGTGTGTTGATTATACTGATCTTAACAAACACTGCCCTAAAGACCCCTTCGGTTTGCCTCGGATAGATGAGGTTGTTGACTCCACCGCTGGCTGCAAATTACTCTCTTTCCTTGACTATTACTCTGGCTATCACCAGATCTCTCTCAAGAGAGAAGATCATATCAAGACATCGTTCATCACGCCTTTCAGCGCGTATTGCTATACCACCATGTTCTTCGAACTCAAGAACGCCGGGGCGACTTATCAATGGGCTATCTAGATGTGCCTCAATCAACAGATCGGCCACAACATCGAAGCTTACATCGACGATGTGGTCGTCAATTCCAAGACCACCAATGATCTTATCGCTGACCTCGAAGAAACATTCTCCAACCTAAAAAGATACCGATGGAAGCTGAACCCTTCAAAGTGCATCTTTAGAGTTCCATCCGGTATACTCCTAGGCTACATTGTCCGCGCATGAGGCATAGAACCCAATCCTAACAAGGTCTCTGCCATCACCAAGATGAAATGACCAACATGCATCAAGGATATACAGAAGCTTACCGGCTACATGGCTGCATTAAGCTGCTTCATATCGCGCCTTGGCGAAAAGGGTTTACCTTTCTTCAAACTCCTCAAGGCCTCCGAGCGCTTTTCCTGGTCGGAAGAGGCAGACGTAGCTTTTGAGCAGCTTAAGTTGTTCCTTACAAAGCCTCCGATCATGACGGCACCATGGTCCAACGAGACTCTCCTGATCTACATCGCCGCTACCTCTCACGTCGTCAGCACAACAATTGTGGTCGAACGCGAGGAGACCGGAGACACCTATAACGTGCAACGTCCAGTATACTTTATCAACAAGGTTCTTAATGAGCCCAAGACTCGTTATCCTTAGGTCCAGAAGTTGTTATACGCCATCCTGATTACATCGCATAAACTCCGTCATTACTTTGAGTATTATAAGATTGCTGTGGTCACTGACTTCCCTTTGGGGGACATCCTTCGCAACAAAGAGGCTAATGGCCATATCATCAAGTGGGTCGTCGAGCTTGACACTTACTCCATTGAATTCAGAAGTAGGCCTACGATCAAGTCTCAGGCGCTCATTGATTTCATCGTTGAGTGGACTGAGATCCAAGAGCCCATCGCCGCTACCTACCCTGAGCACTGGGTGATGTACTTCGACAACACCCTCAACATCAACGGTGCTGGTGCGAGCATTCTGTTCATCACACCAACCAAGGATAAGCTCCGATACATCCTCCGAATACACTTCGCGGCCTCAAACAACGCCGCCGAATACGAAGCATGTCTCCACGGACTCCGTATAGCTGTTGAGCTCGGCATCAAACGCCTTATGGTATACGGGGACTCTGAGCTGGTCATCAACTAGCTTAACAAATATTGGTCTTGTTCCAACGATAAGTTGGACGCTTATTGCGCCGAAATCAGGAAGCTTGAAGGGAAGTTCTACGGTATCAAGTACCACCACGTGGTACGCGACCAAAATCAGATCATCGATTACTTGTCCAAGTTGGGCTCCTCTCGTGCCGTGGTTCCACCCAAGGTCTTCGTCTAAGATCTTGTGGCACTGTCCATTAAAGAAGAAAAAGAAATTCAGGAAGTTCCACCCGCTGAGCAGCTGGTACTTATGGTACCTTTGTTGTCCGCCGATTGGAGGGAACAATTCATCAAGTACCTCTGTAGCGCCAAAGTACCAGCCGATAAAACTGAAACCGAATGCCTAACTCGTCGGAGCAAACATTACGTGCTAATAAACAGCAACTTGATGAGGAAAAGTGCCAAGAAAGGGATTTTGCAAAAATGCATCATCCAAGAAGACAGAGTGAAGTTACTCCTCGAAATTCACTCTGGTTCCTGTGGCAACCATGCGGCTTCTAGAACACTGGTCGGCAAAGCCTTCCGAGTAGGTTTTTACTGGCCCATTGCCATCTCCGATGCAGAAGACCTCGTCCGACATTGTGAAGGATGCTAATTTTTCACCAAACAAATACACGTACTGGTACAAGAGTTGCAGACCATTCCAGCTTCCTGGCCTTTTGCATGCTGGAGACTATACATGATTGGTCCTTGTAAGCCAGCACCAGGTGGTTTCTGGTACGTATATGTCGCCATTGATAAGTTCTTCAAGTGGATTGAATATAAACCGCTCGTCTAGGCTACTGCAAAGAAAGTAGTCGAGCTCTTCGAAGATATCGTCCACAGATTTGGTCTCCTGAACAACATAATCACCGACCTCGGAACTACATTCACTGGCCATCACTTTTGGGATTTCTATGAAGACCGTTGTATCTCCATCAATTACGTCTCCGTTGCCCATCCTAGAGCCAACGGTCAGGTCGAACGGGCGAACGGTATGATACTAGATGCCCTCAAAAAGAGATTATTTTAGAAAGACGATAAACATCCGGGCAGATGGCTCAAAGAGCTACCAGCTATAGTCTGGGGATTGCATACTCAAGCTAGTAGCAGCACCGACGTGTCTCCATATTTCTGAGCACCTAGGGTGGAAAATTTGGATGAAGAACAAGCCGCAGCTGTTTGGACAGAGGACATCGATAGGGCCGAGGAGGAACGCCTAATCGCTTGTGTCTGCACAGCCAAGTATCTAAAAGGCTTGAGAAGGTACTACAACCGCAACATCAAAGGTCGTTCATTTGCTGTCGACGACCTTGTCCTTCGCAGAAAGCAAAAAACTGAATGGATGCACAAGCTCTCCTCCCCTTGGGAAGGACCTTATGTCGTCAAAGACGTTACCCGACCAGGGTCTTATTGCCTATGTGACTTAGATGGAATCGATGTTTCTAACTCCTGGCATATCGAGCACCTCATATGTTTCTATCCTTGAAACGCCTCAGATATGTACTCTCCACTTTATGATGAATAACGTTTTGGTTTCCGTAATTTTTCTCCATCTTTTCTCCACTATGGTTTAAATCTCCACTTACAATCGCCGGGTTTTTACGCCACTTCATGACGAGCTCTACCAACGTTGTCACCGACCACGTTTCTCCAAATCTCCAATTCATCGAACGTATTCTCCAATTCGCTGAACACGTATTCGCCAATTTGCCGAACATGTATTCTCCAATTCGCCGAACGTATTCTCTAATTCGCCGAACACGTTTTTGCCAATTCGCCGAACGTATTCTCGAATTAGCCGAACACATTTTCTCCCATTCGCTGAATACGTTCTCTCCGTACCGTCACAAAACGTTTCTCCAAAACACCGAACATTTTGCTCCAAATCTCTAAGATATTTCGCCGATCATCGAGCAACATACTTTTCTATTCTTTTCGGAGAAAACCCAGTCTCCGATCTCTCCCTACACGTACTATGGGCTCCGCGCTCTGCGTTATGGGTGGTCGGCTGTGGTTACTTGATCACGCCTGTTCATCCTACACGCCTATGGGCTCCGCGCTCGACGTTAAAATTCAAGGTCGCTAATTTTTCTATTAACTTGTTAGATCTATTATATATTAGTTTAGCAAGCAAACTAACCAAACTCCTAGAGATGCTCTAGGCTCCTTATTGCCACCCGCTACCAGTGGTTGGATTCTAGGCCAAATCCATTAAAAGAGGAAAAATGGATCCCCCGTGCTTGAGCAGTATATCCCCTTGATTATGTGATTATTTGTTGTACTTGGTAGTTTAGAAAATAAACTATTTCACCTAAATTTAGGCAATTATATAGATTTTTGCAGCAATGGAAGTATGATTAGTTGGATTGTGATCTTAGTTTTGGTGGTATTTACGTTCTGCCCACAATGTTCACATGTAGAATCAGTTGCATTCTGCTTGTACATTAGATTGGTGTAACATGTCTAGTGTTGGTATGTTAGGGAGTGACTGGTTTTAGGACTAGGCAAGCCTGGCTTGCATCTACTAGCCAAACTGGCCACGGATAGGCTAGGTTCATATAGAGACACAAGCATTTGGTCGACTGAATTAGAATATATACAGGTTGAGCTTAATCACTTGTTTGCTAGGTTGGATTAACTAGATACGTGATCTAGAAATACAAAGGATGAGTTTTATTATGTGAAAAAGAATGATGCATTGTGGTTACACAAGAATGTTTCTTGGTTGATTGAATTTGGCCTACATTCTGATGGTTACCATCTAAACACGCCCATAATGTTCTTTTTACAAAACATTACCTAAACATACTCAAATATGGGTTTGTTTAAAATTATTTATTGTAGAAACAACAATAGTGCAATTTGAGTTTGATTTGGATAAAAACTATAGTTTCTAAAAATTTCATGCAAACATGGTGACGTGAGTAAATCCCAAACCACATTCATGCACTGGCCTGAGTATATAAACTAGCAGGGGCAGAGGCGTAGGCCTGGACAAAGGGGGAAAAAAGAAGGAAAAAGTCCATTTTTCCTCCCTCATCTCTTGCAGTCATCCGAATTTCCTCCCTGAACCATAAAACCAGGAATCTTTCCTCCTCCATCTATGAAAACCGGTTATTTTTGCACCTTGGTTGGTTTCGCAGGCTGTTTGTGCCTAGGTGGACCGCCGACACGGCAACCACGCTGACGCCATTTCAAAGGATGCGGCCAGCGGCCGAGCGAAACCCTAGGTGTGGCAAAACCACCCGAAATAGCGTACTTACGGAGGCGCTCGTCTTCCACCAGACACTAAGCACCCTGAAAGCAACTACAACGAGCGGTGTCCGTCGGGCACACCCTATGGGAGAACCCGAAAGATCCACATTTTTCCCAAGGATCCAATAATGAAAATGAGTTACAACACAAGTCCATATCATACATTAGAGTTTCTTAAAAGTACCTTATTACAATACCAAATACAGAGTGCGGAATGATAAACAGCGGAATATTAAAAGATAACATCTAGCGATAAGATAACGAGGATTTCGTCTGAGCCCACCAGAAGAATCCTCCACACAAGGTACTCCTCAAGCATCACCTGCAACAGGGTAAATAAACCCTGAGTACACAATGTACTCGCAAGACTTATTCGACCGGTGGGAATACTTTCCCGACTCCAAGGGATATGCTAGGCTTTATGGCTTGCTGATTCTCTTTTAGCAAAAAGCAATACTAATAGTGAGTCCTTATTGATACATTATTATCATCAGCCGTATTAAGTTTTCATCTAGCCAATCTATATAAGCACCTGTTCTACTTTTAAGCAAGGGTTGAGCAATCGATACTAATCATTCTCCTTTCTCCACTTACAGTTCTTACTACGGTGCTAAACCGTAGACAAGCCGTACCGGATAACCCGGCGATTCGTGAATCAATGTACCCAGCTGGGTGTCCTAAAGACACACGCCCCGCTTGCACCCCAGGCACAAGCAGGACTAACCCACCACTCTCCTATCCCAGGTGTCCAGGCCCCTGTCCAAACTTGGACTCCAAGCCCCTGCCTCTGAATCCCGGACTCAGTGTGGTGCAAGGACCTCCACCACCTCCTCTTCCCATCAGTCGGTCTAGAAAGAGCCGGATCCGTGACAAGAGAGCAGCAAGTCTTCCCTGCACCCATACCCAAGTATGTGCTTGGGACAATAGTCTGTGACTTGCCTAGAGTCATATGCAATGACCGGTCCTTAATCGACACAGATAGGGAAAAAGTGTAACCGAGCTATGCCCTATTGGCCGTAGGACACAACCCCTCACACCCACCAGTACGAAATCCATGTCCCTGTCTGGTCACCATTTTCCTTTCCACTATTTCATCATGATATCATAGTTTAATCACCTAATTGCGAGTAACGGCAGGTTACTCACGCTACCGACATCCTGAGCATAGCAGCTACTCGACCTGTACTAGTAGGACTCATGGTGGATATATCTATGCATGTATTTTCCATAAAATGCCTTTAACGTAAATGCATATCATATAAATATATTCAGTGATCATTTAAAAATAGGGGTTATGCACCGGGGCTTGCCTTAGGCAGGTGCTGGGTCAGCAAAGTCAGTACCAACAGGCTCCTGGGCTCCCTCCTGTGTGAAAAGCTCCTCCTCGTACTCCTCGATCACCTCGTCGTACTCTGGATCACCGATGGGTACGAAGTCTACCTGTTCATGATCTACATGAAATGACGATGCAATGATTAACACTATGGCAACAGCAATTCTCAATGCAAAAGTACCTCTATTAAATTACTAAGTGAGGTCTACCCACTAAAGTCTAAGCTACATACCAGTACTACTAACAAGTATGAATGTGTCCTACATTCTTACGATGACTACGGATATTCATACTCCTAATGCCAGTTTACGATACATACTGGAAAACAAGGATAATAACTACGCCAGTAAACGACTCGTTTTATGGTAACCATTTTTACAGCAAGTATATAAATGCCTAAGAAACCTACTGTAACGATTTCAAAGCTAAAGCTATTGTTGGTTTACCACAACAAATCCTGCAATTAAAGATCGATATACTGCTAAGCTCTCTACTTCAAGCTTATGAGCCTGCCATCCTAACAGCTAATGGTGAACTAACTGTACTAATAGGTAGACGACATTTTTGTGAACCTAACAAACTTAGTTTCGCTATTTTTGGACAACCATGCAATTTACTATGATTTATCGAAGTTGGATTCATAACAGGAAATAAATAAGCATTTCAAATTCCAGGAAATAATGAAAACCGAAACTTCCTTTGCCGGCCCACAACGCACGGCCTGATCCAACGCGTTACCCCGCTCGCGCGCGACGGTAGGCCAGCGCGCGGCCCACGCAGAGGCGTGGCCCAGCCGGCCAACGACCCGCGACGGACGACGGTCTGCGCGCGGAGTCGATTATGCACAGGCACCCCCGAACTACAACGAAATCGCAGCGAACCCTAAGCCACTATTGAATCAGTCAACGCTTTTACAACAGCACCCTCTGACTTCTACGTCTTCACCATGGTGAAGACCCTAACCATCCAGGGCGTGCACCGGCGTGACGGCGTGGCACTAGACGTCTACGTCGGCCACCCCAGCCCTCTCCTTACTAAAATAAAGAGTCGATACTCACCTACATGCGAACGCAAATCATAGGGCGGAGATACATGCGCCGAGACATCGCAGCGAGCTCAGACCACAACGGTGGGCACCCTACAAGCACGGCGATGCCGTTCCGGTGAACATCAGCACTGCCGGGACAAAGTGAGGAGCGGACGAGTACCAGTGACTCACCACGGAACTAGAAGACGCAAAGAAACGACCGGAGATGGCTCAGGCCGAGCCAGCCACGTGCGCGCGATGAGTGCAGCGGAGCACGGCAATGGCACGGCCGTGCCACAGGCTGCACTACGGCGGTAGGGTCTAGGATGTGGCGAGCATGGTGACAACCGACTGAAGGGGAGGCTAGTGGTGCGAGGAATTTGACCAAGCTGCTTTGGTGGTGATGAAAGCCAACGGCGCAGGCACTCCTGGTCTTAATGGCCCGAAAGCTTGGCCCTTCAAAATTGGCACACAGGACTGAGCTATAGGTGGCTATGTGGGGCAGGATGGGCGACCGACTGTCCAATGGAGCTGTAGGCATGGCCAATTGGGGCACGGTTCATTTACCACGGCGAATTAGAGAGCTGGCCCCACCAGTCACGGCGACAGCGGAGACAGGGGAGCTCACGGCGCGGCATGGCTCATCTACAGATGTCAACGCAAGGTACTGCCGTGCCTTGCCATGGAGAACCTTAGGGCGTCCTCCAGATAGCCGTCGCACGGGCGCTGCAGCAAACGACGAGACTCAGTATGGCTCATCTACGGACAGCGCCAGGCAACGACATGGCGGACGTGAAGCCGAGGTGACTGTGAAGTAGGCAGTCTTCTAGCGCGCAAGCGGCCAAGGGAGTCAATGGAGCAGTGCTGAGCATAGCCGCTGGCGACGCGGACGCGAGACCCAGCGTGACCACGACCATAGCGGGCTAGGGCACAACGCAACGGCTGGCAAGGCGAGCAGCAGCGGGGCAGAGGTCGCAGGCGGGCAGCAGTGGGCAAACGGCTAGGACGCGCAGGTCGTGCACGTGCACGGTGCAGCGAGCGCAGCCAGGCGCGGCAGTGGCTCTGGCCCACGCGGCAGAGCGCACTGGCAAGCCAACCGAGGTGGTGACCGCGCCCAGAGCTCAGCCAGGTGGCATGCACGATTTTTAAAGCAGCTAGAAAATGCGTACGCCATGTTCCAAACGCTAAGCTAATTGCTCGATGCGAAAAGGGGTACACCGAGCCATCACCCACAGTCGCGACATTGCGCTACTCCTTAAGCCATTTGTTCTACAACTAATGCCAAAGAATGCTTCGTCGACCTCTTCAACGACTTACGTGGAGGACGTCGATTCGAATGGTTTCACGACGAATCCCAAACTCGACCCCCGGGACATACTCGCTAGCCATCCATGTCTTCGACCGTACCTTTGTATCACCGTTCGCAAAATGTTTTATAACATTTTGTTTTAACAAGAATTCGATTAAGATAATAAACGCGTTATGTGACACGAAACATAACCTTTTGCTTTCCCGTTTCATAAAAAATGTTTCAATACCAAACATTGATTATAAAGCCTATCATACACAAATGCACATAAATCAGATGCTTACGAAATGTTTTAGCAAAACATTACAATGTAACACCAGGGTGTTACACTAGGCCATTCCCGTCTCTCCTTTCCTCTCTCTCTCTCCGCTTCCTCTCTCCCCCGTTATTCTTCACTGAACCATAACCAAAGCTCCACCATTGCCATTGATGTCGACCTCAGCCAGTATGAGCTCATCACGCGCATCCTGGGCCGGCGATGGAGGCGTACGGCAGTCGTCGATACCCTACCGGGTCAGTCCTCTCGCCTACGAGCCAGCGGTGCTGTGCTACTACGGGCAGAAGGCTGCTCGCTGGATCTCATGGAGCAACAATAATCTAGGCTGTAGGTATTTCAAGTGCTATCATGCTCGGGTGAGTGAATGTTGAATTGATGGTGTTCTGAATCCTTGATTTTGGTTGCCAATTTCTGGTTTTGGATGGTAATTTGGGGAAAAGTTTCTACACAGAGTGGTGGATGTTCCTTCCATGGGTGGTATGAACCTCCGCATGATGATTTTGTACGAGATCTTCTAGTCGATTTGCGTGATGCCGTGTGGAATCTAAAAAGGGAGAGGGGCAATTTACAGCAAGATCTTGCTGCTGTCGGGAACCAGCTTGAGCAAGAGAAAACAGAGAATGCACGCTTACTTGCTGCTGTCAGGAAGCAGCTTGAGCAAGCGAAAACAAAGAATGCATGCTTATTAGCCAAGGATGAAGAACGTGTTGCCTCCCTTGCTAAAGTGAAGATGGAGATGCAGAGGCTTGTGTTGTTTCTGGTGTTATTGGGACTAGTCATGGTAGTAGTTGGTATGAGGTTAGTGTAGAAGGAAGAGAAATGCTGTCTAGATTGGGTACCCCATAATGTAATGTTAATCTCTAATGTAATGTGTAGTACTGATGTATTGTTTGGCACATTATAATCTGTGAAGAGAATATGGTGTTTGTGTTTTACTGAAATATGGTAATTTTTATTGTAAAATAGTTATTAACAAAAAACAGAACTTTAACCAAAAGACGGTAAAACATGGCAGCAAGAAATGTCTCCAAATGTCTGAAGCACACATCCATACATAAGTCTGCAAATGTCTGAAGCACAAATATCACAAGTCTGGTTACATAAACACGTGCATGTCTGGTTGCACATACATAAGTTTAGGTACAAATAGCACACATCCATACATAAGTCTGCTTGCACATGAACTAGAGCATCACAGATTTGCTGATTCCCATGGTGGAAGCATGAGCATAGGTCCTGGGCATGGGTTACTTTTTTTAGCCTTCCCCAAACATGGAGCAGTGGTAGATACTTGTGCAGATGCTATTCCAGAGGTGATGTTGATGCTAACACTTGCACTTGCATGAGGTCTTGGTGCATTTGCTAAAAGCTGCATAGTAGCAGAACCACCGGTTGTAGTTGTTACCTTTGCACTTGCTTTACTGGTGACCATCTTCTAGAATGCAAGAAACCAGGAAGAGTGTTAGGCAACATAGTATGCAAGATATTTAGAAACAATATAAAGGAAGACATCTGTTACGTTCGATTTGGAGCCTTGGCATGTAGTCACTGTAGGATTCTTCCTTTTTTTTGAGGTGGAGCAGGTTTCATCAGTGTTTGACATCATCACAATGGCTTTGGAAGCACCATGAATAGGAGCCGTCGACTGTGCATAGCCATCATTGGAAGAAGCAGTAGTACTGAAAGTGCATCTAGCTCTTTAGTGGGTTTTGGATGATTGTATGACAACGTGATTAAAGGACTAACCCGTTTGCTAAGTGTGGACAGGTAATAGGTTATCTCACAGGTACTTAGTGAAAGCCAAAATGATGTGTTGTTATATAAACAATCTAGTTCAAGCACAAGACAACAATGCAAATGGAATTCATGTGAAGGCTTATTTATTGTGGGATTTCCATGTACTATGTGAAAGCAAGCTTATGATTATTAGTTAATGAGACATGAGGGATTGCATATGGAATGGTCTCATATTTGAAGCTTGCTAAATTAAAATGAAAAAGATAACAATACATATGAATGGATGATTCAACAACAAGATGTGACTTGATGGCTTGAGATGGTGAAGATAGCAAGGAAAGGCTTCGAGGTACTAAGCAAGGGTGAAGGACAAGCGATGGCTTGGCGGCCGAAGAACCTAGCTAGGGTGAAGAAGAAAGTACTTGCATTTAGTTGAGGTACTAATCAAGCTAAGATGGTCATATTGATGTGAAGAATCAAATCTATAATGAAGTATTTGATGGAAGTGACTTGATACATTTGGGATTATTCAAATTTGATGAATGGAATCAAGTCACATGCTCAAGATGGCTATGCTCAAGTGAAAAGATCAACATCAACATGTTAGCACCCTTACTTGATGAAGATTGGAAGGGACGGCATCAATTCAAAAGAACAACTCAAGTGGTACAAATTCATATTTCCGTTTATCTTGAGTTTAATAGGTATGTCGTACTACTAAGAGGGATGCATCATGTTGATATATAATGTTTCATAAGTGCTCAAGCCAACCCATGTGAGGTTTGATTATTTGAGTGATAAAAGTGCTAACTGATTTCTTGCTGGTCTGGCAATACCGGACGTGTCCGGTATTCATACCGAACGTGTCCGGTATTTGTCCAGTAGCTATAAAATTGTTGTTCTTGGGTTGGTTCGTCGGGAGTTCCGACGTAGGTCAGGAGTTCTGACAGTCAGGAGTCTCGGCATGGGTCGGGAGTTCCGATGTCTCGCACTTCGACAGACTTGGAGGTTTCACTGTCCTGGTCATACCGGACGTGTCCGGTATGGATGACCAAAAGCCAACGGCTAGTTTTCAAAAGCCTTGAGGGTCGGGAGTTTCGACGGTCGGGAGTTCCGACATACGTCGGGAGTTCTGACACCTCACTAACTTTAACTCAGTTACATGTTTTTCAAAATTGCTGAGGGTCGGGGGTTCCGACTTGAGTCGAGAGTTCCGACGGTCGGAAGTCCCGGCATTCTTTGGGAGTTCCGACGCCTCACAACATCACTGTAACTTAGTTACCGTTGGCGCAGTGTGAGTCATACTGGACATGTCCGGTATGCATACCGGACGTGTCCGGTATTGCAACGGCTATAAAACGGCTAGTTTTTCAAGGGGGCTATAAATACCCCCAAGCCTCCACCTTTGGAGGCTGCTGATTCTGCTGAGATAGACACACGTTTTTGAGCCTTGCCAACTCTCCTAAACCCTCTCTTAGTGAGTGTGTGATCCAAATTGCAAAATCAATTTGTGGGTTGAGAAAGAATTTGAAAAAGAGAGCAAGCCACCACTTGAGCACTTGTGCATATTGTCAATCTCGTGATTCGCATTTGTTACTCTTGGACTCTTCGGTCCTAGACGGCTAGGCGTTGCCGGAGAGCAACCGAGAGATTGTGGTTGCTTCGGAAAGTTTGTAACGGTCGATTCCACCGCCTCAGAATCAAATTAGTGGAAGGAGAAAAAGGAGTTGGAAAAGACTCTGGCTAGAGTGACCTTCGTGGTACCCTCTAGGGCTGACCTTTGCTGGGTCGCCCGCAGCCCCCTCAACGGAGAGTAGGACTCGAACGAGTCCGAACTTCGGTAAAACAAATATCGTGTCTAAATTCGCATTTCATTTGATATTTGTGTTGCTCTAACTGTTCTGCAGGTTCTCTGTGTATATTGTCATCTCCATTAGGTGCCTGCAGTTTGGTTTAAAGATAGAAATCGAAAGGAGCAAGTTTGGGACCGATCTGTAGAAATCGTGTATACCGGACACATCCAGTATTTCCTGCCTGCACTGAAAATATTTATTCTCTGTTCTAACTTGGTGTTGCAGGGTTGTAGCTTCTAGATATATTCTTTATACCTTGTTTACTTTGTGGCTAACTTGTGAGGGGTGGTAGTACTCTTAATTTGGAGTTTCCATTTTGGAAACTCCCCTTTCTAATTGTTTCCGCATTTAAAGGTGTTAATTTTCAGAAACACCTATTCACCCCCCTCTAGGGGGCATCCTAGGTCCTTTCAATTGGTATCAGAGCGAGGTTCTCACCTAAAGCTTCACCGCCATGAGAAAAGGATGTCGACGCCTATCGAGTTGGAGCCGGTGCTTCTCCAAAATGATGGTTCAAACTTTCTAACTTGGTCAATACATGTACTCAATGCTTTTAGAGATATTAGTCCTCTTGTTGAGCATACTGTGGATGCAAGCATACCTCTTTCTATAGTTGATTGGAGCAACTACAAAAATTTGTCAAAAGAGGAAGAGATATGCGTGCAACTCAATGCTCAAGCTATTAATATTATTTTGAGTACATTGAGTGTAGAGGTTCAAGATGAGGCAATCTTCAATGGACAACCACCTCCTAAGAGTGCTCATCTCATTTGGACTAGACTTTTTGATTTATATGGAAAATCCAAATGTGATGATGCACTTGAGATCGAGTCAATGAAAAGTATGTCCATTGTGTCATCATACAGCGAAGAAGCCTCAAAGACCTCAAGAGCGCCGAGCCAGAGCAAGAAGTGCAAGCAGCGCATGACCAGCTGTCTGCCTGCACATACCGGACATGTTCGGTATGGCCGAGGCAGCAGACCAGCAAGCTGCTGTTTGCAACGATGCTCAAGCCAGGTGGCGAACAAGTGATGAGTCAACCTCAATATCTCATGATACTCATCACTTGTGTCTCATGGCCAAGAAAAGCAAGAAGAAGAATAACAAGAAAGATCAAGAAAAGGAGAAAGCACAAGTAGATGATCAAGATAAGAGTGACGTTGAAGTTGAAGACAACTACAACCTTGATCATCTTAACCATAAAGACAAGTTCATTATCATGAAGATAGTTAAAAAGAATGATGAGCTTGAAGAAGAGATAGAGAAGCAAGAGCAATCGCTTCAAAATCAAGAAAAGTTTCTCATCTCCAAATTGCAAGAGCTAAAGGCAATAAATGAGAGGTATGAAAAATTATCAATTGAGCATGCTTTAGTTACTAAATCCTCTTCTAGTGTTCCACAACTAGAGAAGGAAAACTTCAAGCTCAAGGCAAGGCTAGATGAACTATCAAGCAAGTATAATGTGCTACAAGCAAATTATGTTCATCTAAAGTGCTCTCATGAGGAAGTAGTAGAATCAAGCATTATGCTTGAGGTGGCTCATGAGGTTGTGATTACATCGGTAAAATTTTGTCAACCTCTCACACATCCGCTCACTAGTACACCATCTCAATTAAATATTTCTTGTACTAATGAGTGTGCTCCTCAAGCAAGCCAATCTTCGATTGAGCTAAATCTTATAGAAAACATAGAGCTCAAAGAAGAAGTGCAAAGATTAAAGAAAGATGTGATTCGGTTGAAGGGTAAGGAGAAAGCACAACCTTCTCAAGATAACCGTGATAACATGGTGAAGAAGCTTGAGAAGGGTTCAAACCTTGCTTCCTCCAAAGCCCAACAAAAAAATCACATCTCAAGCAAGGCCAACACAACCAAGAGTAAGAAACATGGAAAAAGGATGTGCTATGGTTGTGGATTGTATGGACATGAGTGGGCTATGTGTCCACACAAGAGTTAGGCCGACAAGGTTGAAGCCGCCAATCAAAAGGCTTCTACCAAGGAGGCCAAGCAAGTGAAGAGTCATGGACAAAGTGCTTGTCTCATGAGCAAGAAATTGGGGCATCCTACCAAGAAATGCCCAATGTACAAAGAAGCAAGAAAGGAAGCCCAAGTTGCAACTAGAAGATGCTATGGGTGCAATGAGATGGGCCACAAGGTTGATGGATGTCCATACAAGCAAAACAAGCATAGGGCAAACAAAGGTCGCATATGCTATGCTTGTGGAAGAAAGGGGCATCTAAGCTATGATTGCCCAAATGGTAACATCCCTAAGCCGAACACATTTATTTATGATAATATGCTTAGGAAGACCACAAATGGAATTAGCACTAGCAAGGTGATGTGTTCACCACAAACTAGTACTAAGGCCATTTGGGTGCCTAAGCACTTGTTGACTAACCCAAAAGGACCCAACAAGAGTTGGGTACCAAAATGTGCTTAGGTTGATAATATAGGTACTTGGTGGTGAGATGAAAGCTTCGGGGTGGTTGAGCAAGCAATTTGACTATATTCACTCAATCTATCAACCAATTCTTATCATAATCCCTTATATGGTTGACCCAAAGAAAATTCAATGAACATCTCATATATTTCATCCTCACCATTGGTAACAAGTACCTAAACCTTTTAGGATAGTCACTTTGTTCATTTCGTGTTCTATAGTTCACAAATAGGTACATTTGTGAAATAATGGAAGTGGCTAATTAATTTCACTTGAGATTTATCATGTTTGCCATATGATGCTTTTGATCGCTCTCTAGTGGAGTAATTTATTTATTGAGATGCTAGTATACAATAAATAATAAAGCTAAACAAAGAATCACAAGCAGCGAATTAATTGTGTCTGTCCTGCACTTACTGGACGTGTTCGGTATGCCTACCGGACGTGTCCGGTATTGTAGGAACCAGAACACTAATTGAATAAGCAACTGAGTTTTTGGATTCATATATTTTCATATATACTCATTTTACTCAGAAGTTTGTGGTTTACCAAATCTTAGTGGATTGTGAGCATCTCTTCAACTCAAATTTAAATATGGCAAATTATTTGGTTGTGGTTCAAAATAGAAAATTGACTCCCAAATTCTCAATAGAATAATGTGCTTGTTGAAAGTCATTCAAATTACTTGGAGCACTTATTTAGGGGGAGCTAAATTTCTATTTTGCACCATTGTGGACTAACAAATTTATCTAGCATTCTTTATAGTTCTTTGGATGAAAATGTATCTAGCATGATTATTTGGCAATTGAGGTCAACATAAAGATCATCATGCTGCTTGTCTTCTTAGTGGTATTCTTGTGGGCTCAAGGCAAAGGTATGTGTTTACATACATACATTGTAAGTGCATCTAAGGCCCTTTATATGTTAGAATGTGCATTTGTGTGACATAGGAGAGATGTGTTTCAAAACCCCTAACTAGCATAAGTAGGAAGTGTGAATTTGAAAAACTATTTGAATCTTGGTCTTTGTGACCTAGCCTTGCCATGTGATGATTATAGCTCTCCTTGATTGTTTGATTGTCTAATCACACATGACATGGCTTTCTTAAGTCCATAATCTACTATGTCTCTCTCTCTCAAGTAAGCGAAATCTTGTATATGCCAAATATTTGGAAAATAGAAAATCAATTGATGGCATTCGATAAGAAAAGTGATAGTACTCGGTTTGGATCAAGGATTAAAGGCCCATGGATTTGGATTTCACATCGCTCTCTCTTCTCTCCTCTCAAGGTACCCTAATCACGGACCTCGTTCGATCTACATGGTCAATGCATGTTTTTAAAATTCCTTCGGTGATTGTGCTACATTGGTGATGAAGAAGCAATGCCCAAAGTTTAGTTGTAATCCGTGTTGGTTTGAATCAGGGAACCCTAGTTAGGGTTGCTGGTGGCCCATACCGGACGTGTCCGGTATACTACCAGACATGTCCGGTATGACCCAGCAGAGCAGGCTCTCTGCTTCCTTTGATTCAATGCCATCATAGAATTGTATATTAGGCACAGTTTCTTCTGTATCTATGTTTTGCAAACCTTGTGACAATGGTGTGTCGAGGTGATTGTAAAACCTTGGATAAAAGAATCTATGTCTAATTACAATTCAAGAATAAGCTATGGGCATGTATCTAAAATTCTTTGGAAATCTTTGGATACAGGACAGCAGCCATGAGTGGACGACAGGAGCCGAGGTCCAAGCACAGGCATGATCCAGCACTTGAGAAGTACAAGAAGGTGAGACAGGATATGCATTCTAGATTTTAGCTGACTAGCAGGAGGTCCACCAGGGCTGCCTCTAGTGCAACAGCTCAGTATGCAGAGGGGTCCGGGAGCTCTTCTTCTAACACAGACACTAATGAGTTCAGAGTGGAGTCTAGAGATGAAAGAAAGAGGAAGAGCACTGACAGAGGATTAGATGGTGACAGCTCAGATGAGGAGCAGGAGATTGAGGAGGAGGAGTCAGTTCCTCCAGTTCAGCACCAGCCTGGTCAGGGGATGCATTATGGTCTTCTTGAGACACGTCTGCCCAATGTGCCCTCCTATGTTCCTAGAGTTGACTACAGGGGAAAGGGTATGACCAGGAAGGCTAGAGATGAGCGAAGGGTTGATCCGAGGAGCTTACCTAAGGTTCAGTACGATCACCGCTTCTAGACAGCCTTTCACTTGGATTTCTACTCTAGTGTTATTCTCACTAGGAACCCTGTGATTACCAGGTCTCAGTGGATTGACTAGCAGTACGTTACAGAGTTGCAGAAGGCCTCAGTTGATCATGCCATTGCCATTTGCCAGTGCACTGGGGTTTATGAGATCATGGAGTTCTAGCATGACTGGAACACAGAGGTAGTAGCTCAGTTCTATGCTACTCTGTTTGTTGAGGAGGATGAGAGGCGGATGCACTAGATGCTTGAGGGCTAGTGGTACAGTGTTGACTATGATATTTTTGTCGCCCATCTTGGGTTCTTAGAGGATGATCTCCAGAGGGACAGGATCCACACCGAGCAGGTGTTGCCCCCTGAGCAGCTCACCTATATGTATCCTCCAGGTGGTGAGAGAGGAGCTGTGGGGAAGGTTCTAGGTCTTCACCCTACCTACAGATACCTGGACAGGATGTTCAGGAAGACTATTGATTGCAAGGGTGGAGACAAGGGCAATATTGTAGATTATTCCAGGAACCTACTCCATAGGATGGCACCTGATGCTTGGCCTTTCAGTGTGTTTGACTTTATTTGGTCTGAGATCAGGAGTGTGGGAGAGAGGCCCCTCAAGGGCTATGGTTTTGCTCCTTATATCATGCATATGATTGAGCAAGTGATTGGGCACACATTCGAGTATGATAAAGTTCACAAGGCCCTGAAGATTATTGCAGATCTGCCTGAGATAGGGTTACCTCCAGCAGGACCAGGAGGAGGTGCAGCTGCACCAGAGGCAGATGCACCAAGGAGTGGTGCACCAGCAGGAGCTTCACCTTCACCACGTGCTCCTTCACATTCTACTTCATGCCATGGCAGTCCTCCCTCGCCTATCCGCAGGCTTTTCAGCTCCATATTTGGGATGTGCCGTGACATCCAGACTAGGCAGCAGAAGGAGAGGGAGGCTAGGAGGAAGGACACTTGGACTTTGAAGCAAATTGCTTCTAATCTTGAGCTTGATCCTCCTAGGTCTCCTCTATCAGATGAGGCAGCCAGTGAGCCTAAGACTGAGGAGCAGCAGCAGGCTAGATATGATAGAGAGTATGTTGAGTTCATATAGCGACAGTAGCAGCAGTAGGCACCTGAGCACCCTAACACTCTACCTCTTCAGGCTTGTGTGCCTACTCACTCTTAGCCATGTCCCAGCACGGTAGACGACTATGTTATAGATTGGTGGAGTGACCTAACAGGTGGTGGTGGCTTCTATGGGTCTGGTGGCTATGACCCATCTGGTGTGGGTGGTTCTCGTCCAGCCGGTGTTGCACGCTCAGATGATGAGGATGCTGGGAGAGATGATGATGATGATGATGAGTGATGCCAGAGATTAGTGACAGCTTGTAGCCCCTTTGTCCTTAGTATGTCATTGTTGGACCTTTGTGGTGATAGATGACAAAGGGGGAGAGAGACTAATTAAAGCTTCAGGATAGGTTCTTTTGCTTATCTTTGTACCTGAAGATATGTACTGCAGGCTGTAGTTTGTTTTTGAGCTTCATTGATTATATCATGTGAGAGATGAGACTTACTTATGCTTTATCTATGTATCTCTTGAGACATGATCTTTATCTATATATATATCAGTGGTTTCTGGACTTGAGAAAATTTGTAATGAGTGCTATGTGTGAATTACATGTGTCATATTTATTTTCATAAGGACTATGCATGCTAGAATGAAAATATTTGATGTGATGCCTTTATATTTATTCTTGTATGATATATCTTGTCATATGCATCACGGTTTCTCTTTGTCACACACACATGCACCCCATAGATGCAATGATTTAGGGGGAGTCTCCTATTTGTTTTAGTATGTGCAACTGACATTTGAGGTCAGTTTGTGAATTCTAATCATAAACACATATTAAGGGGGAGCCTCTCATAAGTCATTGAACCCAAAAGTTTAAATGTTTATATCATTTTATAAGCTTTAATCAAGTTGTCATCAATCACCAAAAAGGGGGAGATTGAAAGTGCATCTAGCCCTTTAGTGGGTTTTGGATGATTGTATGACAACGTGATTAAAGGACTAACCCATTTACTAAGTGTGGATAGGTAATAGGTTATCTCACAGGTACTTAGTGAAAGCCAAAATGATGTGTTGTTGTATAAACAATCTAGTTCAAGCACAAGACAACAATGCAAATGGAATTCATGTGAAGGCTTATTTATTGTGGGATTTCCATGTACTATGTGAAAGCAAGCTCATGATTATTAGTTAATGAGACATGAGGGATTGCATATGGAATGGTCTCATATTTGAAGCTTGCTAAATTAAAATGAAAAAGATAACAATACATATGAATGGATGATTCAACAATAAGATGTGACTTGATGGCTTGAGATGGTGAAGATAGCAAGGAAAGGCTTCGAGGTACTAAGCAAGGATGAAGGGCAAGCGACGGCTTGGCGGCCGAAGAACCTAGCTAGGGTGAAGAAGAAAGTACTTGCATTTAGTTAAGGTACTAATCAAGCTAAGATGGTCATATTGATGTGAAGAATCAAATCTATAATGAAGTATTTGATGAAAGTGACTTGATACATTTGGGATTATTCAAATTTGATGAATGGAATCAAGTCACATGCTCAAGATGGCTATGCTCAAGTGAAAAGATCAACATCAACATGTTAGCACCCTTACTTGATGAAGATTGGAAGGGACGGCATCAATTCAAAAGAACAACTCAAGTGGTACAAATTCATATTTCCGTTTATCTTGAGTTTAATAGGTATGCCGTACTACTGAGAGGGATGCATCATGTTAATAGATAATGTTTCATAAGTGCTCAAGCCAACCCATGTGAGGTTTGATTATTTGAGCGACAAAAGTGCTAACTGATTTCTTGCTGGTTTGGCAATACCGGACGTGTCCGGTATTTGTCCAGCAGCTATAAAATTGTTGTTCTCAGGTTGGTTCGTCGGGAGTTCTGACGTAGGTCGGGAGTTCTGACGGTCGGGAGTCCCGGCATGGGTTGGGAGTTCCGACGTCTCGCACTTCGACAGACTTGGAGGTTTCACTGTCCTGGTCATACCGGACGTGTCCGGTATGGATGACCAGAAGCCAACGGCTAGTTTTCAAAAGCCTTGAGGGTCGGGAGTTCCGACGTGAGTCAGGAGTTCCGACGGTCGGGAGTTCCGACATACGTCGGGAGTTCTGACACCTCACTAACTTTAACTCAGTTACATGTTTTTCAAAATTGCTGAGGGTCGGGGGTTCCGACTTGAGTCGGGAGTTCCGACGGTCGGAAGTCCCGGCATTCTTTGAGAGTTCCGACGCCTCACAACATCACTGTAACTTAGTTACCGTTGGCGCAGTGTGAGTCATATCGGACGTGTCCGGTATTGCAACGGCTATAAAACAGCTAGTTTTTCAAGGGGGCTATAAATACCCCCAAGCCTCCACCTTTGGAGGCTGTTGATTCTGCTGAGATAGACACATGTTTTTGAGCCTTGCCAACTCTCCTAAACCCTCTCTTAGTGAGTGTGTGATCCAAATTGCAAAATCAATTTGTGGGTTGAGAAAGAATTTGAAAAAGAGAGCAAGCCACCACTTGAGCACTTGTGCATATTGTCAATCTCGTGATTCGCGTTTGTTACTCTTGGACTCTTCAGTCCTAGATGGCTAGGCGTCGCCGGAGAGCAACCGAGAGATTGTGGTTGCTTCAGAAAGTTTGTAACGGTCGATTCCGCCACCTCGGAATCAAATTAGTGGAAGGAGGAAAAGGAGTTGGAAAAGACTTCGGCTAGAGTGACCTTCGTGGTACCCTCTAGGGCTGACCTTCGCTGGGTCGCCCACAGCCCCCTCAACGGAGAGTAGGACTCGAACGAGTCCGAACTTCGGTAAAACAAATATCGTGTCTAAATTCACATTTCATTTGATATTTGTGTTGCTCTAGCTGTTCTACAGGTTCTCTGTGTATATTGTCATCTCCATTAGGTGCCTGCAGTTTGGTTTGAAGATAGAAATCGAAAGGAGCAAGTTCAGGACCAATCTGTAGAAATCGTGTATACCGGACACGTCCGGTATTTCCTACCTACATTGAAAATATTTATTCTCTGTTCTAACTTGGTGTTGCAGGGTTGTAGCTTCTAGATGTATTCTTTATACCTTATTTACTTTGTGGCTAACTTGTGAGGGGTGGTAGTACTCTTAATTTGGAGTTTCCATTTTGGAAACTCCCCTTTCTAATTGTTTCCACATTTAAAGGTGTTAATTTTCAGAAACGCCTATTCACCCCCCTCTAGGTGGCTTCCTAGGTCCTTTCAAGTACCTATTCCTGTATGCCTAGGATTGGAAGAACTTGCAGCTGTTTTTTTGTCACAGGAAGATTTGTTATGCCCCACAACCTTGCATTTGGAGCACCTGATGACAGTCCCAACTTTTGACATTTTTGTATGTTTGGGTGGCTCAGTTGGGTCCCTCCTTCTCTCGGTTTTGGGCCTACCTGGCATCCTCACATATCCTGGAGCTCTAAGTGGGGGTCTATCTGATACAGGCCAATTGGTCATGCCTTCAACTGGGTTAAGGCAGTAGGCATATGTCTTCCAAAAATCATCAACTGAGTAGCAGTTGGCAATGTAGTCCTCTAAGCTGCTAGTCTTAAAATATATGCAGGATATGGCATGTGGGCATGGCAATCCTGATAGCTGGCAGTATCTACATGAGCACTCTTTTTTATCCAAGTCAACTGTAAATCTATTCTCCCAGTGCACCACTTCAAATTTTTCTGCCCCATTACATATTGCATGATAGTGGCCTGACATTGTGATGTAAGAATTCAACTTCTTCAAAATGTTAGGGCATATGAAGGTAGACCACCTATGTGATTTAGTAACATTGTCATGGATCCTAACCATCACTTTCCTTATTATTGTTTCTAACATAGTGATTATTGGAAAATATCTAGCTTCGACAATCCACTTGTTAAATGACTCACACAAATTGTTATCCACACTATCACAATTTGATCCTAACCTAAACCATGCCCTGCTCCAGTGTTGTCGATGAGTGTTAAGAATAGCTTGAGCTCCTTGAACTGTTGCCCTAGCTAACCTTGCTCTAGCCAAGTTGAACAACATCAGACAAGGGGCCTTGGCACAAGCCCAGAACTTCTTCTGCCACTCCTTTTCAGTGAAATGTTTCTTCCAATTAGCATATATATGCCTTGCATAATTTTTGTGTTCTGCGTTTGGAGCCCAGTTTTGCACTGCATTTAAAATTCCCTACAATAAACCAACCTAGAGTTACATACTTTTTTGTAACACATGTAATGCAGTAAAGCTCAATATGATGAAGGCAGCACACATACCTTTTGCTGATATGAAATAAACACCCAATCAAAGCCATCACCAACACCCAAGTCCTTAAACAACAGACCACAAAACCAATCCCAAATTTCATTTGTTTCTTTTTCAACCACAGCCCATGCAATAGGGTACATCTGGTTGTTGGCATCCCTCCCTATAGCACACAACAATTCACCATTAGTTGCACCTTTAAAAAAGCATCCATCTAGTCCCACAACTCTCCTACAACCTGCAATGAAACCTTTCTTCAAGGCATCCAGGCAAATGAACATTCTTTGAAAAGTTGGAGGCTCCACATGTGGTTCTTTTACCACTATGACAGTGCTGCCAGGATTACTTCTTAGTAGCTCATCCTGGTAGTCATACAGTCTCTGGTACTGTCCTTTTGTGGAGTCCAGTACCTTCTACATGACCATGGCCTTTGCTCTCTTGAGCTTAGCAGTGTTAACATCTGCAAACATCTCTTCTTGCACAGTCTGCTTCATGCTTCCATAATTCCATGTAGGATTGGCCATTATGAACTTCTCATACCTCTCTGCAATCCTTCTAGCAGTAACCAACCTGTTGTCCCTCCTAGGAGGACATGTGTGGAATTCATTAAATGTGACAATCTGCCAGCTCTGAGTCCTAGTGTTGGTTGATAACAAAATGACCCATGGACAGTGCTTCCATTCACACTTTGCCCTCACTCTTGTTGGCTCATCCTTTACGAATTTGATATATTTTCTCTCAGCAAGGCCATATCTAATTATTGCCTTCTTAAATTGTTGTTTGCTTCTGAACTTCATGCCCAAGGAGAAAATTGGAGTACCTAGGCTCTTCTTAAACCTTGGTAGGCCATCATTGTTTCTTATTAATTCTCCCTCACTATGAGCTTCCACTTCAGAGGCTTCTTCTTCACTGCTCTTTACATATGGAGTACCATACCCATCTTCAATAATTTCAAATCCGGCAAGCATACCAGTTGAGCCTTTCAGCACCACATCATCTAGTGTTGCACTTTGTCCCTCCTTCATCTTCTTTTTTAAATCCCTGAACTTTTTGATAATTTCTGCAGCTTCATCATCATCTTCAGAAGAGCAGGAGTCTCCATGCATGTAGTCACTGTCTGCACTTGACTCTTCTTTCTCATGCGCCTTGTTCTTAGCTTTTTCTGAGTAGTACTCTTCATTTGCAGCCTCATCTTGCTATGGATCCTCAACATATATATCAGCCACCACTCCTTTTCCAATAGCATCTGACATTTGAATGCAAGCATTGTCGTCTAATAGAACACGAAGTCCACTATCAAGTTCTTTACCAGGGAATAACCAGTGCAGCAAAGCCCCCTCTGATATAGTGCAGTGATCTTTTAGATGACCAACAACCTCTGGCAAAGACACTTTATCCCTCTCAATGTGAGACATTGTCTCCAATCCACCAAAATAGTCCAATCTATTACCAATTTTGACAAATTGACCATTGAAATGGAACCTCACAACAAGGGTGCTTAAAACATCCATGTCCACACTGCAAGTAGAATTCACTTCAATCAGGTGCTTAGAACATGCATCTACTTATTTAAAAACTCATTGACATAACCAACTCCCGATGCATAAGTACATCCTACACTCAAATCACTTGGATCTCAACTATGCAGCACAAGTAATAAACTAAGCAACTGTGTTGAATAAACTAGCCTCCAAATCAACCGTGTGCCCTAGGCAATCGAATAAACAAACCCCTAACTAAGCCCCCAACATATTCTTAACCTTACAGTACACACCAATTCCAAAGCATCAGAATATAAAATCTAAAGATTTGGGGATTAGTTGGCTTAACCTCTCCGCTGTCTTTAGATCCCAGCGTCGTGGCCTGCCCACTGACGGGATCTAGTGTCGCCGCGGTAGGGAACCTCAGTGCCACCACCTCTACTGGGAATCTTTCTTCTCCGTCGTCGTCACCGTCTTACTAGAGCGGAGAGAGAGAGAGAGAGAGAGAGAGAGAGAGAGAGAGAGAGAGAGAGAGAGAGAGAGAGAGAGGAAATGAGCGACGGGAATGGCCTAGGGTTTCACTCGGCCGCTGGCCGCATCCTTTGAAACGACGTCAGCGTGGTTGCCGTGTCGGCGGTCCACGTAGGCACAAACAGTCTGCGAAACTAACCAAGGTGCAAAAATAACCGGTTTTTATAGATGAAGGAGGATAGATTCGGCGGTCCACGTAGGCACAAACAGTCTGCGAAACCAGCCAAGGTGCAAAAAATAACCGGTTTTTATAGATGAAGGAGGATAGATTCCTGGTTTTGTAGTTGAGGGAGGAAATTCGGACGACTGCAAGAGATGAGGGAGGAAAAATGGACTTTTGCCAAAAAAGAAGGATAGCTCTGTGTGTCTGGGGCTGGGCTCGTAAAAGTTTTAGGAAACAAGTCACTCATCTTCTTTTGTTATATGTGTCTCGGACTGGTCGGGCTCAGCTTTGCGGCCTTGCGCTATTACAGATGGGCCACAGCTTGCGCTATTCCGCTGGAGTCTGGACTGGATGCAAAGGAGTGATTAGCTAACGGGTGCCAAAAATACGAGTAGCACTAGAGACGCCCTTTCGATTAGGTCAGTGGCAATAAGAATATACGTGTAGTAATGAGAAATTCAGCAATTTTTTATTTATTTTATGATTTTTATGTATTTTTTAGACTTTATCATCATGAAGGTATAATTTTATTTGCCCCTTAAAAGCATAGGTAAAAGTTTATATGAAAAAATCCTTAAAGCATAGGCATAGTTCTACTCGTTAGGATTTCAGATCAACTTGATTTTCTAATTTATAATTTTTCTATGATTTACTATGCAATTTTAAAGTTTCAGCTAATTTATTTTTTGAAAAAAGAGATATAATCAAAGGTGGCCTGTATTTTGATTTGAGAAAAATCTGAGGAGGTTTTCGCAAAAATTGCTGAGAGTATCTCAGGAGCGCGGGTTGATTTTCGATAAAGTGAAGGTCTTTTTTGCAAAAAAAATCGGAGCCCATCCGTTCTGGACTGTGGGTTGATTTGGAAATAATTTGAGGTGTTTTTTTGTAAAATATTTTGAGAGGACCTCTGGAGCGCGGGTTGATTTCCGAAAAATAGAAGGGGTTTTTCGTAAAATGACCACGGATCGCCCGATCTGGACCGTTCGCGCACCCGATCGAACGGCCGCAAAAAGCCCGTGACGTGGCACGCTTGCTGGCCGCGGTTTGGGTGCATGTTTCATATGTAAAAGATGTGCTAAAAATAAATAAATAAACGAGTAGCATCTTGAGTCGGAGACTAGGACAAATTTCATTCCATGATAGCAACCTAACCAACCGGGCGCGTCAAGTTTGATTAGATTTTCACTTTGAAAAATGCATCCAAAGTGTTAAACCAATGAGGCAACGAGCATATGAAAAGATAAAACCAGCCGATCCGATGAGGCCATAAATAATGCAGCGAGATCTCCTACCCATCAATCGGCGGCACGGTGGCGGTGACAGGTGAGGGCCGGTGCGCGTGGCGGAGCGGTGGTGCGACGCCGTCCACACGAAACAGAGCAGCTAGCCGCCGCCAGCCGCAACGCGGGGAGACACCCACGAGTCCACGACGCCAAGTGTGCTAGCGATATGTATGGATCGGAGCTGCACTGCACGTGGCACGCCACGCGTATAGATTAGGCGGCCGGCCGGTGGGTGGTTGCCATAATCCCACTGCCACCCAATGTCAGCGCCGCCGCGGTCACTACTCATCTGCTACTCCTAGTATACTTATCCAGATTAATCAATAATTGCTTTAATAACAATGTACGTCCTATTTATTTGGGCTGGTTTAGCTTATAAGTTATGGTTGAAAATACTATTAGCTAATTTGATATGAGAGAAAAATATTGTTCGTTGACTGATAAGCTATGACTTATAAACCAAATACGACTAAACGGATAGGCTGATAACATGGAGATTAACACAGGAAAAAAAGTGCGGAAACAAAATAAACACACTTTATCACTAATAGCCTTGCTCTTATAATTGGTGGAGGATGTCACAGGAACCTTGTTTGGAAAACTAGTACTATCACATGATCCGTACCAAACAGTTTTAAAAAGGATTTGCTAGCGCCTAGAGCGTTTCGATCGATACGGGGCGCTAGCATTGGACGGAGCTTCCACGCACACATGTACATCCCTCGCTTCGCATCAATCCCGCTCTGGACGTTGCGTCGGTGCCTTGCCCAACGCACGCTCGCATTGCACACAGTAGCCGCACAAGCAGGCGACGCGGTGACCCACGACGGCACACTAGCAGCAACAAGTAGCTATGGCTAGCCGTTGTCCGTCAGCCACTGCCGTCATTGCAACATGTGCTCCCACGAAATCTACTTTTGAAACATCCAAATGAAACACTTACAACATACGTCTAAAACCAATGAAACATTTAAAACATGCATATATAACCATAATAACATGTGCAACACCAGATCTACTTTTGCAACATATAGATGAAATATTTGCAACAAACGTCTAAAAATATGAAACACTTAAAACATGCGTGTATAGCAATTGCAACATGTGCAACACCAAGATTTACTTTTGAAACATCAAGATGAAATATTTGCAACATACATTTGAAACACCTGGAACACTTGAAACATAGCCTTACAATATTTTGTCATTGCAACATATGCAACATGCTAGGTCTACTTTTTGTAACATCTAGATAAAACACTTGAAATAAAAAGTGTGAAATGTCTAAAAACACCTGAAATACAGCATTCACCGCGCGGGCACGGCCTACCTGGTGGTGAACCATGGGTAGATCGGTGAGGAGGACAGGGAGTGGATGGAGACCGCCTTGGTGGGGGCACTAGAGTGGCAACAGCAAGGCCTAGCCGAGCAGGGGGCCGAGGAGGGCTGCCACCTAGAAGGGCCCCGTGAGGAGCGCCGTCTCCTAGGCCACCCTAACGTCGTGGGCTGCTCTAGCACCCTCACCACCGTCGACAGCACGTACCCCACCGGAGCCAACTGGCCGGGCTGTGATGGGGTGGGGGGACGAACACAGTATTGTGTGTTTAGGGGGGAGGAAATGAGGCGTGGGGCACGTCGTAGGGTGGAGCATAGTCCGGGAATGGGGAGCCAAACGTCACGGGTGGATGCGCGCGTTGTGGGAGGGAGCGAGCAGCAGCAGTGAGGCGCAGTGCGGGCGCGGCGGTGATTTAAGAATGGGTGCAGTCACAGTGACGATTCGAGAGGAAAGGGGAGCAAAAATTTTGTGACAGAACCGTCTGTGATAACACTCTTTCGGAGGTGCTTGTCTTCCACTAGACACTAAGCACTCCGAAAGTTAGTTACATCGGACAGTTCCGTCGTGCACACCGGAGAACACGAAACAATCCATGTTTTACATCCAGAATCTAATAATGAGTATGAGTTTACAATACTTAGTCCTATTTCATACAACAAGAGTTTTTTAAAATTATTTATTACAATACTAGAGTTCAGAGTGCGATAATTAAACAACGGAATTGAAATAAATGTCTAACGAAAACGATATAAGGATCCATCTGTGCCAATTAGAAGAATCCTCCACACAAGAGCTACTCCTCAAGCTGCACCTGCAACAGGGGTAAATAAACCCTGAGTACACAATGCACTCGCAAGACTTACCCGACTAGTGGGAATAGTTTCCCAACTCCAAGGGTATGATAGGCAGTAAGGTTTGTTGTTTTCTTTTTGTTTGCGGAAAGCATTACTAATAGTTCATTCTTACAGTCAAGTTTTATTAGCAGTCATGGTTACTTATTAGCTAACCATTTTAGGTAAGCGCATGTTCTACTTTCAAGCAAGGGTTGAGCAATCAAAACTATTTCACCATCTTTTATCTTTCAGTTCTTACTATGGTGCTAGACCATAGCCAAGTCGTACCGTCTCACGGAAACGGTGATTCATGAACCAATGTATCACAGTTGGATACCCTAAAACACATGCCCCATTTGTACCCCAGGCACAAACAAGACCAACCCATTCCACTCCTATCACAGGGGTCTAGGTCCCCATCCAAAATTGGTCTCCAAGCCCCCACACTTGAGACCTAGTCTCAACATGGTGCTTAGACCTCCACATTTCTCCGCCTCCAATCAGTCGATCTGGAAAGAGCCAGAACCCACGACAAGAGTGTAATGAGCCTTTCCGCTCCCATAAGCAAGTATATGCTCAGGATAATAAGTATGTGACCTGACTACCATCCACAACAACGGACGGTCCTCAATCGACACGGATAGGAAAAACAGTGTAACCAAGCTAAGCCCCGTGGCCACGGGACACAACTCATCACACCCACCATAACCCATACCATATCCCTGCTCGGTCTCTATTTTTCCTTTATCATTTTATTACGAGAGTAATAATAATCCCCTATTGTGAGCAACGGTAGGTTACTCATGCTACCGATGACCTAAGCATAGCATCTACTCGAACCTGCACTAGTAAAACTCTTAGGACAGGTATATATCTATGTATGTGGTTTCCATAAAATTCCTGTAACATAAATACACAACACATATATATACGGTAAATTATAAAATAGAGGTTATGCACCGGGGCTTGCCTTGGGCAGGCGCGGTGTCAGCTAAGTCAGTCAGTGGTGGCTCCGGGACCTCCTCCTACATGAGAATCTCCTCCTCGTACTCCTCGACGATCTCCTTGAACTCATGATCGTCAGTGGTCACGATCTCCACTAACTCGTTCTCTACATGCATGCGATGATGATGCAACACTTAGCATTTATGCAACAACAACTCTTAAACTAAGAATACACATACTAAGCTACTAAGCTAGCTCTAATGACTAAGGTACTAAGCTAACTACCATATTCATCAAGCAAAGTGTTGGGTTCAACTAACAAACACTTGACTTTGCAAATTAAGGGTATATCTTTGTTGGGTTCATAAACCCAAGGTCCCCAATGGACCCGCTTCCCTACAAAACTTGGCCCAGCAGGCGGCACAATGATAGCACATGCCTGGGCCAACCTAGATACACAATAATAGGCCAAGACTATGATCTGGTATGGGTTCCCATCGGACGAGATGGAACCCACGTCCTTAGGGGTTGGGCGAGGTGGAGCCCACACCCAAGGGGTCGGGCGAGGCAGAAGGCCTAGCCATGATGGGACCATAGTCTGACTCTGACCCCCTTTTCTCTGACCGAGGATACACCGAACCTCTGCTCACTGCTCTTTCCCGACCAACACGGTCAAGGCTGACTAGGAGCGACCGACCGGAGACGCCCACTCAGTGTGGGCCTAGGGAAGAAGAAGAGCATATAAGATAAGGTGCTCAAGTCAATCATAATACTGAGGACCATACCCTGCCATTCCCTGTGCACCTGCAGGACGGTGTCATCAGGGCATGATAGGCGAACATGGTGGAGCCTGCTAGACGCACTAGAGCATAAATAGTGTTGTGGGCACCATCGTTTGCCATACCAGACGAACACGGTAGAGCCTGCCAGAACTGTCTAGGCATAAACAGTATTGTGGGCGCTGGCAGCCATCCTGTACCTGAAGGCATGAGCAACAAGACTAGGTAGCACACGTATACACTCTCTCTCTCTGACTTATAAGGCCATCCCTTTCAACTATAAAAGGAGATGCACTCTCTCCTATAAAATAGGTCTCTCTCTCTCTAATATTTTCTCAATGACTCGAGAACACAACAGCTCAACATCTCTAGAGACACACAGAGCATACGCTCCTCTGATCGGGCCTCTAACACCTCCCTTCTCATTCCTTACTCGTTTGTAACCCCATAGCAAACTTCAAGTACCTAGGCTCAGGCATAAAGTCACCGACCAACCTCAACTGGACATAGGGCCTGTTGCCCAAACTAATATAAATCTTGTGTCATTGAATTCTAGGCCGCATTCGATCATAATTCACAACGCACGACAAAACTACAAATATTTACTTGTTGGTCACTTTTCACACCGATAGTTGGCGCCGTTCATGGGGAGGACACCGTGCATTCACGCCTTTGGTCATCGAATGGCCCACCTTTCCACCATCTTTGGCATGGCGGGCTTGAGTTATATGATTTACTTTGGCTCGCTGGAGTTTCCCACACTCCCACTTGTTGGGATGTGGGCTCCTCCCATCTTTGTCCCACTCTAGACCTTCTTTGGGAGTCTAGACTTTGTCACTGACTAGCTCAGCATACTTTGCCTCCACGAAGAGGCGCTTGTCCCGGTGCCCACTAGAGGAGGAGCGCCCTCCACCAACTGCAATGGGCCACTCGATGACCTCAATGTCGAGATACCCACGCTTTGCCTCGAGCCCATGCTAGGCTCAAACCCCATAGTGAGTGATGTACATATTGTTCTTTACTCACTATTTAACACCTTCCGCTGACTCTCTAGAGGGATCCCATTGTCCTTACCATGACCGCTATGCGACCGGTTCCCCTACGACATTGTGTCCCCCAAGGACGCGTGCGTGCGAGGACTCCAAAGGATGCTAACACCACCCCCTCTCATGTCTGAGTTCGTGGGGATGGTGGGCTACGCTCCCGTCTCCTTCTATGACCTCGTCGATGATGAGGTCAAAAGAAATGGCTCTAGCATTGGTGACATCATGGCACCGGGCCACCTCTGTCCTAGGAGTGCGCTATGGCGGATGCCCCAGGATAGCCATCGGAGGTAGTGGAGCCTCTATAGACTCACACCCCTTCAGACCCCCGTGCACAGGCCCTGGCGCGTGCGTAGCAGCATGGTGAGGAGTTACGGTAAAGGCGGTAGAGCCAGCCGCCACCTGTGTCGGAGCGCCCAGCACATCACGCTATGCCACATGAGCGGCGCTCGGGGTCGTGCCTATTAGGTCCAGCATAACATATTGGATGGAAGGGATGACCCCCTTAGTTTGCTTGGGCTAGCCAGAACATTGCTGCTGCGGCAATGCTTCTATGTGGCCTCCCCGAGCCTGCCGACCCCTAGGAACAGGTAATCCACCAGAACCTCTAGGCACTAGTGGAGACCACTGCTATTCAGTAGGCAGAGAGCTCTGTGTCATGACACCGGCTCACAGCCTCTTGCCCAACCGGGGGACTAGGGCCGCACTAGTCGAATCGCTCTGTCCACTCACCGTAGCAGTTGCCAGCGTGGAGCAGGAAGCCATAGCTGCACCATAGCTCGACCCGACGTTCGCTCCACACCAACCACATGTGAGCAAATAGCTCGGGCCAAACCATTACATTCATAGCACCATCAACAATTGATGCCACGCCCAGCGCGATGATGACGTCCATCGAATGGCGATGAGAGCAGGCGATGTGGGCCCCGGCCTGACCATCAAGGAGTGCGAGGACATGCACCCTAGGCATGGCAGCTGACCGAACGACCATAGCCCTAGCTCAGATGGCCTAGGGCCATGGCCCTTTGGAAGACGCATCTAGAAAGCACCGTTCCCACATCGCTTTCGATTGCCCACCAACATTGCTAGGTATACTGGGGAGACGAACCCCAGTATATGGCTTGAAGACTTTTGGCTCGCCTACTGAGCTAGAGGAGTGGATGATGACTACCTCATCATCTGGTACCTCCCCATCTGTGTGGAGGAGAATGTTCGAGCATAGCTCAAATTACTTCTGCCCAACAGCATCCATAAATAGGCGGATCTCAAGAGGGTCTTCGTTGGAAATTTCTAGGGGATGTATGTCTGTCCTAGGAATTCCTAGGACCTCAGAGGTGCCAGCAGGAGCCCAATGAGTCTCTACGGGATTACATCTGTAGGTTCTCAAAGCAGTGCAACTCCCTGCCAGATGTCATCGACGCGAACGTCATCAGCGCATTCCTCTCTGGGACAACCTACAAGTCCTTAATCCACAAGCTCGGTTGTGTGAAGCCCCATACCACCCACGACCTACTCAACATCACCACGAACCTTGCCTCCAGCGAGGAGGTAGTCGGGGCGGTCTTTAGCGGTGGTCAGGACAGGGGCAAGGCCAAGCACGAGGACCAAGATGAGTGCCCCTTCACACAAAAGGGCAAGAAGAACAAGAAGGATCGGCGCCGATCGACCAACCTAGCTTTGGTCGCTGCGACCGACCGAGCGGGCAAGCAGCCCTAGCAGGGCCAGCACTGCCCTTGTCATCGAGAGGGAGGAGCCAGGACACCCCTTGAAGGTCCAACGACCGGTGTACTTCATTGGTGAGGTACTCACCGATGCCAAAGTTCGCTACCCCTAGGTTCAGAAGCTTCTGTACATCATGTTGATGGTGACTCGAAAGCTCCTGCACTACTTCACCGACCACGAGGTCATGGTCATCACCTTGTACCCACTCAGGGAGGTCATTTGTAACTATGACATCATTGGTTGAATCTCCAAGTGGGCTCTCGAGCTCATGGGCCATGACATCAGGTATGTCCCCTGCTCCGCTATTAAGTCTTAGGCTCTTGTCGACTTCATCATTGAATGGATGGAAGTCTAGCTCCTGACCCCAGACGTCACCCATGAGTACTAGACAATGTACTTCAATGGGTCAGTCATGGCACCTGGCTTGGGGGCTAGAGTGGTTCTGATCTCCCCGAATAGGAGTAGGCTCCGCTACGCGATCCATCTCTATTTTTTAGCCCCGAACAATGCTACGGAGTACGAGGCCCTCATCAATGGACTACGCATCGTTGTTGAGCTCAGCGCCACATGGATGTATGTCCACGATGACTCAAAGTGGGTCATCGACCAAGTCATGAAGGAGTCTTCCTACAAGATCCCTCTCATGGCGGTGTATTACCAAGAGGTGCGCAAGCTCGAGGATAAGTTATGAGGGATCAAACTACATCATGTCCCTCAAAAGGACAATGACGCTGCCGACTTCCTCGCAAAATTAGTAGTCAGACAGGAACCGCTCGTCGATGGGGTCTTTGTAAACAACCTCCACGAGCCATCTGCCCGCATCCAAGAGGATCTGACCCAGACACACTCCAACACCAATTTGGCACTCAGGGGCTTTGCCCCCCTAAAAGGTCCTAATATGGCTAGAGGGGGGGTGAATAGCCTATTTAAAAATCTATAAATCAACTAGAGCAATTTGATTAGTATGACAAATAGCGTAATGCAAACTTGCTCTAGCTCTACAAGGGTTGCAAGCCACCTATCCAACAATTCTAGTTGCAAAGATTACTTAGGCACACAAACTTACTATGTAATTACTCACTAAGAGCTCTCAACCTTGCTACTCTAAATAGCTCAACTAGATGAATGTAAATAATAAAGCAAGCTCTCAATTCTAATTACACTAAAGAGCTTGTATCAACTAGTTTGTAAGAATGTAAATAAGTGAGTAGGGTGATTATACCGACGTGTAGGGGATGAACCAATCACAAGATGAATATATAGCCAATCACCGGGAGAATGCCAAAGACAAGAGACAATCGATTTTCTCTCGAGGTTCACGTGCTTGCCAACACGCTATGTCCCCGTTGTGTCGACCAACACTTGGTGGTTCGGTGGCTAAGAGGTATTTCACAAACCTCGTCCACATGATAGGACACCGCAAGAACCGACCCACAAGTGAGGTAACTCAATGACACGAGCAATTTACTAGAGTTACCTTTCGGTGCTCCACCGGGGAAGGTACAACTCCCCTCACAATCACCGGAGACGGCCATGAACAATCACCAACTCGTGCCAATCCTCCACCGCTGCACCGAGCCATCTAGGTGGTGGCAACCACCAAGAGTAACAAGTAAAATTCATAGCGCAACACGAATACCAAGTGCCTCTAGATGCAATCACTCAAGCAATGCACTTGGATTCTCTCCCAATCTCACAAAGATGATGGATCAATAATGGAGATGAGTGGGAGGACTTTGGCTAAGCTCACAAGGTTGCTATGTCAATGAAAATGTGTAAGAAAGTGAGCTTGAGCCAGCCATGGGGCTTAAATAGAAGCCCCCATGAAATAGAGCCATTGTACCCCTTCACTAGGTAAAACACGCTCTGACCGGACGCTCCAGTCATACTGACTGGACCCTGGACACAGCGTCCGGTCCACAGATGTAAGCCACGTGTCATTCTAAGTTAAACTTGAGCCGCCAGATCACAATGGCTATTAACTGACCGGATGCTCTGGCAAAACTGACCGGACGCTGAACCACCAGCGTTCGGTCGTTTACAGTAAGGGTCCAAATCCGGTTTTCTTTGATCGGACGCGTCCGTTCCACCTTGACCGGACACAGACCAGCGTCCAATGCTAAACCCTAGTCACCGTGTCGCCATTTCAGTTTGACCGGACGTAGAAACCAGCGTCCAGTGCATCTTAGGTCCAGCGTCCGGTGCAACACCGAAACTGGCGACCTCTCTACCACACCTGACCGAATGCATCGGTCCACCCAAGATCAGCGTCCTGTCACTTACAGTGACCTCCAATTTTTCTATCTAGGGTGCTGGTGGCACCGTCGGACTGTCCGCACTCTACGGGCAGACACTCCGCCGGTGGAGTTTCTTACCCTTGCATCCAAACTTCACCACCCTTGATCAAATGTGCCAACCACCAAGTGTATCACCTTGTGCACATGTGTTAGCATATTTTCACAAACATTCTCAAGGGTGTTAGTGATCCACTAGATCCTAAATGCATATGCAATGAGTTAGAACATCTAGTGGCACTTTGACAACCACATTTCGATATGAGTTTTACCCCTCTTAATAGTACGGCTATCAATCCTAAATGTGATCACACTCACTAAGTGTCTTGATCACTAAAACAAAATGGCTCCTATCAAATATACCTTTGCCTTGAGCCTTTTGTTTTTCTCTTTCTTCTTTTCCAAGTTTAAGCATTTGACCATCACCATGCCATCACCATTTTCATGATCTTCGCCATTGCTTCATCACTTGGAGCAGTGCTACCTATCTCATAATCATCTTGATAAACTAGGTTAGCACTTAGGGTTTCATCAATTAACCAAAACCAAACTAGAGCTTTCATCCCCCCCTCGACGTGCCCCGACCTTGACTAAGTGCTTGGGCACTCCGACCTTAGCACCTCCATGACAACGTCGCCTAGCGACATCGCCGTGATGGCACTCAATCCAGTCAACTAGAGAGCACCACTGCCCGCCTACCTCCTTAAGGAGGTTCTCCCACCTGAAAGGACTGAAGCATGATGAATCACTCGACGCACCAAGACATTCATCACCATTAGTAACAAACTTTACAAGCAAAGTCCATCGGGAGTGCTCATGAAGTGCATCCCGACCGACCAGGGGAAACAGCTTCTCCTCGAAGTCCATACCGAAACCTGTGGACATAACACGGCCCCAAGGTCGCTGGTAGAGAAAGCCTTTTGCTAAGGTTTTTACTAGCCCACTATGCTATGAGATGTAGAGGAGGTGGTCTATAGGTGTGAAGGATGCCAGTTCTATGCTCAGCAGACTCAGTTGCCGACGTAGGAACTTTAGACCATCCCCATCACCTAGCCATTCACGGTCTGGGGCCTCAACATGGTTGGACCCCTCAAAAAGGCCCCGGGTGGCTTCACTCATCTACTCATGGTGGTGGACAAGTTCCCCAAGTGGATAGAGGTGAAGCCCATCACCAATATCCACTCAGAAGAGGCGGTCAAGTTCTTCATCGACATCATCTATCGGTTTGGTGTCCCTAACTGTATCATCACCGATCACAGAATAAACTTCACTGGGAAGAAGTTCCTAGACTTCTGTGATAGATACAGAATTAGGATCGATTGGGCCTTGGTCAGACACCCACGTACTAATGGTCAGGTCGAGTGGGCCAATGGCATGGTCCTCCAAGGACTCAAGCCCCACATCTTCGACTGACTCAAAAAGTATGATGGACGATGGGTTGCAGAGGTCCCTACAATCCTCTAGAGCCTAAGAATGACCCCAAACCGGTCCACAAGGTTCACCCCTTTCTTCCTCGCATATGGAGCCGAAGTAGTGTTGCCCTCCGACCTTGATCATGGCGCCCCAAGAGTGAAGGCCTTCAACCGAGACCAAGCCGTAGAGGCTCAGCAGGACATGGTCAACCTACTCGAGGAGGCTCATGAGATGACCGTCATCCGCTCTGCTTGTTACCAGCAAACTCTCCATAGGTACCATGAAAGAAAAATCAGGGGAAAGATCCTCAAGGTTAGTGATCTAGTACTTTGAAGGACCTAGTCAACCAAGGAGAAACATAAGCTCTCTCCACCATGGGAAGGACCCTACATGGTGACTAAGGTGATCCGACTAGGCACCTACCGATTGAAGGATGACAACGACAACGTTCTCACCAACACATAGAACATTGAACAGTTACGTCGTTTCTTTCCCTAAAGCTCGGTGTTACTGTTTATTTCCATTCAACGTTTGCTCCTATAGCACCCTAGCCCAAGCACTCTCGGCCTGGGTCGCTCAAGGGCTCCATAGGGGTGCGATACCACCCCCTTTTTTACTATCATGTAGTAACACTTTTCACTCAAACGAAAGGGCATTCTGTTCCTTTGATTACCCTACGTAACTTGCGCTTTAAGCTCTCGACCGATCACACCCTACCATGACCTATGGTTATGAGCAACTGAGCCTCGCAGGTCACGCCCAGGTTCTTAAGGTTGTAGCCTATGGGTCAACGGGCAGGTGCGAGAAAGAAAGGACAAAAAACAAAACTATGCAAGGAAAAAAGGGCAGATGGGAAAGCTTCCCTCACAAGTGATTTCATCATAAAACAAACTTAAAATATTCATGAATATAAAACTGTTCACATGGGGGCTCCCCCACGAATTCATCTTTTACATAAACTGATTATTTCTACTCTAATTCGAGTATGGCCCCTCGGCTACATTGGCTAATGGTGTGATTGACAAGGATGAAGGGAGCTCGGCTACGGTCGGAACGACATTCGGCTCAGTTGGGGGTGGGACAACACTCACCTCTGACCTAGCCTTCGCTGCCTCCATAGGCTAGACGACGTCTTTTCGGCGCACATCTGCAGCCATGGTTGAACGACGAGCCTCCATCACCCACTGTGTGGTGACCTGCTCCATCTTGTTTGACCCCTTGGGTTCATGCTCCGTCTCGCCCAACCCCTTGGGTTTGTGGCCCTGGCTAATAGGATGTGGCCTACCCGACAAAACATTGCCTTGCTAACGGAACATGGACTAGGTGGGGCTCACCACTACCCCAACCCAGGAATGGGAAATGAGGCACAACCACATGCAAATGACCCTCCACCTTCCCATGCAGGGTTTGGAGGGGCCCACCGATGGAATCTCCATCGAAGAGAGGCCAACTGGTCACCCGAGTCGATCGGATGGCTCGGGTGGCTACCGAGAGATAGGTAAGGAGCAGTGGGATACCCCATGCAGGTTATGCCTACTCTATCCCAGATTCCACTCAGACATATCTGATAGGAGCTCTCCGAACCCGTCACTTGAGCCATCGAGGTAGCTTTACCAACCCTCGTTCTACTTTTCCAATGCATGATCATTCATTCATCCATTCTCATGCATGCATTCATACATTCATTTGTACATTCATCCCATACATCCAAGCATTGCATATGCAATTGTTGCATCATAACGCATCACGTCGCGCCATGAAGCGGTAGTTGTCTCATTCGATATGAGCGGCGATCGACTAGGGTTCGAAGGCTAGCCCACGAAGGGCTCAAGGCCGCCTCACATCAAACAGAGCTAGGGGAGAAAACATAGATGAGCCCCAGTGGCCTTCGCCCGATCTACTCAGAAGCGGACAGGGTCATCTCAACCTTCTCATACAATCCTGGCCTCAAGCTATACCCATAGAATCTCTATCAAGGGGAGGTCAGCGGGCCACCTGAATCTATCTCCAAAATGGCTCGGGCATCTGCTGGGAGGTGGGTTATGGAGCAGTGGAATGCCACATGAGGGCTATGTCGACCCCGTTACGAACGACGAACCCAGATTTTACTTGGACATGCCCGTTAGTAAGCTCACCGAGCTCTCACTGAAACCATCAAGGCAAGCGACATTAGCTCAACCTCTCTAGTTACGGAAACCACGGATGGGGTGACGCATAAAACTCAACCGACCCCTACCAATCCTAATGGGGCTTGGGGGCTTAGGCCACCCGACCCTAACTCAAGAATCTAGCCGATCGCACAAGTTGCGGTCGGAATGGACATGGGACAACACCCCGACCGAAAGAGACACAAGAGTCCATAGCCCCAAAAAAGAGTACCAAGGTGCTCAGCCTCTGATCGACTCCCTAGTCGGCCACAGGCTTAGAGGCTACACCCACCAGGTTCGCTCGCGCACACCCGGTAGAAAACGGATTACCAGCGAGTCTCCTCTTAAGAGGTTGGGCGCCTATGTCTGCATAGAGCACCTCCGCAGCTTTCGCCAGTCCCCTTCTCAGGGGCTTGGTGCCAATATCCCTCTGGCGTGCCTCCATGGCCTTTGCCGGTCCTCCACATGGAGGCTGGGTGCCTAAAACCTAATCGGTTACCCTACGTGGCACAACAAACCAAAGGGGAAAACACCGAGGCTCCAACTCAATAGCCCCTTCATAGCTTCATAGAAGCCCCAAAGGGGCTCGGGGGCTCCTATCGGGTTCATAAACCTAGGGTCCCCTAATGGACCCGCTTCCCTGCAAAACTCAGCCTAGTAGGCGGCACTACGACAGCACGCGTCTAGGCCAGCCCAGATACACAATAATAGGCCAAGACCACAATCTGGTATGGGTCCCCGTCGGACGAGACAGAACCCACGTCCTTGGGGTTAGACGAGATGGAGCCCACACCCAAGGGGTCGGGTGAGGCGGAGTCCGCACCCAAGGGGTCAGGCGAGATGGAAGGCCTGACCGTGGTGGGACCGCGGTCCGACTTCGACCCCCTTTTCTCCGACCGAGGATACATCGGACCACTGCTCGCTGCTCTTTCTCGACCAACACGGTCAGAGCCGACTAGGAGCGACCAACCGGGGATGCCCGCTCTATGTGGGCCTAGGAAGTAGGCGGAGCAGATAAGTTAAGGCGCTCAAGTCAACCGCGATACCGAGGACCGTACCCTACCATGCCCTGTGCACGTGCTGGACGGTGCCATCAGGGCATGACAAGCGAACATGGTAGAGCCTGCTAGACATGCCAGAGCATAAACAGTGTTGTGGATGTCATCGTTTGCCATACCAGGCGAACATGGTAGAGCCTGCCAGATGCGTCTGGGCATAAACAGTATTGTTGGTGCTGGCAGCCATCCTGTACCCAAAGGCGTGAACAACAAGACTAGGCAGCACACGCGTACATTCTCTCTCTCTCTCTCTCTCTGACTTGTAAGACCATCCCTTTCAACTATAAAAGGTGATGCGCTCTCTCCTGTAAAATAGGTCTATCTCTCTCTTGAATATTTTCTCGATGACTCAAGAACACAACAACTCAATAGCTCTAGAGACACACAGAGCATACGCTCCTCTGATCGGGCCTCTAACATACCCTTCTTATTCCTTACTCGTTTGTAACCCTACAACAAACTTCGGGCACCTAGGCTCAGGAATAAAGTCACCGACCGACCTCAACTGAACATAGGGTCTGTTGCCTAAACTAGTATAAATCCTATGTCATTGAGTGCTTAGCCATATCCGATCACAACGCACAACAAAACTATAAATATTTATTTGTTGGTCACTTTTCGCACTGACAATCTTTATTTCTACTAAAGATTTAATGTATTTTGAAACAAAGAACATTTAACTACCCCAATGTTTAGTCTATTCTAATGTCACAAAAATTACAGTGAACATATAATAATACAATGAAACTGCTATAAAAATTTAAAGATCAAAACTATCATCAATTACCATAAAAATTTCTACAATATTTAACCTAATAATATTAAGCACTCTCAAATGATTTAATAGCTCCTAATGTCAACACATATAAATAGGAACTAAATACATCAACAGATAGAGCACAATTTTAGAAACCTAACAAAATTTGTTTCATAATTTTTGGATACCTACATGATTTTATGTTAATTACCAAAGATTAGCTCAGAAATTAAATCAGAAAACTATTTCCAATCAGAATGGCTATAAGTCAGTCGGTTGATTTAGCCCTCTGCGACATGCGATTTTGTGGCCGCCAAATCAGGAATCGCACGATCGCGGTGCTCCGTTAGTTGGTCGCGCGAGATGAGCTGCCGGTCCCCACCACATGCTCGTGCTCTAGCTTTCTAGGTCCCGGTCATCCAGAATACACGCATGTACGTCCGTGGTTGGTCCGTGTACGCCCGCGTCTATGCCCGTGTATAGCTCCAGCGGAATACACATAGTATGTACCGTGTATGCCCAGCCCACATATATATTTGTATTTTTTTAATTTTGTGAATAATTTGTGAACAATTTGATGATATTTGTGAATAATTTGATATATATTTCTCTGATATCTGGAATCTATAGAAATAATTTATAATTTTTTTTAAAAAATGGCATATATTTGTGTTATTATCAAATTACACCACTATGTTCATTAAATTACATTGAACAAGTCATTGTAAATATAATAATAATTTAATGTAAATATAGGCAGAAGACAGTATAAGTGTGTGAAAAATTCAGTTGATAGTAGGGACAATAACAACCGAATGTCACGTAGACAGATCCTTTCTAATTCCTTAGGAAAATGAAAAGCGAATCTCCCGCGCGCTGACGTTTATGCAAAAGAGGCCTCGAACTTCTTCCAAATCATAACTAAGTACTAATACTATTTCTCCCATTTCTCAGAACATCTCACTTAACCCCCCAATCTTTCCCTAATTCACCCGCGCACACCCTCGGCAACTCAGTGCATGGCAGCGCGGCGAGTGACAGCACTAGGCACCTACGCCGACCACTTGGGACCTGCGTGGGCCCACCTAACGGGCCGATCACCATCTCCAATCTTAGTGGCTATTCTAAGTGGTGGTGAGGGGTGGCAGGACTCGCTGGGGAAGGCTGTAGTGGCGTACGGCCATCCGCGACGGCGACGCAACTGTTCTGTTGAGCTCGGGCGGCTAGAAGCCTAACCAGCTAACGCGCGAGCAATAGGGGCTCATCGTGTACCTGGCCGAGGTGACAGTTGGAGTGAAGGATGACAAAGGAGGGTTGGCCACGTGTGGTGGCGCACCAAGGCGGTACGGTCGCGTCAGTGATGCTGGGGAAGCGATAGAGGTTCGACCAAAGCACGCAGAGCGAAGAGGGGATGGAAGCGAAGCTAGCGGTGCACTCAAATTGGTTCAAGGTGGACCGATGGAGGGCTGCCCTCGGCAATGGCCAAGCGCGGCCTTATCGACACGGTGGCGGAAAAACCCTAAATTGGAGCTTGGCTGTGCCCGCTTCAAGGCTGGGTGGGGTCAGGCAGCTTGAGGACTTAATGACGAGGCCGTGGACGCGTTGAATCAGATTGAGTTGAACTCTCCCTGGCTGATTGCGAGGGCGTGGCTCTGACGGTAGAGGCGGTAGGGAGAGGGGATGGGTCCGAGCTCTGGCCATCCTCACCTTGGCGGCTAGCGGTCAGCCAGACCCGAGACAGCGTCTGAGCACTTGCTACGTGACAACGCGGCCAAACCATGTGTGCGCGCGCGGAGGCAGGTGGGGCGTGGCATGCGCGGCCGTAACACCATTAAGGCTAGACGATGGCACGAGGCAGCCAGGATAGTCCAGTGCGCGCGGTGACAAGGCAAGCAGCAGTAGCGCAGCACGGCATCACGACGATAGCAGTACTGTACGACAGCAGCCAAGGGCGGCAGTGGCTATGCCCCGACAGCTCGGCAAGGCGGCAGCGGCGGTGACAGCGGCACGGTGGCGAGGGGAGCAGCAACGCAGCGCCCTGCAGCGCCAGGCCACAGCCAAGCCATGGCCAGGCCAGAAACAGCCTCGGCCGACGACACACAGCAGCGCGCGTGCGCGCGGGGCAGCCAACGTGGTTACGCCGCGCACCCGATCGTGGTGACCGCGCCCACGCGGCCAACAAACCCGAGACTGTGTCGTGCATGAATTTTAAAGCATCGATGGCAACTAAACTGTTGAGGTTGACACTAAACCGCCTTCACTATGCTAAAGAGGGTCTATTAGGCTACCAATCCGAGCTAAAACACGACACCACCTCTTAACTCAATTTCGTAAAATAAATCCCTAAACATGGCATTGTTTTGCTGTCAATAAACTTAAAGAATCTTCCAAGTCTTGAGCTGAATTCAATTTCATGTTCTATTTCTAGGCCATTAGAAACCTTAGCTAGCGAAGTTATTTTTCAACAGCAAGGATTTCATTGCCATCTACAAAGTATGTACTTCAAACTATATTTAGGTGTCGCACACATGTTCTATAATATTTTTGCTCAATAAAAATGGGGTTTTAACCTTACTTGACATAACATGAGCTATTGGCCCTGTTTGCTAGTTTGAATCTTGGATGAAACTGGCTGAAAAGCACTGTTCTGGCTGAATTATTGTGAGAGAAAAACACGTATCCGGCTGAAAAACAAGCCGATATGGGGTAAGCCGAACGGACCCATTGAATTAATTTTTATTTAATATTTTTATTGGTCATTTTAGGTTATAAGAAATTTATCTACATATTCTATCACATGCATTATTACATAAACATGACGCTCGTGACAGAGTTTAGTAGTTTGTTTAGAGCGTAACATCGAGGGTGTTATAGGTTTTTTTAAATTTTTTTACCAACACGAGCGACCGTGTGATTAATAGTGGTGGGCTATTTGAGTGAGGCCCACCAACATCGGTGCCCGGATTATCGGACGTCTTATCCACAATATTATCGTTTAAAAAATCGTCTTTTTTGTTTTGAGAATTTCGTTTAAAAAAATCATCTATGTATTCCGTTACCTACAAACAGTATATAGACACACTAGTAACGGATGACCAAACAACTATACCCCGTTATCTGAAAATTCTGTATATCCTTGTCAGGTTGTCTCTACTGCTCAACATTCTTTTTTCTAAGCTATACTCCGTAATTGGCAGCATTACTGAAGAATAATATGCCGTTGAGTCTTTCATAGAATGTTTTTTTGGGGTTCCTGAACAAGTGAACAACATATTCAGCAGTCAACACACGACCTAGAATTTTTTAGAATAATGGAGTCACCTGTTTGAAATGTCCACATATGCGCTTACATGATCACGTTCTAGATGTGCAGACTATGAATGAATTCTTTGATTGATTTTCTGGGGAGGTCAAATTCGTCACTGGCTAAGTCAGCACTGTAGCATTATATACTTTTTTTACTTACATTACACCAATATATATACATACAATAATTAACCAAAATTAAAAAAATGTCAATTCTTCGACGTCACACTGTCGACCAGTTCAGATCGCTACAAACTTCGATCCAGCAGGGCACGCCACACGGCACGTACAAAAAAATGAAGCCGAGATTGAAACTAATAAAAACTCGCGCGAGGACCGAGGACTCCTGCTGTGCGGCGCCATGCAGCGGCGGCGACCAGGAGCAGCGCACCGGCGCCCCTTCCTCACGGCGGCAGCGGCGGCCGTCCCGATCCAACTCCTTCTTCTCCTCAGCGCCGTCGTGGCGGCCGATGACGCGGCGGCGGGCACGCCGGCGATCCTGGACACGGTGTGCGCGGCGACGCAGGCGGCGGACCCGGAGGGCTTCGACGTGAGCTTCGTGACCACGCTGGAGATGATCTACCAGAACGTGACGCGGTCCGGGTTCGGCGCGGCGGGCTCCGGCGCAGGCAACAACACCGTGTTCGGGCTCGGGCAGTGCATGAGCTACCTGTCCTCGACCGACTGCCAGCTCTGCTACGCGCAGAGCCGGGTGAAGCTGCCGCACTGCCTCCCCGCCGACGGCGGGCGGATCTATCTCGACGGATGCTTCCTCCGCTACGGCGCCAACAACTTCACCGCCACCGCCACCGACGCCAGCGACACCGCGGTGTGCTCCAACGCCACCGCCACTGTCGCGACGGACGGGACCGGGTTCGCGGCGACCGCCGCCGCGCTGGTGCGGAACGTCACGGCCGCCGCGCCGGCCGCCAAGGACTACTACTATGCGGCGTCGGCGGCGTCGGCGGCAGCGGCGTTGCCGTCCGGGCGCGCGCCGCCGGCGTACGCCGCGGCGCAGTGCTGGAGATCGCTCAACGCCAGCGCGTGCACCGCGTGCGTGGCCAATGCGCGTGACCGGCTCCTAAGCATGTGCCTCCCGGCCGCGCCCGAGGGGTACGGCCTCAACGCCGGCTGCGTCGTCAGGTACTCCACGCGGCCGTTCTACCTGCCGGCCAGCGCCGCCGCCGGCGGCGGATCGTCCGGTGAGTCATTTCCACCTCGTACTGCCCTTTGAATCTCCCCACTTCGTTACAGAGAAAAAAAGGTCATCTGTTAGACTTTCTGGTCTGTTCTTGTTTTGGTCCAAAAAGTTTCACGCACGGGGACGATCACAGAAGCGTGCCGTGTCTGAATTTTAGCGATAGCAACTCCAGCTCCTTCGTGGATGCGAGCTAGTATCATGCAAATACAAAAGATGAAGAGGTTTAAACTGCTAAATCAGTAGAGAAAATTCTCACAGATGCTCTTTGGGTTTTCTTCATGGCAGGGCGGCGCATTGCTGTCATCGTGGTCGCTTCGGTCTTCTCGGCACTGGCGGTCATGGTCATAGCATTCATCTGGACAAGAATGAGGTCCAGATCAAGAGATGATCTCCTCCATGACGGTACGCAGCATTGCAATTGCAATGCAAACCTGAAACCCCTCCGGTGACAAGTCTTTGACGCCGTGCGTAATGATGTGCGTGCGACAGACATGGACGGGTCCGGCGAGATGATCCGCGCCATCGCGGCGTCGCAGCTGAGCTTCAGGTACGGGGAGCTGCGCGCGGCGACGGACGAGTTCAGCCAGATGAACAAGCTCGGGCAGGGTGGGTACGGGTCCGTGTACAAGGGCGTGCTGTCGGACGGGCGGGAGGTGGCGGTGAAGCGGCTCTTCTTCCACACGCGGCAGTGGGCGGAGCAGTTCTTCAACGAGGTGAAGCTGGTGAGCCAGGTGCAGCACAAGAACCTGGTCAAGCTGCTCGGCTGCAGCGTCGACGGCCCCGAGAGCCTCCTCGTCTACGAGTACCTCTGCAACACCAGCCTCGACCACTACCTCTTTGGTAGGTGTATATCTACTCAATTGGTGACACAACACGCATGCAGATGCAATTTGGATGGATTCTGAGTTTCTGACTGACATTTCTTCGATGCATGACATGAAATTGCAATGCAGACGCGTTCAAGAAGACCGCGCTGGACTGGGAGCGGAGGTTCGAGATCGTGCTGGGCACGGCGGAGGGGCTCTCCTACCTGCATAGCGCTTCGGAGGTCAGGATCATACACCGGGACATCAAGGCCAGCAACATCCTGCTGGACGAGAGGTTCAGGCCAAAGATCGCCGATTTCGGCCTCGCCAGGAACTTCATGGAAGATCAGAGTCATCTCAGCACCGGCCTCGCCGGAACTTTGTGAGTCCGACCCAACCAATTTCATGACTCAAATCATCATATACAGAAGTATATATAGTAAATCCATCTTCTCCTGACTGAAGAAATACGTACGACGAACTTTCCCTCATTAATTTGTTCCAATTTTTTGCACAGTGGATACATGGCTCCAGAGTACATCGTCCACGGGCAGCTCACGGAGAAGGCCGACATCTACAGCTACGGCGTGCTAGTCCTCGAGATCGTCACTGGCCGGAAGAGCCACAACTCGGTGGCGTCATCGGCAGAAGGCCTCTCACTCATGGCACTGGTATAGTACATCCATCCCGACACCACACCTATTTTCATTTTTCAGACAGGCACTTGCTTTGCTGTCACTGTAGCATTTCAGGGGGGGGGGGGGGGGGGGGGACCTGACAGATAGAGCTAAGGTAGTAGTACTACTCCTGTTCTTTCTTCAGATATGGAGGCATTACAACGCCGGCACCCTGATGGAGCTGCTGGACCCGAACCTCCGCGAGCAGTGCACGGAGGAGGACGCGCTCCGGGTGTTCCACGTCGGCCTACTCTGCGCCCAGGCGTCGCCGAACCTCCGGCCGCCGATGTGGAAGGTGGTGGAGATGCTGAGCGGCAGGGATCACAAGATGGTGCTTCCCCGGCCGACCCAGCCGCCGTTCATCAACGTCAAGGGGTCGAAGAACGCCAAGAGCGACGACAGCTCCGGGTCGGCGTCGCTGCTGTCCAACTCCGACAAGTCGCCCTTCTCGCTGAACCAGCTGTCAGTCAGTGGGGTGCAGGGCAGGTAAAAGGTGTGGTGTGGATGGCGTTGTGTTTGTAATTAACTGTTTTGGAATTGTAGAAGTAGAGGATAGGTTTGACTTTGATTTTCTGGCCATGGATGTTTGTTGATTTGATAACGTACTTTGATGGCCCTGTTCGCATGTCTTATGAGCCGTACTGTTTCAACGAAGGAATAGTGTTTCTCTCTCCCAACAAATCAATGAACAGTACTTTCAGCTATGGCTTTTGCAGCGAAGCGAACGGGGCTGATGGCTATGTCTAAGTCTTCCGAAGAAAGATTCCTGTTTTGTAAGTAAAACATCCAGAAAATGTTGATCAACCTTTAGTATTCTGCAAATATTCGGAGCAGTACAGCTAGTCTTGTGGACCATTGTTGCGAGGAATTTTCGCATGTGATGTAGTATAATTGTGAACACCTGAAAGAAACTAATATATTTCAAAGTATAAAAAGCGGACATTTTTTACGAAGATTAATCCTAGAAGGTGTAATACAATTTAATAAAGACATATGTGTCTCTCTTTTTTTACTTAAAAACAGCACTTTTGCCATGTACCATTCACAGGGATTGAGATTTTATCTAAAAAACAGAGATTGAGATGTATCACCTAACAACAGAATACAGCTCCCAGACTTCTCCATCGTAGATGAAAAAAGTCACAAGAATCCACATACAGACCATCATCTCATGAATACATAAACCAAGTGAAAATCAGACGAATCATGCTGCTACAGCAAATTAAAACCAATTAGCCGCCGCAGTTCCCGTGAGAAGCTGGAGCAGTAATGAACCCCGGTTTCGGTTTGGGAAAGTCAAGCAAACAGATAAGCTGAGACAGAAACCAAGACTTACTACTTGGGAGCTACTAAGAATTGGTCCGGATGGATGAGCTGGCAATTTGAGTTGAGAGCTGAAATAGCTGTTACTCTCCGGGTCAGTTCAGACAGGGATTCAGATTTCAGAGGTGCTGCCGCTGCCTGGAATGCTGAGCTTTCTGGCTGTGCGATCTCCTTACGAGTAGGTCGTTGTCGAATTGTTTATGCAAGTTTGTCAAGATTTGCTGCTGAGGAGTGAATGGACCAGCAGCCAGCAGCCAAATGGCTTGGCTAGTGAAGCGATCAAGCGAAAGAATATTGATGAGGAAGCTAGCTAGCTGTTAAGTGTTCGCCGCCGCCCAAGACGGAGACGGTTCAACAACTCGTATCAGTGTTCGTTGAAGCTGAAGACAGGACGTAGCAAGCGTACTGCTTGACGCCTTCTTCAGGCGAGCGTGTAGTGTAGGTCTACGCAAAATTTTATGAACAGAACAGAGGACGACTGTCCCAGTGTCAGACTGTTGGGGTAATGCTACCGTCCGCAAGGTCGCTCCACTCATTGCCGCATGTGCCGCTCGCCTAAAAAAATCAAATCCCCACGGAAGCTTGTCTCCTCCACTCCGCGCTTGTGCGTGTTGCGGCTTCACGGCGCCGTGCGGCCCTTCCGACCGTCCCAATCCGCTACGCTTCCGCCTCCATCCCGCGCCACCGCCGCCATCCTCCGTGGCGCCGCCCATCCCCACGTCATCTCCATCTCCTGCGGGAGAGGAGGAATCCTCCGCGTGAGGTACGCTGCCAGCCACCCCACCAACCGCAGCTGCCGTCGGACCCGGTTGCCGACGCCTCACAGTCCACCTCCTGGCTCCATGCGCGTGCTCGACGAGTGCAGCGGTGCCTCCGTCCCTCGCCGTGCTCAGGCCAAGCGACCAGGAGAGTAGGGCGTCGTTGGCCAGGCCCAAACCAGGCGCAGGCACAACTGGCCACTGCCAGGACGCGTCACTATCCTCGGTTACCGACTGACCGAAAACCGGCCATCCCCCGCTCTGCGCTGCGTCGTACGGAAGAAGGGTGAAAAACGCATGTTGAGCGTCTGTTTCAAATGTTTCAGAAGTATGTTGCAAGTGTTTCATACGAATGTTGTAAAACTGGATGGCTATTGCACATGTCGCAATGGTTGTACACGTGTGTTGCAAGATCATGTTCTTAATGTTTTATCTGTTTTTTTTTCTAATGTATGTTGCAAGTATGTTTATCTGAATATCACATATGTTTTTACACATATGACACAAGTGTTTTATCTAGATCTTGCGTATTTTACAATGGTTTCAAGTGTTTTTGCAAGTGTTCCAGACGCATGTTTCAAATGTTTCATTTGTTTTAGTCGTATGTTACAATTGTTGCATTTGGATATTTCAAAACTAGATCGAGTGTTGCATCTTTCTCCTCGCCTTTCTACTGTCTTGCCTCGGTATCAGGCACGGGAAGCCAGAGGCGGTCCCCATTGGCGCGGGCAGACCTAACATGCTTGCGGGCGGATGCAGCAGGCGAGACATGGGCGGGCAGATGCGGGACACGAGACGGGGGGCAGCGACACAGGTGTCCGGATGTCTTGGCGCTAGTCACGCCCCTAGAGCAATGCCCACGGTGTGTTTGCACAATTGCAGTATTGCACTGTCGCACGGGAAACTAGATCAGTTCTTATATTTAAATTTGAGATTTTGCATGAAAGGTCGTATAAAAATGCTAGAATAAAAAATATGACAGCACAGCGCCCCAGCAACATGGATATATTTTTAAATATTTTCAAATTCGTTTTTTTTTTGCCAAAAATAAATTATCCAAACCAAAAATTTTCAAAACTATACTCCTGCCTCCGCTTGAAACCGGCGGGAAGTACTTACCACCGGTTGAATTGTCTGTATTTCCTTTTCTCCGCACATCACCTTAAAAAATCATAACTTTTATATTTGAACTCGGACGAAGATAAAACTTCATACGAAAGGTGTAGAGAAAAAAGATCCACAACTTTAAATTTATGAATTTTTCATTGGAAGTTGTTTTGATACCGAAAAAATTGATACAAGTTCAGATCTTTGACATTTGTAAATCTAAACATTATATCGATTATTTTGGTATCAAGAGAGCTTTAAACGAAAATGTTGTGAAATGTAAGGTTGTCGATTTCATTGTTCAATATACAATTCTTATATACATTGAATTGGATACAACTAATATATAACTAGGGATGAAAACGGACGGAAACGGGCGGAAAAACTCCTCTCCCATTTTCGTTTCTATATTTTTAACGGAAACAGGATCGGGTTCGGAAAAAAAACGGAATTAAAAACGGATGGGGATATACGGAAACAGACAAATATGGACGGAGAGCCGGAAAAATAAGTTAGAATAACATGATCAAATATCTTGAGTATACATGAACAAAGTCACAAAATAATATACACGTACGAAATTATCGGTCCAATATTCACTAGTATACCATGTGTTAACATGTTAACATGCATAATTTATGATTAGTAGGTTTATGAACATACCAATTTCTAAACATATCTCACATAGATTGAAAACGGGATGAAAAACGAAATAAATACGGGTCAATTTTGGATAAAAACGGGATCTCGCGGAAACGGACGGAAAAACCCTTTTTCCGTATCCATAAATACGGAAACGGGATCCCACAAATACAAAAACGGACGGAAGAAAGTAGAAAACGGAACGGGATTTTTCCGTCCGTTTTCAACCTTATATATAACCTAGGGTTATCAAAAGAAAAACTTTAACCAACATGCATTTGGATCTTAATAACGGATAAATAAATAAATAAATCATCGTACAAATTAAAATTGTTTTTTTCAAGAAAAAAAGTTGAATTCAGCTAACTCAGTGAGTTTTTGGTGAGGTGGAGTGTCAACTGTCAATGCTTGAAGGATCCGTAGGCCTGCAGTATGGTGGAGATGAAGGTGATGAAGGCGACGAACTCGGCGACGACGGCCCATGGCACGGTGAAGTAGTTGCGCTGCACGTCCGCCCACATCATGAAGAGCGGGTGCTGGCTCCGGTCCCGCAGCTTGTGCAGCGTCTCGCCCAGGTAGCTCTTCTCCAGCTCCGCCGCCGCCTCGCTCGCCGCGCCCACGCGCTTGAAGAACCGCGCCACGTCCTCCTTGCTCTCGCTCCCGGACGACGTCACCACCTCCGCCGCCACCAGCACCCCCGCGTCCTCCGGCGACTGCACCAGCTTCGCCATGAGCCACACGTACGCCGACACGTCCCCCGTTCGCTGGTCCGCGGACTGCTCGAACGCCATCAGGTTCAGCAGCAGCGGCGCCGTCCGGAACTCGATCCGCAGCTGCGGCAGGCGCAGCCGGTCCTCGTGCGCTAGCTTCACGGCCAGCGGCACCGGGCCTAGCACCGACGCGATGCCCGCGGGCGCCTTGCCCGTGCTGCCGCCGCGCGCCTTCTTGAACCGCACCCACATCCGCTTCAGGTCGCTCGCCGATGGCAGGTCCTCCGGCCCGTAGCTCGCGCGCCACCGGCTCTCCTCGGGCAGGATCGGGTACAGCAGCGGCACCAGGAGCAGCAGCGGGAGGCGCCGCAGCAGCCGCGCCGCCTCCTGCATCATCTCCACCGGCGCCGCGTTCTGGAGCCGCGGCGGCGGCTCCCACGTGGCGCGCGCCGCGGTGACCATCGCGTGGAGCAGGTGCAGGATGTGGCAGACGTCGTTCGCGGCCGGCAGCCCCTCGCTCATGTCGCGGCCCTTCTCGCCGGCGAGGTAGTACAGCACCAGCTTCATGAGCAGTTCCGTCGGCTGGTACCCCGTGGTGTCGAACTCCGGCAGCCTGGTTCTTTTGATGAGGTCGACGAGGACGAAGAACGGGATCTGGTTCTCGGCCAGGACGAGGTCGACGGACAGCTGCACGGGCCCGAACGGCGTGGCGTGCAGCGACGCCGCCTCCACTCCCGTGGCGACGTTGACGAGGTGCTCGATGATGAAGCAGCCGTCGAGCACCAGCATCTGGATCAAGTCCTCGGCGCTCATGTCGACGTCCTCGGCGGCGTACATGGCGCGGGCCTCCCGCTCGCGCACGGCGATGAGGCGGACGTAGTTCTGGATGACGGCGAGGTGGCTCGCCGGGTCCGGGTGGCCGCGGGAAATGAGGCTGTGGAGGTAGGCCATCTTGATCCGGTAGCCGGCGCGAAGCCGGCTGTCTGAGGCGTGGAGCGGGCCGATGGCGACGAGCCCCGGCGTGTAGGCGTCCCGGTTGTGCTCGCGGACGTGGTCGGGGACGCGGGACACGCGGAGGGTGTTCATCATGATCCGGTGCTGCTCCGTCGCCGCCGCGTCCTCCTGTTGCTGCATCAGGCGGCGCGCCAGCCACTCCACGTGCACCGTGATGTCGTCGCCTGCCATGGCCGCTGGCCAGGAGCTCGTCTGGTTGGCTAGCTAGCGATCCACGGCCGCGGCACTGCAGGAGATCGCCATGCGTGCGCGTGGACATGTATTATATAGCTCGCATTCGAGTGGCGAATCAAGCTAAGAACGTTGTGAAAAGCGACCAACAAGTAAATATTTATAGTTTTATCGTGTGTTGTGATCAGATATGGCCTAACACTCAATGACACATGATTTATACTGGTTCAGGCAACATGTCCTACGTCCAGTGCTCGAAATTTGTTGTGGGGTTACAAACGAGTAGAAATAAGAAGAGGATGTTAAAGGCCGGTCGGACTCTGAACCGGAGGGCCAAGAGTGACAGGGGCTCTAACGTGCGTTAAGTATTGGAGCGTATGCTCTGTGTAGCTTTAGAGTTCGAGAGCTATTGTGCTATTCGAGTTCTCAGATCCTCGAGTACTTGAATCGTCTACTTTCTCTTTTTTAGGAGAGCCGGAGAGCCCGTCCCTGAGTAGTCAGAGAGCTCATCCCATTTTATAGTCGAAGAGGATGGGCTCTTACAAGTCAAAGAAAGAGAGAAAATATATACGTATGCTATCTAGTTTTATTGCCCACGCGGTCGGATATGAGACGGTTGTCGGCATCCACAATACTATTTATGTCCAGATGCATGTGGCAGGTTCTAACGTGTTCGCCTGGTGTGGCAAATGTTGGCGTCTACAATACTATTTGGGTTCTGACATGCCTGGAAGCTTGCATAGTGCCTATCTGGCATGGCCTGGTGAAAAGCTTGCATAGTGCCGAAAGGAGCGAGACGAGCTGCTGCAGAAGAATGCTGCGGCTAGTGAGAAAGCCAGCGAGCTCCTGGCGAAGCTACAGACAGAGCGGGACCTCAAGCTGAAGGCTGAGGAGAGGTCCACGACGTTGCAGGAGAAGGCGAACCAGGATGCCGCAGTGATCGAGCGGACGACCTGAGAGCGCGACGAAGCGCGTCGGGAGGCCAAGGCACGTCAGGCGGATCTTGGAGTCGAGGTGACCCGACGGTTGGATACCGAGGAAGTTTCTGCCGGTTTGCGCACCGATCTTGCCGAGGCGCGGAGGCTTCTTCAAACTGAAATTGATGAGTATGATCGCCTGTCCCTCGCCGTTCTGGCGGTCTGCGACAACCTGCAGGTGGCACAAGAGGAGGGGACCAGCTCGCTTGCGACCCGTGCCACTGGTATCACGGCCCGAGTAGGCCAGCTTGAGGAGAGTGCTTTTCACGCCGGGATCACCCAAGCCTTCACCGTCGCCCATGCTCATTACGAGAAGGAGATCAACCTGGCGGTGATGAGCGAAGGTTTCCCGCCTACTTATGAGGATGATGAGCTGGAGGCGATTGAGAAAGTGGTGGCTCCCCTTGCGAAAAACCTGGCGGATAATCTGAAAGAAATGGTTCTCCCTTCGCGGGAGTAGTTAGTCGAATAATTTTGAACACAACTTATATGTAATATGTGAACAAGTGTCGGTACTCTCGAGTCTAGACGTGGTTTCATGATTTTGCTTCGTAATTTCGTTTTGTCGTTTGGTTTTTTGCGATCTTACCAATCTGTTCCCCCGAATCTTGCCGCTGGTCTTGATGCGAGGAGGGAATCTGATGTAATGATTGTTTCGAAAAAAGGAAGGGAGGTAGCCGTACCTTAACTTGCCCCCGAGTAAGGTCCGACCCCCCACACTTGCTAGGGTCGGGTGTTACTAGAGACCAGAACGTTCAGATGGAATCCCATTACGTGGTTTTTGTGACAGGGTCGGCGAAGTCCTTGGATGGCGTTGCAATATTCCCCGCCTTGTCTTCCAACAGAACTCCCCAAATGGGGACTCTATGGGCTCGGTAAGGGAGGGCCTTCGAACCTGTGTCCCTGTATTTAGCGGCTCAAGCCCCTGGGCCTTGTCAGGGTCTGATAGGGGTCGGCCGTAATTTGCGTGTTACCCCGTCCTCGATTTTCGCAATCGGAGGGGCTGAGTAAACGACACTTGCCTTGATGGCTCGGGTATTGCGCTCAATGAGCTCGCTAACGGGTACGTTCGTGTGGAATCCAGGTCCATCATTTGCTGATGGGGTAGACAGAGCCCTCTGGTGGCACTCCATAACTTCTTAACCCACCTCCCGACAGATGCCCGAGCCGTTCGATAGGCTCAAGCGGCCCGATGGCCTCTCCTCGATAGAGATTCTGTGGGTTTGGCTCGGGGTTAGAATCAAACGAGAAAAGGTTGAGACGTCCCTGTCCGTTTTTGAGCGGGGTCGGGCAAGGCCACTGGGGCTCGTCTTAGTTATTTCTCCCTGGCTCTTGTTTGGCATGAGGCGGCCTTGAGCCCTTCGCGGGCCAACCTTTGAACCTCGGCCTGCTGCCACCTATGTCGAATGAGGCGACAGCCGTTTCATGACGCGATACGAAGTGTTGGGATGCAACGTTTTGCATATGTAATGTTTGAATGTATAATTTAATCGAAATGAAGGCGGGGTCGGTAACGTTTACCTTGGCGGCATGAGTGATGGAAAGCTCCTACCAGATGTGTTCGTGCGAGGTTCGGGCCCTGATGTTTGTGACGAGGTTGGAGTAACCTGCATAAGAATCGCTATTCTTTGTTTTTTTGTATCTTGGTGGTGGTCCGAGCCGTTCGATTGACTTGGGCGACATGACAGCTTCTCCTTTGGGGGAGATTCTGTAGGCGGACCCCTCCGAACCCTTCTTGAGAAGGCAGATGCCGAAGCTAGAGACGCGGGGGGCATTGAGTATGATTATTCTGGTGAACAGAAACACCGTAGCTACCGGGGCGTAGGGTATGCTACTTCGTCCAGTTTTACTCAAAGTTCTATGCCCGTATTCCATGCCCCTGGTTTCAAGTGTACGGAGGGGTCGGGTGAGGAGGATGTCTAGACTCATAGACACCCTCGGCAGCCCCCGAGTGATGTTCGTGTCCCTACCGTTGCTGGGGTCGGAAGCTCGGCAAAGAATTCAATACTCAAAGTAAATAAACAAGGGTGCTTATCTTACGGCTGGTCGTTCGTTGTTTTGCCTGGGCCAACCGATCGACCCAGGGGGCCCGTTGGGCTTTCCCCCGGATGGAGGTTCCAATGTTGGATCATCCCTGGTCCTACCTGGGGAAGCGGAGAGTCGCCTATAGGTGAGTGTGCCCCGGTTCTTGTGTCCGGGGCACATTAGTGGTGGGCCATGCCTGGGTGACGTTCTAGCTTACCAGGCGGCGTCCCGTCGATCAGAGCGCGTCCCGTCGTTTCCGGCGCGTCACCTCAGATTCCTGTCAGCATTGATTTTGCATTTGTATTGAATAAGGGAGGGCAGAGATCTTTTCGGCCGAACCTTTTGCCTTTCCTCAGTTGCTGAGCCCCTTTTTTAAATAGGGGGGAAGAGTTTTCGTCCCACCTCCTTGCCAACCTCTGAGCCGCCACCCCTTTTCCTCGTTCCTTTCCACCGAATGCCTCGGTTCCTAAGTAAGAGAGGGTGATGCTAGGGGGAGAGAAAATTCATAGATCCGCTCGTGAATCTGGAGCGTGATGTCGAGCCGGAGGTCATCCAACATAGATGAGATGGTGCGAGCCGCCCTTGCTGAGGAGTCGCTGCTGCCGAAGGGGAAGGAGCGCCGGAGGGCGTCGTACGTCATCGACTTTGCCGTCGTTCGCTGTGTCCCTCCTTTGGCGGGAGGCGTTTCCTGCCCTAACACCGTTGTCAGGGTTGCGACTGACGACGATGGTGTAGTTCTTGGACACCTCGGCAGAGGCGTCGCTGGTGGGGTTGCGGTTGACGACGATGGCGTAGTCCTCGGACGCCCCGGCAGAGGCGCTGCAGTTGCCAGCGTGGAGCTCGACATTGCAGGTGACGGTGCCTTCGAGGACCCCGCGAAGTGGTAGGACATTGCCGATGGAGAGCGTGGTGCGGCGGCCACAGTAGACGAACTGGCTCGTGTACATGCCCGGACATTGCCGATGGAGAGCTTGGCATGGTGGCTGCAGTAGCACTCGTAGTAGAGCTAGGCAGGGACTGTAATCGAATGAGTTTGTGGGGCGGCCCCTGAGCGAACTGTCTTCTAAATCTATGAGTGTATTAGTCCTTTTTGTGATGAAATCACTTTGTAAGTGGCGAATTTGTGCAAAAAATGAACAAATTTTCATCTTTTGTTATGGCAAACGGCCCTTTAGCTTCCTCTTTCTATAAAAAAGGTTTTTGTGCCCTCCGACCCTTCCCATGGTTTAAGCCATAAGAAACTAGGAGTGTGGGTGAAATAATTCTGATCACGCTGGTGAGCAAAGAGGTCGCAGCCGCTGGGGCGTGGGTCTCCCGCAGTCCTACCAGTTGTACTCAGAATTTATTCCCGAAATCTTAGTCCTTAGGACTTTTTTACGAGAAGAATCGGAAAACTTAGAGAACGTTTGCAAATATAACATAGGAAGTTTTTGCAATCGTACTACTTGTATCACTCATGTCAGCCCCTGAGTGAGGTCTGACCCCTCGCAATTTGCAGGGGTCGGAAGTCACTAAGGATCGGGGTTTTGTAATGACAAAAACTGATAAGGAGGAGTATGCGTTTATTTAAGGGTAAAAACGACATAACTGCTCAATGTTCCAAGCGTTGGTGAAGACCTCGCCGTTGATGGTTTTCAACCTGTAGGCGCCTGGGCGAAGCACTTCCGCGACGACATAGGGCCCCTCCTAGGGCGGTGAGAGTTTGTGGCAGTCCTTGTTGCTCTGCACAAGGTGGAGGATGAGGTCCCCGACGTTGAAGGCTCGACCCCGTACCCGTCGGCTGTGGTACCATCGCAACGCTTGCTGGTACTTAGCTGAACGGAGGAGGGCGATGTCGTGGGCTTCATCTAGCTGGTCCATGGTGTCTTGGTGGGATGCCTCGGCCCCCTGTTCGTCGTACGCTCTGATTCTTGGTGCTCCATAGTCAAGGTCCGTTGGGAGAACAGCCTCGGAACCATAGACCATGAAGAAGGGTGTGTAGCCAGTGGCCCGGCTAGGTGTTGTCCTTAGGCTCTAGAGCATGGCTAGAAGCTTAGCGAGCCAGCGCACGCCGAACTTGTTCAACCGGTTGAAAATTCTAGGCTTAAGGCCTTGAAGGAGCATGCCGTTTGCACGCTCGACCTGCCCGTTCGTTCGGGGGTGTGCGATGGCTGCCCAATCGATCTGGATGTGTTGTTCATCGCAGAATCGAATGAATTTCCTGCCAGTGAACTAGGTGCCATTGTCTGTGATGATGGAGTTTGGTACTCCAAAGCGATGGATGATGTCGAGGAAGAATAGCACAGCTTGCTCGGATTTGATCGTGGAGATAGGTCGAGCTTCAATCCATTTTGTAAACTTGTCTATCGTGACAAGTAGGTGGGTGAAGCCCCCGGGCGCCTTTTTGAGTGGCCCAACCAGGTCGAGCCCCTAGACCGTGAAGGGCCACGTGATGGGGATCATCTGGAGCACCTAGGCCAGGAGGTGAGTCTACCGAGCATAGTACTGACATCCTTCGCAGGTGCACACAATTTGCTCGGCATTGGCTACTGTGGTGGGCCAGTATAAGCCTTGTCGGAATGCATTCCCAACCAAGGTCCTTGCTGCGGCATGATGACCACAAGCCCCACCATGGATATCGCCTAGCAGGAGTTTTCCCTATTCGCCAGGGATACAAAGCTGCAGGATCCTGATGTGACTCCGTTTGTAGAGTTCGCCCTCTACAAGAATGAAGGACTTGGCGCAACGTGCGAGCCATCGGGCTTCCGTCTTGTCCGCTGGTAGTATGTCGCGGAGGAGGTAGTCGAGGTAAAGCATTCTCTAGTCGTCGAGAGGGTTGGACTCCGCTGCTGGGTCCTCTTCAAACTCCATAACCTTAGGGTTGGGTGAAGCAGTTGGCAGATCGGCCCCTGGGGTCGGACTAGATGGGCCATCATTGGCTTATTCTGACCCCACATAGTGTACCGAGGGTTTGTGTCGATCGCTGGCAAAGACGCCTACTGGGACTAGCTCTCGACCGGATACTGCTTTCGCGAGCATGTCGGCTGCTTCATTGAGGCGCCTTGGGATGTGATTGAGTTCGAGGCCATCGAATCTGTCCTCCAGCCGTCGGACTTCTTGACAGTATGCCTCCATCTTGGCATTATGGCAGCTCAACTCCTTCATGACCTAGTTGACAACTAGCTGGGAGTCGCCTCTGACGTCGAGACGTCGGATGCCCAGCTCGATGGCGATTCATAGGCCATTGATGAGCACTTCGTATTCTGCGATATTGTTTGATGAGGGAAAATGGAGCCGAACCATGTACCTCATGCGGACCCTGAGGGGAGATACGAAGACTAGTCCCGTGTCGGCGCCTTTCTTCATTAGTGATCCGTCGAAGTACATCGTCCAGTACTCTTGATCAATGACTACTGGTGGCATCTAGACCTTGGTCCACTCCGCGATGAAGTCAGCTAGCACCTAGGATTTGATCGCTGTTCGGGGGGCATAAGTAATGCCTTGATCCATTAGCTCGAGCACCCACTTTGTGATTCTTCCTATAGCATCCTGGCTACGGACGACCTCGCCAAGGGGGAAAGACATCACGATTGTTACAGGGTGTGACTTGGAATAGTGGCGTAGCTTTCTCTTGGTGATGAGGACGGTGTAGAGGAGTTTCTGGATTTGGGAGTAACGGGTTTTGGAGTCAGATAGCACCTCGCTGATAAAATACATAGGGCACTGTACCTTGAAGGCGTGCCTCTCTTCCTCTCGCTCTACCATTAAGGCGGAGCTGACCACTTGCGTGGTGGCCGATATACAGTAGGAGGAATTCTTTGTTGCATGGAGGAACTAGGACCAGAGGTTTAGTTAGAAATTGCTTAACCATGTCAAGCGCCTCCTGAGCCTCGGCTGTCCACTCGAAGCGGTCAGATTTCTTCAGGAGTCGATAAAGGGGGAGTCCTCGTTCGTCGAGGCACGAAATGAATCGGCTGAGGGAAGCAAGGCACCCTGTGATCCGCTGAACCCCCTTTATGTTTTGGATCAGGCCCATCTTTGTGATGGCTGATATCTTCTCCGGGTTGGCTTCGATGCCGCGCTCGAAGACAATGAAGCCGAGCAGCATGCCCCTCAGGACCCCAAAAACACATTTTTCGGGATTGAGTTTGATGCCTTTAGCTCGGAGTTTTGCAAAGGTTTGTTTAAGGTCGGTGACAAGGTGGTCAGCTCGCTTGGATTTGACTATGATGTCGTCGACGTAGGCCTCAATGGTCCACCCGATGAGGTCACCAAAGCAGTTGAGCATGCAGCGCTGGTAAGTTGCCCCAGCGTTCTTCAGTCTGAATGGCATTGAAACGTAGCAGAATGATCCGAAGGGGGTGATAAAAGACGTCGTGAGCTGGTCGGACTCTTTCATTGCAATCTGGTGGTAGCCGGAGTATGCGTCAAGGAAGCAGAGGGTTTCGCACCCTGAGGTGGAATCAACTATTTGGTCAATATGTGGCAAAGGAAATGGGTCCTTCGGGCACGCCTTATTGAGGCCCGTGTAGTTGACACACATCCTCCATTTCCCGCTTTTCTTTCATACAAGAACGGGATTTGATAGCCACTCTGGGTGGTATACTTCTTTGATGAACCCAGCAGCCAACAGTTTTGCTATCTCTTCGCCGATGGCCCTACGCTTTTCCTCGTCGAAGCAGCGTAGGCGTTGCTTCACCGGCTTGGAGCCTGGGTGGGTTTTTAAGGTATGCTCGGTGACTTCCCTCAGGATGCCTGGCATATCCGAGGGTTTCCACACAAAGATGTCTTTGTTATCGCGGAGGAAATCAACGATGGCGCTTTCCTATTTAGAGGAGAGCGCAGTACCGATGTGTACCCTCTTAGCCTCGGAGCTGCTGGGGTCCACGTGGACCTCCTTGGTGCCCTCTGCCGGTTTGAATGACCCGGTTGTTTTCTCGGTGTCGGGCGTTTTTTCGGCAACCTCCTCCCTGAGGGTGGTGAGCTCTTCAGAGGCGACAACTGCTGTGGCATGGCCGCAGCATTCGACTTTGCACTCGTAAGCGCGATGGAAGGAGGTGCCGATGGTGATGACCCTGCGGGGGCCTAGCATCTTCAGCTTGAGGTACATATAGTTGGGGACGGCCATGAACTTCGTGTAGCATGGTCATCCTAGGATGGCGTGGAAAGTTTCCGGGAACCCTACTACGTCAAAGGTGAGGGTCTCAGTCTGGTAATTGGACCGATCCCTGAAAGTGATAGGCAGATCGATCTGCCCTAGTGGCACGGCCTACCTACCAGGCATGACGCCATGGAAAGGCGCTCGGACGGGGTGGAGGTTGGTTCGGTCGATGCCCATCTCGTCGAGCATCTTGGCATACATGATGTTGAGGCCGCTGCCTCCGTCCATCAGTACTTTCATGAGCCGCTTTGGGCCGACGATCGGATCGATAACAAGCGGGTACCTTCCTGGGTGTGGAACGGCATCCGGATGCTCAGTCTGGTCGAAGGTTATGGCGGATTCTGACCACCGGAGAAAAGCAGGCGTGGCTGGTCCGGCTGTATAGACCTCACGGCGCGTGACCTTCTGACGGCGCTTGGAGTCGTAGGCCACTGATCCTTTGAAGATCATGAGCGCGCTGGTTGGCGTTGGGAAGGCATCGTCCTTCTCCTCTGCGTCATCTGTAGTGGGGGTAGGTTCCTTCCCCTGCTCCCCTTTATTGAGGCCCCCAGACAAGTATTTGCGCATGAGGCCATAATCCTTGTATAGATGCTTGGCCGGGAAGGCATGGTTTGGGCATGGCCCTTCGAGCATTTTCTCAAAGTGGTTTGAAACGCCCTCCGCGGGCTTCCGACCACCCTTGCAATCGGCTGCGGCCATGAGCAAGTTGTCACGCCATTGCTTCTTATTCTTTCTTTTGGCAGAATGGTTGGAAGCGCCCTCGCCGGTGTCCTCGTCCCGCCTCACCTTGCCGTTGGAACAGTCGAAGATGGCTCTGATCGCCTCCTCCCCTGAGGCATGACTGGTGGCGATGTCTAGGAGCTCCTTGGTGGTCCGTGGGCCCCTGCGCCCTAGCTTGTGTACCAGAGACTCGCAGGTTGTCCCAGATAGGAAGGCTCCTATCACGTCGGCGTCGGCGACATTAGGGAGCTCGTTGCACTGCCGAGAGAAGCGCTAGATGTACCCATGGAGGGTTTCATCGGCCTTATGGCGGTAGTTCTTGAGGTCCCATGGGTTTCCAGGGCATTTGTATGTGCCCTGGAAGTTTTCCATGAAGATCTCTATCAGATCCGCCCAACTTTGAATGGCGTTGGACGGTAGGTGCTCCAACCATGCTCGTGCCAAATCAGCCAAGAATAGTGGGAGATTGCGAATAATGAAATCGTCATCACTCGCACCATCAGCCTAACATGCAAGCCGATAGTCTTTGAGCCAAAGCCCGAGGTTTATTTCCCCAGAATATTTAGGGATGTTGGTAGGCGGTCGATACCTTAGCGGGAACGCAGCGTTGAGGATGTGTCGGTCGAAGGCCTGAGGGCCTGGTAGGCCAGGGCTCGGACTTTGGTCCTCGTTGCTGTTGTAGCGTCTGCCATGTCAGGGATGGTAGCCACGGCGTGCTGCCTCTCCATCGTCGCCGTGGGCGCATTTGCGAGCGTCGATGGTGCTGCGTACATCGCGGTCATGGCCGAGGCGTTGATGCACCAGGATGGCAGAGGGCTGCTTGCCGCCTAGCGGTATTTGGTGAATGGATGCGTCCTTAGTGGGACGCACTAAGGGCATGCGCTGGCTGGTGTCGGGTTCGCGTCATCGAGACAACGAGCTTTCCGCCTGCTGCGCCACCGCACGCTCGAGCAACGTGTGAATTTCTCGATGGGCGTGGCGATCCTCAGACATCGCGGCCTTCAGAAGGCCATGCAGCAAGGCCATCGCTGTGGCGATGTTTTGGCTTGCCCGAGCGAAGTGAGGAAGGCCCCCGTAATCGGTGAGGATCCTCTGGTGTATGGTGCGGGCCATGGTGCGTGCGCGCCCACCGCCTTTGCGGCGTTCAATCTCACGATTGATGTCCACGTACTCCTGGACGAGCCCTTGTCTGGCCTCATCAATCTCTAGCTTGCGGGCTCTCAGCTGCTCCATCCCCAAACGAGATGGGGGTGTTGCCTCCCCCCTGGATCCGCCGTCAGGGTCGTTTGTCAGGGTAGCCTCTTCCCCGAAGATGTCCTCGACATGCCCCTCGGGGGTCCACACCATGAAGCACTCCCAGGAAGGGTGATGGCTCCCCCTACTAGAGTCAGAGCTGGAGGACGACTCTGGTTCCTCCACAAGGAGCTCATAGAGTGTCTCCGGATCATGTTCGATTACCCCCACGAACTCGCTGTCTGTAGGCGACTGAACCATGCATAGTGCCAGAAGGTGGCCAGTGGTCGTCGTGGCGTTGCAGAGACTGAATGGAAATGCTGTCGGGGTGCTTCGTACGGGGCCTTCCAGAAATAGGGTGATGCTGCGCGGGGGCTCCCTGGATAACTGGGGTCCAAAGGCGTTGCCCCGCGGGCCCGCAAGCCTCAGACGGCTGAGGTTGATGGAAGGGAGAGACTGTGTGGCCGTGTGGGTCAGCGCCAGTTCTCCTCCTAGTGTGATGATGGAATCTAGGTCGCCGAAACACACATGTGCGCCCGAGGCCCAGCTGATTACGTGGGTGGCCATCCGAGGCCTAATTTGGAACACGCAAGGCCCCTACCTGGCGCGCCAACTATTGGTGTTTCATACAAGCACCGACAAGTAAATTTATAGTAATGCATGTTAGGCTCGGATGGTGCGCTAAAGGACACAAGATTTATACTGGTTTGGGCTGAATATCCCTACATCCAGTTTGTTGCTGCTCGTATTATTAGCACCATGAATGGTTCGTAGTAGGGGATACAAACGATCGAGAGAGGGACAAGTCCCAAGTCTCTGATGGAAGGGTCGAAAGGACGCCAAGAGATTGGTAGCAGCTTGACTGTGTGTGTGTGTCTTGTGTCGTTCGGTCTCTCTCTCTATGTTGGAGGAAGTGCATCTCCTTTTATAGATAAAGGGGCTGGCTTTACAAGGGTGAGGGCTTAGGATGCGTACTCTACCTAGTCTTCTGGCTCACGTCTACCCAGCTTGGTTTCTCATTCTGATAGGTGTGAAAGGACGATAAGCGCCTACAATACTGTTGATGCCCCTGTAGAATGTCAGGATGGTTACAGAATACTGCCCTACGTAGGGTATGGGCTGCAGTATAGTGGTTTTGACTTATGAACCTCGTCCAGCCTTGCTCCGCATGCCTTCTAGCTCCTATCAGTCTCTGTCGAAGGGACGCGGGGTCGGGGTTCGGAGTAGCGCTGTGGGCAAGGTCCTTTGATTTGGTGGACCCGAGGGGTCAGGAAGCGGGCGCCGCTCCCTTGGGTCCATAATGTGGTGACGGCATGTCCGTCATTCGTGGAGATCACAAATCCTTTTCTAGAGTGTAGTGGTTGTCGTATATCTTCGTCGGGTTCCGTGTCCCAGAGCTGAAGGTGGCGCCCACAACTCTACAGGGCGAGGAGCACGCGCCTGCAATACCTTTTTGGGCTCTACGGCGTCCGGAAGGGTCTAAAGCACCCGTCCAATCGTTCCCTGGTAGTACCTTTCCTACCGGGGCGTAGGGTATGGTCCTTAAAGCCATGGTTGACCTAAACGTCTTGTCTTGCTCTGTACCCATCATCATGAGGGAACGGGGGAGAAGTTATCAGGTAAGATAAAACTAGTCTTTGGACGTCGAACGGGGCGAGGTTCGTCCTCGGTCATCGGGCGAGGCAGAGTCCAGTCCTTATCCCTTGGGCGTGACCGAGCCCACCCCTCAGGGGTCGGGTGAGGCAGAGTCTATCCCTCAACCCTCAGGCGAGGCAGAGCTGTCCCAAAGGCGTCAGGTGAGGTGGAGACTAGCCCTCAGCTCTCGAGCGAGGCGGAGCTATCCCGAAGGCGTCGGGCGGAACAGAGGCCAGCCCTTAGCCCTCGGGTGAGGAGAGGCTGGCCCAAAGACGTCGGGTGAGGCGGAGACTAGCCCTTAGCCCTCAGGCGAGGCAGGGCTGGCCCAAAGGCGTCGAGCGAGACGGAACCAAACTTCCGTCATTCGGGCAAAGAACGTTGCGGTGCCCTTGTCCGTCTAGAAGTTTTTAATGTTCGATGGTTATTAGCGCCACCTCCTAAGATACCCTAGTATTAGGTCCCCAATAGAGTTCGACTAGCTAAGGAAAGAGGGGATGACCGTCTCAATGGCACATGCCTCTCTATAACGTACCTTGTGCTGGCGCTTGGAGTGGATGGCGTCGGACCCCCCCAAAGATCATGAGGCATTCCTCGAGGTCGGGGAAGCCATCATCATCCTTGCCCACCCATACCTCCTTTCTTTGCCGCCTCCTCCTTGCCCTTCCCTTCCTTCGGCTTGCCGGCCTATCACAGAAAGCGCTTGAGGAGCTCGTAGTCCTTATAGAAAGTGTTTGATGAGGTAGGCATGGTTGGTGCATGGACTCTCCATGAGCTTGTCGAAGTGGTCGGGCTGGCCCTACTGGGCTGCTTGCATGCACGATCGGCTACGGTGACCAAAGTTGGGTTGGCCAGTCAGCGTCGATCCTTCTTGTTCTTCTTGCCCCTTTACGTGGAGGGGCCCTCGCCTTGGTCCTCATGCTTGGCCTTGCCCTTGTCTCGACCGTCGCTAAAAATTGCCCCGATCGCCTCCTCATCGGAGGCATGGTTCATGGCGATGTCGAGTAGGTCATGGATGGTATGGGTCTTCAGACAACTGAGCTTGTGGATCAAGGACCCACAGGTTGTCCTAGAGAGGAACGCGCTGATGATGTCCACGTCAACGACATCAAGAAGGGAGTTGCACCGCTTTGAGAACCTGCGGATGTAATCTTATAGGGACTCATTGGGCTCTTGCTGCCAGCTCTTAAGGTCCCAAGAATTCCTAGGACAGACATATGTCCCCTAGAAATTCCCAACGAAGACCCTCTTGAGATCTGCCCAGTCGCGGATGCTGTCAGGCGGAAGGAATTTGAGCCATGCTCGAATAGGCTCCCCCACGTAGATGGGAAGATACTAAATGATGAAGTGGTCATCATCCACTCCTTCGGCTTGATAGGCAAGCCAGAAATCTTTGAGCCATATACTAAGGTTCGCTTCCCTAGTGTATTTAGTGATGTTGGTGGGTGGTCGGAAGCGCTGTGGGAACGGTGCTCTCTAGATGCGACGGCCAAAGGCCCGTGGCCCTGAGCCATCCAGGCTAGGCTCTGGTCATTTGGTCAGCCACCACTCCTGGTATGCATGTCCTCGTACTCCTTGATGGTTAGGCTGGGGCCCATGCCGCCTGCTCTTGCCGCCACTTGATGGACATCATCATCGTGCTAGGGATGGCATCGATTGTTGATGACGCTGCGAGTGTCATGGTTTGGCCGGAGCCGTTTGCGCATAGGTGGTCGGTGTGGAGCGGCCGCTGGGTCAGGCTGTGGTGTAGCTAAGGCCTGCTGCCCCATGCCCAGCAACTGTAGCGATGAGTGGATGGAGTGATTCGACTGGTGTGGCCCTATTCCCCTAGTGGGGCAAGAGGCCACGAGCCGGTGTCGCGACGCAGAGCTCTGTTCCTAGGGGTCGGTAGGCTCGGGAAGGCCGCACAGAAGCATCGCCGCAACAGCTATGTTTTGGTCAGCCCGAGCAAACTATGGGGGATCATTCCCTCCATCCAGGATGTTACGCTGGACCTGGCGGGTGTGACTCCAAGTGCCGCTCGCCGGGTCATACGTATGTGGAGCAGCGTGCTGCGCCGAGCGTGCCAGCACAGGTGATGGCTGACTCTGCTGTCTTTGTCATAACTCCTCGCCGTGCTAATGCGCACGTGCGAGGGCCTTCGCATGAGGGTCTGGTGGGGTGTGCTGTTACCACCGGTGGCTGTCCCGGGGCGTCCTCCATAGCATACTCCTGGGATAGACGGTGGCCAGATGCTACGACATCACCAATGATAGAGCCGTCGCTTTCGACCTCATCATCTATGAGGTCGTAAAAGGAGGCGAGAGCGTAGCCCGTCATCCCCATGAATTTGGATGTGAGAGGGGGCGGCGTTAGCATCCTTCGGAGCCCCCGCGCGCACGCGTCCATGGGGGATGAGAAGCCATAGGGGAACCGGTCATACAGTGGTCATGGTGAGAACAATAGGGCCCCTCCAGAGAGTCGGCGGAAGGTGTTAGATAGTGAATAAAGAACAATATGTACGTTACTCACCGTAGAGTTTGAGTGCAGCATGGGCTCAAGGCGAAGCACGGGTGTCTCGATGTTGAGGTCGTCGAGTGGCCCGAGGCCGACGGAGGGCGCTCCTCCTCCAGTGGGCACCGGGACAAGTGCCTCCTCGCGGAGGAGGAGTACATCGAGCTGATCGGCGACAAAGTCTAGACTTTCAAAGAGGAAGGTCTAGAGCGGCTTGAAGACGGGAGGAACCCACATCCCAACTGGTGGGAGCGTGGAAAACTCCAGCGAGCCGAAGTGAATCGTATCGCTTGAGCCTGCCATGCCGAAGATGGTGGAAAGATGGGCCATCCGATGACCAGAAGCATGAACGCACGGCGTCCTCCCCACGGACGGCGCCAACTATCGGTGCGAAAAGTGACCAACAAGTAAATATTTGTAGTTTTACCGTGCGTTGTGATCAGATGTGGCCTAGCACTCGATGACACAGGATTTATACTGGTTCAGGCAACGTGCCCTACGTCCAATTTCAGTCGGTCGGAGACTTTATTTCTGAGCCTAGGTGCTCGAAGTTTGCTGTGAGGTTACAAACGAGTACGAATAAGAAGGGGGTGTTAAAGGCCCGATCGGACTCTGAACCGGAGAGCCGAGAGTGACAGGGGCTCTAATGTGCGCTAAGTATTGGAGCATATACTCTGTGTAGCTTTAGAGTTCTAGAGTTATTATGTTATTCGAGTTCTTAGATCCTCGAGTGCTTGAATCGTCTAGCTTCTCTTTTTTAGGAGAGCCGGAGAGCCAGTCCCTGAATAGCCAGAGAGCTCATCCCCTTTTATAGTCGAAGGGGATGGGCTCTTAGAAGTCAGGAGAAGAGAGACAATGTATACATGTACTACCTAGTCTTGTTGCCAACGCTATCGGGTATGAGACGGTTATCGGCGTCCACAATACTGTTTATGTCCAGATGCATATGGCAGGCTATATCGTGTTCGCCTGGTGTAATAAATGTTGGCGCCTACAATACTGTTTGGGTTCTGACACGTCTGAAAGGTTGCATAGCGCCGATCTGGCATGGCATGGTGGCACCGTCCTACAGGTGCGCAGGGTATGGCAGGGTACGGTCCTCGGTATTACGGCTTGACTTGAGCGCCTTACCTTATCTGCTCCGCCTGATCCTCGGGCCCTTACCGAGCGGGCGTCCCCGGTCGGTTGTTCCCAGTCGGCCCCGACCATGTCGGTCGGAGAAGAGCTGCAAGTAGAGGTTCGGCGTATCCCCGGCCGAAAAAGGAGGTCGGAGTCGGACTATGTCCCCTTCTTGGCCAGGCCTTCCGGTTGGGGACCGGATCATTCTCCCGGCCTGTCATTAGGTATCTGGGCCGGCCCGAGATTCACGCGTTGTCGCTACGCCGTCTGTTTGGCCGAGTTTTTGCTGTGAAGCGGACCCAGTGGGGACCTCGGACTTATGAACCCGACAAACATTAAGTTCTTAACTGAGATTGATCAGAGAGAGACGATGATGACATGAGCACGCAAGAATTTCTCGAGTATACGATCTCTGGAGTGATGGAGCA